>NC_084641.1:13437563-13742355 GCF_019802595.1 Syngnathoides biaculeatus
CAACATTTCAGCATTGCATCAGCTCCAACCTCTGCTAGATTTCTCAATTAAGCATGCATTCTTCGAGAACCACTGGCAGCTCGGCCAGAGGCCACAGGAAAAATCATATGGTGGGCCCGGCGTGCCAACGCCCCCACCCCCACCCCCACCACCACCACCACAATAGGGAAGGAAATGTTGAGACTGTGAGGGCTGCACAGTAGAGATATGGCAGTGTTTGCTTAGGGCTAGGTGTCGGGCACAAAAACAAACATGCCTGCCCTTAATGAGCCTGTTTGCCTGCCAAAGGTAAAGACAGCTGTTGTCTCCAGCCACAAAGGAACAGGTCTCAGTAACACCATAGTAACACTGTCTTGTGTACTCAAGACAGAAATGATTAAGTCCTCTTTGTGGAAATAATAGTGAGTCATACAGTATGTAAATTGTGGACAGTTTTACGCTGTCTGAAATAAATAGTGGTGCATAAACCACTCTCTGCTACGGACGTAGCACCAAGTCGTTTCATAACTTAAGTCTTTACTGTTAAGACCTGAGTCAAGTGCCAAGTCGAGACGGGCCAGTCCCAAGTCAAGTGTCAAGTCCTACACTTTGAAATTTGAATGTATATAATAAATAGTCACAATTTTCAATACCGCTTATCCTCACTGGGGTCGTAGGCGTGCTGCACCCAATACCATCTGAATCTGGGCGAGAGGAAAGACGCTGATTGGGTTGCCAGCCAATCCCTCGTCACATACAGTATCAACAAAGAACCATTCGTACTCACATTCACACCTGCGGGCAATTTGGTGTTCTCATTTAACCTACCATGCATGTTTTTGCAATGTGGGAGGAAACCGGAGTGCTTGGGAAAAAAAAAACCCACGCAGGCAGGAGGAGAACATGCAAACTGGAGTCCACACCTCTTCTCTTCCGATGCTGGAATTGAAGACTCTAAATTGGTAAACCATCACAATTACAATGAAAATGCGATTATAAAAAACAAAAGTTGTTATTACTGCTTCTGATTATGTTTGTCCAGTGGCAGGACGATGTGGTTACGGCATCTGGCTAACGAGTCTTTCGAGGTCCCAGGTTCAAATTTTTGCTTAGGGACTTCTCTGTTCTCCCTGTGCTACAATGGGTTTTCCATGGGTACTCATGGAAGACTAAATTGTCCATAGGTGTAAATGTTAATAGTATTTGGTCTATATGTTAGTGATGGGTACGGCAGTTCTTTTGCGTGTACTGAATCCCTCCAATCAGTTCGTTTGAAAGATTCCTTCAAAAGAATTGTTCCCTTAATCCTTCAGTTCTATCTCATAAAATCATTTTAGTGCGTCCTCATTCCATTAATGACACATCCCTCCAGTTCAGATTCACTCAGGACTATGTGTTGTTGTTCTCATATATTGTAAATTAGGAAAGGCAAGGAGATTTAAGATAAATAAATGAATACCATAATTTCTCGAAACTAACGAGCAAATTTTTACAAAAATATTTTCAAAAAGTCAATAGAGTGTATTATATTTAGGTATAAATAAACGGGAGAGCGCACACAATTGAAATGGTCGTTTTTTTAAAAATGTGCCAACTATGCCTGTTTCTACGGAGTTTGAGCTCACGTTGTTTTGATAGCCACTTGACATCATAGTGAAAGATGCTAAAGATTGAAGCCGAATTGAGGAGGAGAGGCTGGGCTGCACAACCCAAACCTTTGGGATAAAAAATGTTTCCTCACAAATGCCATGGATGGCACAGAGGATGACATGCTATGGGAGCAAGATGGGATGTTCATGATCCAATGCAAGAGGCACCGGCACTGTACCAAGTCATCAATGATGAGTTCCACAGCGATGTACCAAAGGTAGCTATGGATCTTTTTCGGATTGGAGATAAACAGTGTTAAATAGTTCATATTTTTAAGACTGTAATATTTCTCATCAACAATATTAAAAAAATGTTGTGCCATAAGTAAGTTTCTTTCAGCTTGTCCCGTTAAGGGTTGTCACGCTGTTAAGGTCAACTTTGGGGGGTGCGCAATATACTTCAGGACGATTTATACTCGAGAAATTATGGTAAATAAACACAACCTTGGTATAAATGATCACCTACCTTTCTCTCAGTGAGCAAAGCTCTCGAACACGCGGCATTTGTTGTCAGTGGTGAACATCCGTGCAGTGAGCTCAGAGACGTGACTTTTCTGCATTTTGGTGGGAAGCATTGCTGACACCAGCACCTGGCACCCGGGGTTCCTGCTCACTCACCTTACTGTTACAGCAGAACCTCAGAATTTGAACATAATTCATTCTTGTGAAGTGTTCAACATCTGAAACATATTTTGCCATAGGTAATAATGTAAATAAGTTTAATCTGTTCCAACCTCAAAATAAAAATTCCCATTTTAATTTAATTTTAAAGGCTCAGAACGTAAGGTTTTTCTTGCACTGATTGAACTCCATGCTTCAGGCATTTTTGTTTGTCTAAAATGGCAGTCGCAAATGGGAACCACATCTCACAATATCTACAACATAAAAGTTACATTCCACGGAGATGGGAGGTGGTGGCCATTAGGGTTTACAGTAAACACAGTGAACTGCACAATGATTTGCAAGTGAACCGACTGTTATTTTATCATGAAAAATGTTTTCACCTATTTCTGTATTGAACAATATTTCTTTTTACCACACAATTATCAAACTAGTAATAATATAACGTTAATTGAATAATTACTTTTCCACTCTTATCACCAGGAAACATTAGCTCAGTTTGCAAAAGTTTCAGTGTTAGAATGGGGTTGTGGAACAAATCAAATTTGTAACCCCAAGTTCTACTAGGGCTGAACCATATTAGCAAAAAGATGAAGTAAGATTTTTCTGGAAGACATTGTGATTTTGATTCAGTATACCATTTCATTCAAATGAGGCTTCAGTGCAATATTTACGACGTGCAATAATGTTTACAAACACATCATACCATCGAAACATAAAAAGCTATTAGTCCAATGATGGAAGGACACTAAAAAACCCTGCGTGAGCCCTTGAGGCAATCCTTTTTCAATGTTTTAAATTGATACATTAAACCAATAACCATCAAATCAATTTGGAAGCTTGTTTCTATGCATACTGTATATGAATACTGTATGTAATTACATAATACTATGTGGAAGAATATTTTAAAATGTTTGAACTCACACTGTTGTATAGTGCATGGTTATTGGACATAAATGTATGACGTTATGCCAATTATTTTCCTTAATAATGTTCATTTCATGGTACAAATGGAATCCCATCATGGTAGCAGTACCTGTTGTGAGAATATTTATAGTTACATACATTATATATATATATTTTTATATATATATATATATATATATTTATATATATATATATATATATATATATATATATATATATATAATAGTTATAGATGCCTTTCTGAATAGGTTATTTGTAGCCTTTATACGATCAGGAATTTTGGAACCGATCACCAATCAGTGAGTTTAAAAAAAAAATACAATAATGATCACAAGATGGATCAGTCTGTCTATCTAAGTGACTTGTTCAGATACTGAATATAGTTGTGTATTTAATTCTTCTTCTTCTTTTCCTTTCAGCTTGTCCCGTTAGGGGTCGCCACAGCGTGTCATCTTTTTCAACCTAAGCTTATCTTGTGCATCTTCCTCTCTAATACCCACTGTCCTCATGTCTTCCCTTACAACATCATCAACCTTTTAATTTTAATTTAATTTTAGTTGGGTATTTAATTGCTCCCCCCAAAAATTTGATTACCAATAATGTATCTTTGTTCATCTATTTATTCAACTTAGGCATTTTAACAGATCGAACAAATAAAATGCATTTATTTGTTCTGTGTGTCACTCGTAGAAGAGCGTGATCTTCAATTAGATTGCAGGAAGTACAAACAGCCATTTTGTTTTTTTTGTTTTTTTCAAAAAATAGAACAACGCAGCTTTGGTGATCGCATGATCGTGTTGTCCGAAATCACGATTTTGTTGTAAGTTCAGCCCCAAGTTCCACTATACCTTGTGAAAAAGTAAATGTGTGTTAAAAGACTTGGCTTTCTGTGTTTGATAAAGCCGAACACTCATCCTTGAACTGTCTGGAGAGGCCTTACCTACTTTACTTTTTGGCATCTGTCCTTTGGGAGTGAAATAATCGCTCTAAAAACCACTTCTCGTAAAAGTGTCTCCTCATAAGGACACTAATGCACATGGATTTAGGGAAAGTGGCGGCCACAGTGAGAAAATTAGTACATTTCTAGCTGCACTTGTCCGACTCGATCCACGCGCACTGCAAGCTGCACTCCACACTAATTCCAGCCAAAAGTAGCAGTAAGGCTACGATGCATTTTGTCAAGAGAGAAGCTTGGAAGAAAGTAGCAATGAGGCAAATGTTCAAGTGCAAATATAAAAAAAGGAATGTAATGAATTAAAATAAGAGGTCATTCACTGTTTAGGACAAAACGCCATACCCACGAGAATACCCACACAAGACCTTAGCAGAGATTCGAAACAAGAACGCGTTGACAGACATGCCAGGCAATATTCTGCTCGTAGTTTGCAGTGGTGCGCAATTGCACTGCCTCATGTTGTGCTGTTTTGAGAGAAGCCCAATATTTCAAAATATGGGAGATTAGCCAGAAAGCACAGAATGCATCTTCACTAAGCACCATGTTTCAGTTAGCAAGCTGACCGTGTACCTTTCCACCAATGCATTTATGATTTCTCAAAGGTTTTTACATCATTAGGCATTTCATTATGACTGTGTGCACATTTTGAACTCATTCACTGAAATTGATGGTTGTTGAATTCAAATATCCATGTTAACATGGAGGAGTGGGCCAGGGAATGACTTAAGCTTGACAAGATCTAATTACTCTTGTAATATGATGAAAATTAAGTAAACATAATTGTCAATATTTACTTGGTAACTGTCCACTATTTAAAACTCCTTTCAGTAAAGACAAAATTACAATTGTACTATAATTTCTCATTTTTTGGGTTCAATGACAAATCCACTAACATTTGCTTGTTGCCAGAGTAAAAAAATAAGGACCCAAACTGCAATCCAATGTGATTACAAATAATGACTTTGATATGCTAACGTGCCTTGTCTTGTTTGGGACACTTTGGAGGCTGCACTGTTATCAGATTTTTGTCAGCTGCCGTTTCATTGACTTGCAATGTTGGATGACCTTCTGCACTGCATTGTGCTTCTTACTCTGAAACTTGTTTCAAAAATGCTCAACTTTGTACATATTTAAGGTGAAAAGTGCACGAGTCAGACATTATAATTGAACGGCTGGTTGTTGATTGAGAATAAAAAGCCAATTATCATAATAGGATATGGGACATAATGACAGAATTAAATGAGTGTGACAGACACACAATAGTCCTGCTCTGTCATCGCCTTAGCACAGCTCGCCTATTAGAATTAATCTGGTTTGATTAAAAATGCAAATGGCTCAGAGTCGGAACAGAGTTTACAGGTTTTTATGACATTGCACTGATTTAATTACATGAAAAATGAATTGGAGAGATGTCTGAGTGAGGCTTTATGTATGTATGTATTTACTTATTTGTCATCACCCTCCAGACATTTCCATGGAGAAACAGCTATTCTCTCATGGCCACAAGAAGAGGTAATGAGATTAGTGCTTCTGTGTTCTTTTCACAAGGCGATTGTTTGGTTCATCAAACCAAGACCAACTGTTATATTCTAACCACACACGATGTTTGTTCCAGGCCTTAGTTCCTCCAACTGTATTGCCTGGCCTGAGAGCTTTGCAAAGTGACAAATACATTGCACAATATAATTATACGAAACAGAATAATAATTGCCGGGATTTTTAGATTCCATAAATGATGCTAGTTTTATTTTATGCAACTGAAACCATTATGAAACATGCCATCTGAGTCACGTGGGTGTTAGGTAACCTCCTAACTGTATAAACATGCATTTAAAGTGACTGTAGAGCTTTACTGAGTGATTTCTCTGTTGTATTAGTGTTAATCTCAAGAAATGATGTAATACAGTCAGGCTCATCGTATTGGTACATCATTTTTCTCAAAACCTTTATATCCTCAGAAATAGATAGAAATGCAACAAACTTGTCACCAGGAAATTGTATTGGAGGTCCAAAGTAATATAACAAAGAAGATTTTTTTTTCATCGTTGATACTGCATATGAAAGAAAAACAAAACGGAAAACAGCACGTGTAGCAATATTGCTAAAATCATTTAAGTTCGTTATTTTCCTCATGAATGTACACACAACAACCCATATTGACAGAAATAACAGAATTGTAAATTTTTTTTTTCAATTTATTTAAAAAACAAAATGGACAAAAACCTTCTCCAGAATGCTCAGAACCTCAGATTATATCTTCAAACAAGACAATGACCCTAAGCACACAGCTAAAATAAAGAAGGAGTGGGTTCAGAACCCCTCTGGGACTGCTCTTGAATGGCCCAGCCAGATCCCTGATTTAAACCCAATTGAGCATTTCGGGAGAGACCTGAAAATGGCTGTCCATAAATGTGCACCATCCAAATCCAACCTAACAGAACAGGAAAGGACCTGCAACAAGGAACAGCAGATGATCTCCGAATCCAGGTGTGGAAAAATTTGATGCATCATTTCTAAAAAGACTTAAAAAGGTGCTTTGACTAAATTCTGAGCAAAGGGTCTAAATACTTAAGTATGTGTGATATTTCAGTTTTTCGTTTTCAGAAATCAGCAAAAATTTCAGCAATTGTTTTTTTCTGTCAATATGGAATGCTGTGTGTGCGTTAATGATGAAAAAAGGAACAATGATTTTTACAAGTGTCTGCAATATAACAGAGTGACAAATTTAGGGGGGGTCTGAATTCTTTTCATACCCACGGTCCATGATGTGGTGTGATAATTGTAATCAGTATAACATGCTTTTGAAAGTAGAAACTGTTCTGTATTATAATCTCTACTCTTTAGTCTAATAAAAAAAAAGAGTAAACAGATCTTAAAACATCATAACATCATCAACGTAGGCTGCAAAATGTTCAACACAGTAAGCATCAAGAAGTTAAAAAGTACTAGAATGATGAAGGGGAAGGACGCACTGGTGACTATTTTTTGATCATACATTTCTGGTAAAAATTACGCAATAAATTGACCTGGGTGTACTGGCATTCTGGTTTGCATACTTTGCGCTCAAAACGGATTCCATACAAAGTCACATAAACCGCATTCGATCTAACAATGGATTGTTTAAGTGAGCGGTACCAGCTCCTATCCTCTGCTTTTCATAGTCAAATTGGACTCTGTGCAACACGGACCTTGTTAGAAGTGCAGATTGGTAATTTTGCTGTCATTCGATCTATATTTGTAGCATCCCATTCTGCCAGTGGTTGGGCAAAAAGAACCACCTTTGAGGAACAATCTATTAAACCCATGATTTTGTTTCTGTGTTATCTATGCTTGGATAATGTTTTAACTTGGAAAGGGAAATTTTTTAGAAATACTCAGGTTTATCTGCATGACATGTAGCATTTGCCACCCACCTTCCTTTATTTCAGCTTTAAGACCTGTCACACGGAGAAGGCAATGTCAAGCTCCAAATAAATTCTGGCCATGTTTAAATCGATTTATTTTGCAAAGAAAGAAAGAAAAACACATTTTCCGACGACAGGATCGGTTCTAACTCGGTGTCCGAAAATCATCTGGATGTGTTGAAATGGAAAGTATGCTATTGATCTTTGTGTATTAGCACGCTACAGTAACATAAGCAATGAGTGGCAGCACAAAAGAGGCACTGTATGTCACGCTGAAAGCGAGGTGGAGTTAAAGAGGGCAACCAACTCCAAGCAGTCTCGTGGCATGTCTTTGTTTATGGTTTGAAATCTCAATGTATATTTGTCTTTTGGGGGAAGAATTTTATCCACTTCGAAACATCTGGAAAAGATTTTGTCTGGTTAAGACTACAAAAGCCCAATGCTCTGCTTGCCCTGCAGTGAGAGAGAGCTTATATTAAGGTCTTCAATTTCATATTTGAACATTGGTAATTCTATGAACTATAATCATCAATTTGCAGAAATACTTCTATCGCAGATCATGGTGAGGTCGCATGCTTCGCCCAAAGGAAGTAGCCGAGGTGTGTTGCTCAGCAAATGCTCTGATTGGCTGCAAACGATACAGTATATTGAGACAATGTCTGATCTCCAGCATCAGCCAGTATTCATTATGACATAATGGCTTTACTTTGGCGCTGCATAAAGTAGCTAAAGTTAACGTTTATAAATTTGACTATAAAATGCTGTAGTTATTACTATCAGTCCTTGTACAGAGCATTTTATGTTGTGAAGAAGTACAGAGGAATAGAAATTCATTCACTGTTGCATTTAGACAACTGTTTGTATTTAACAGCCAATGTAACGTCTTCCCTTACCCCATTTCGGACATTTATATGCTAATTCCATGCAAACATTATAACATCTCAGTTCATTTTTATGATTTGAAGAGAGTGCTGATTCAATCATCACAACATGCTTGCTTTTGTATGTAAACTCTTTATGTATTGCAAATTCAAATTCAGAATAAATAAGATGTAGGGCGAATGTTTGTAAAAAGCCCT
The DNA here is from genome assembly GCF_019802595.1 of Syngnathoides biaculeatus. NCBI lineage: Eukaryota > Metazoa > Chordata > Actinopteri > Syngnathiformes > Syngnathidae > Syngnathoides > Syngnathoides biaculeatus. The sequence goes on from NC_084641.1 coordinate 13,446,178, forward strand.
GATAAATAATTTGTTACACAAAACTTATTTTTTTTTAATGTAAGTTGTGTGAGCAATAAATTTTAATGGCATACTTCTGGTACAAGGTTTTTTTTTTTGGTCTTATGTTTAAGTACAGTGTTAAAGTTCAAAATGCATAACCTTACTGTGGCTTTGGATATAATCGAATGCACTTTTATAGAATAAAACCTCTGCCTCATTTTGACGAACACTTAAGCCTACTGCGTTACTTTATTTTGTGGTCGATGGTGGTGGTACTCGGATAGCTACAGATTTTTTGTGGGGGTAGTACTTGGTATTAAAAGTTTGAGAACCACTGTCACAAACTGCATAATATTATATAGTATATATTCCATGAGAAGCTGGAGGTTAATTCGCTATGGATCGAGAGGAGCTGGGTGAGTAAGCCCTGGTTTTGTTTGCCGATTTTTCCCCTTCCTGACTAAGCACGTTCAATATCAGACATTCAGAAGTCTTATAAGATTATCTCGTAAGATTGTGCTTAAATCTGATGTGCGTTAAGAGTGGATTTGTCCAGATTTCAGGGTCTGAAATAGGTCAGGGCTGACTATCTTAAATAAAGATAGTGTTCAATATTTAAGACCAAAACCTTTCAAGTCTGCGGGGGACGCCGACTTCTCTCGAGTCATGATGCTGAGAATGGTGATGTTGCACAGAACCGTTGCCAAACAAAGAAGCATCAAAGACTAACGAACACTGAAGCTAACGTGAATGAAAAGAGAAATCTCTCTCTCCAATGTTGTCTTTATGGATAAAAGTGGGTTCCTCAGACAGCAAAGAGTGTTTTTTAAGTACCGTAATTTCGCAACTTTTGTCACACGCTTTCAACCCTGCGGCTTATGCAATGATGCTGCTAATTTATGCATTTTTTCTAACGACCGCCAGGGGCGCTCGAGCAGAAAAGGCAAGAGTGAGACAAGTGCAATATATGTGTCCAGGAAGACGCAAGTTTAATGTAACTTTGCTCTTTGTGCATAAAATTTGCACGAACAGACCCTCATCATGGAAAATGCAAGAAGAAATGCATGTGACGCAGCTTTCAAATTAAAAGCAATCCAGTTGCCTGTTAAAGAAGGAAACAGAGGTGCTGCACATTAACATGGAATAAATGAGTCGATGGTGAGATGCTGGAAACGGGAGCAATGTAAAACTGAAGAACTGGAGCAATGTAAAAAGATGAAAAAAGCTTTCAGAGGTAGTAAAATCAGGTACCCTGAATCGTGTTGCTGCTGTGTTACTGCCTCAGTGACTTTTACCGGAATGTTTTTTTTTTTTTTTTAACAGGCCCGGTTAGCGGTGTGCTAGCGTGTTGCTGCCACGTCACAGGCATTGTTTGGAAAGAAAAGCTAAGGTATATTATTAAAACTTTGAAAACTCTTTCTGTGTTCCGTCTTTCTTTGTAAATATCTCGTTTCAATGTGGGCACATGCAGCTTATAGACAGGTGCGGCTTATGTATGTACAAGATGTTTTTTCCTTTAAAAATGTACTGGTTGAGTCTTATAATCAGTTGCTGCTTATAGTCCAGAAATTAGGGTAAGTAGTTTTTGGAGAACATCATAATTTTGAAAGACTCTGAGGTCTGGTACTCTGAACCCTGGACCTCAAGTCTGTGAGGCCAATTTCTTGACCAGTTGTGCTGACCTGGTTGAATATTATTCTCAATAACTTTTCACACAATTTAAAGAACATATACCAGAGAGTATTGTCACATTACCGGTTTGTATATTGTTATACGGAATTTGTGTACCAATATTGATTGTCCTGAGAAATATTTGAAATAAGAAGTGCCGCAAGTTCAGTGCTAATTTTCGTGAGCTTGTGAATGGTGTTTCTTCATTCATTGTGTGTAAGCTTTGATCTAATGATTTTGATGAAGAAATTGACTCGTATTGTATTTAAACATTCAATAGGTATAATTCTTTTGTTAAGTCAGTTTAGTTTCATGATGAACTTCAACTGGAGTGTCAATAAACAACTATTTGCAAGCAACATTCGCTGTTACTCTTTATGATTATGTTAGCACCTTAGCAACTTATTGTCATCACATGGGATGCACGCCCTCCTGGAGGTGCTCACACTCAGAAAACTGAGTACACAGTGTGATGATGATGACAATTTTTCAATATATCAATCCATTTTCTAAATTGCTTATCTTCATCGGGGTCACAACTGAGCAGAAACCAATCCCCCACTGATTTTGAGCGAGATCTGTGAGGCCTTGTGCATATGAAAATGCAAAATGGTTTTGATTATACAGTTAAAAGTTTCTTTTTTTAGTCTGCCTTGAAAAATGGAGAACATTATAAAGAGGTTAAGAAAAGCTGTGACCACATCTAAGAGTGTCAGTTAGACCTATTTGGTAACTGCAATGTTTCAACTGTACCTCCACAATGACAGCAGGAAGTGAGGTGGTGATAAGGAAAACCACGATGTGACACACAGAGGGGCAAAATCAGGCCAGTCGGCACGTGAGGCAGCAAGTGAGCGAGTGTTGACGTGACCACAAAGGAACATTTTGCTCTAGGGACTTTTTTTCAGGTTTTTTTTTCTTCATTGTGTTATGAACGCAATTGAACAGTTATGGGGTCAACACAATTAACCCGAGAGAAGTCCATAGCGTGTGCTGGGTAAGTACATTTTGTCTATGGCTGTTGTTGTGGAAACACGACATGCAATGTGACGTCTTTTCCAGATGCTGCATTAAGTTTAATCACTTTGGCATTCACATGGTCGAACAGAGAAGTTGGATAATTGTGTGACATCGTCTGATGCATTTTGTGTTTTCAGTCCTTTGTTGCAATTTCCGAACATTTTCATTACTGACTGACTGAGATTATTGTTGAGATCTTAGAAGGTTCCTGAATAAATTGGAATGCTATCCAACACAATATGTCTCAGTAAGTACATTTTCTCTTAAAGGCGTAAACCATTTAAAAATATATATTTTCCATATTACGTACCATTATTTGACATTTATGCAGATTTGAACATATTAATATTTATTGGAAAATTATCTTCAAACATTCAGAAATTGTGTGTCACAGCAAGAACTCTGTATTTGCCAAATGCTGACACTTGCTTTTTTACGTTTCTTATGGACATTTTAATTGCGTTTTACACTTTATCAAACGTAGATTACTGATTAGTGACTGACCACATGGATTGGCAAAACAAGGTTTCTCGAGCCAACGAAGTATGTGCTGTAGCTGCAAAGTGTGCCTTAATGATATTGTTTCTGGCTCAGCAGATTATATTTAAGAGGAAAGGGATGCAAGATTGCATAATATCAGAAAGCGTTACATAATTCCAAAATTAAGCAAGGAGGGCTGCGTATCTCATAGCACATTTGGAATCATCACTGTTGGAGATGGGAATCTTTGGCGAAGGTCTTTCATGACCGTGGCCCGAACAGCAATGTTACGGGATTGCAGCATGCGTACAATAGGGACCTTTTTACAATGCACTTAGCACAGCGCTCGATTTACCTTTCATCTGTATATAATGGTGCGATGCAACGGTGCTGGGGGTGCATTAGGTGGAAATTGTTCAACTCAAGGAAGTCTGATGGACTCTTCTCGGAATTGGTCTACCGTAGTACAATATTCTGTTGTTGTTAAAATGGGGTTCAAGTTGCTGAGTATTTCAAACAAAATATCAAGTAGAAATGAACTTTTATTCTTTTGTGTTTTTTTTACCCATATCCTCTTAATGTCGAATGATACGTTGTTGGGACAAAAATATCCAGAACTATTTCTTGATGTTTCAAATGAACTAGAACTAAACCCTCCACTCCAACTGACTGGTAACCAATTCAGGGTGTACTCTGCCTCCTGCCTGTTGCTAGCTGGGATAGGCTCCAGCACTCCCGCGACCCTTGTGAGGATAAGCGGCTCAGAAATTGGATGGATGAACACAAGTAGACGCCTTATTTCCTCTGGAATCTTAATTCTTTATCTTACCAAGATTTTCTGGACACTGGTATGCTTCCCTTTTCTGTTCTAGTTTAGAAAGTGAAGTTCATAAAGACGTGAAGCTACATTTTGTGTGGAAGAACTTGACAAATCCATGCACTCAAGCCTATCAAACAATTTTGGTTGGAAGTAGAACAGAGACTGTGAGCCAGCAGGCCCTGTCCTAGGTCCAACGCCAATGGTCTAAACTCGCAAACGCCTTTCAGGAAACATTGGACAAACATTTTTGCGGACTCATGTGGAAAGTCTTTTCAGAGTGAGAGCTGTAAGAAGCGATTGACTATTTTCCATTTTCATAGCCTGGAGGTGCAATGATCGTCCGGCCAAACACTGTAGTCTGAATTGTGAGCATCTGAACGATGTCATTGCGTTGGTCCGGTCAGTTCAGTTTATCAAGAAGATCACGTCTGAGCGGTCAAGCTGGAAAACCCAGCAGCCCTTCAAGAAATCAATTACACCATGCCCCCGGGCCTGCACCTCTTCTACATATCTATTCATTCCTCGAGGACGCTTATTAAGTAATTAGTGTATCATGTCATTTTAATGAAGCCCACGGAGGTTGGTGGAGTCAGAGAGGCTATCTTTAATTCAGACTGATGCGCTTAGATAAAGAGGTGGAAAAGTAGTTGATAATGCAGGACAGATTATCAAAAATATTGACACCTTCTCCTACACCGCAAGCTGCTGTTTTGGTTGTCGTCTCCCCCCCTCGCCCCTTCCATCCTTCTACTCTAGCGAGCTTGACACCTGGCTCTGGAGGGCAAGTGCACATTACTGTATCAGAGCCGGCTAATAGGCCCAATGGTGACGAAGCTGTGTGTGCGTGCGTGCGTGCGTGTGTGTGTTTGCAAGAGTGTCAAAAACAAGCGTGGGGATTTCTCCAAATATCAGAACCTTTTCCAGTGTGTGTGTTTGGGGGGGCACGTGTCTGTGAGTGTTGCGAGCTCAGTGCCAGGCCTCTTTAATGAGTCTGTCAGGCGCTGTTAGCGACGGCGTGCTCCCCTGGCTCGGCGCACTCCTGCAGACACACTGTGATTAGCCGGGCCAACGGCACACCACCGGGCCAGATTAAACACTCACCATGCCGCCAGGGAATGAACAGACACGCGCACACGCACACACACAAACATTGCTGAACAACGCATGCAGTCTCTCGCTCAAACAAGCGCAAACACACACGCACACACACATGCTCTTGGTGTTCCGCATGTGAGAACAAGGCAGGCGGTGACCCCTCGCAGTCGCAGCCCAAACACAGACAAGAGCCGGGAGCATCTGGGAAAAGCTGGGTGGAGGTTGGAGGAGCTGTGGAGGGTGGGAAAAAATGGTGAGTGCAAGGCGAGAGGAATTTCACACACCGTGCTCCGTTTGCAAGATCTGTTTAGACAAGCAAGATGCCCCTTAATTGTCCAGTTATATCCTGGATGAAATGTAAACTATGTTAATGCAGCCACATGACTATAAAAAATATTACCTTTTTATATGTTTAGCCAACATGACATTTTAGTAAATTTGGAAAGATTGCTCATATCTTTCTTGCAGCTAGGTTAATTGCCACTTAGCGGCTCTAAAGAATCAAGTGGAAAGTATAATTTGTGCTGTTTTGCAGGTGAATACAAAGCAGGTCAGTAGGTAGTCAAGTGTGGGTGTGCCAGATGTTCTGTCCCACTGCTTTGCCGTTTACAAAAGAAACACATACAGTTAATGTGCGTGCAACAGTACAGAACAGGGAAAGAGGGTGTGAACTAACCAAGCAGAAATTGTTTAAGGTAACTCTCATTCCTGCTAACATTTATTGGAGTAATTTTTAGATATAAAATATGTATGTATCAATAAACATGAATACACAATGGGGAGCGGGCATGGGCGGGTGGGGTGGTGGGGGATCGATATTTATGTCCTTGCAAAAATATGCTCTTCAGATGTGCGCCCTGGCGGGTCACCGGGGCGCAACTCTGAAGCCAGGCCTGGAGGTGGCGGTCGAAGGCGAGCTCCTGGTGGCTGAGCCCACATCCTTGGGGTTCAGAGTACCCACCCTTTTTGGAGTCCTTGGAGGGGATGCTGGGAATCCCTCCCGCTGGAGACTCCATTGTTCTGTTGGGGAATTTCAATACTCACATGGGCAATGACAGTGAGACCTGGAAAACTGTGATTGGAAGCAATGACCCCTGCTCAATCAGAACCCGAGTGGTGTTCTGTTATTGGACTTCTATGCTCTACAAGGATTGTCCATAACCAATACCACGTACAAGTTTAAGGGTGTCCACACGTGCACTTGGCATCAGAACACCCTAGGTCGTCGTTGGTGGACACCAGCGATGAGTGATGCCATCAACCTGAAGGAAAAGTCCTACTGGGCCTTTTTGGCCTGTGGGACTCCCGAGGCAGCTGATGTGTACCGGTTGGCCGAGCTGAATTCAGCTTTGGTGGTCACTGAGGCAAAAACTCACGTGTGGGAGGAGTTTAGTGACACCATGTAGAACAACTTTGAGACGGTTTTGTGGGTATTCTGGTCGACTATAGGGTGTCACTGGAGGGAGAAGCAATGCACCATTAACACTGTGTATAATGGAGATGGGGCAGTGCTGACCTTGACTCAGGACATTGGGAGTTGGTTGGGAGAATACTTTGAACACCTCAATTCCACCGACATGCATTCCGATGAGGAAGTAGTACCTGAAATCTCTGAAGTTGGCTCTTGTATCACTGGAGTTGTGTTTACTGAGGTAGTTAAAAAGCTCCTCGGTGGTAAGGCCCCGTGGGTGGATGAGATTGGCACGGAGTTGGTTGACACGCCTCTGCAACATTGCTTGGACATTGGGGACATTGCCTCTGGATTGGCATACTGGGGTGATGATCCCCCTTTTAAAGAAGAGGGCTGGAGAGTGTGTTTCAACTACAGAGGGATCACACTCTCCAGCCTCCTTGGTAAGGCTTGCTGGAGAGGTGGGCCCGTTGGGAAGTCAAATCTCAGATTCAGGAGTAGCAGTGTGGTTTTTCACTCTCAGTAGGGTCCACTCGGGGGTGCATGGGAGTTTGCCCAATCAGTCTATATGTATTTTGTGGACTTGGAGAAGGGTTTTGACCATTTCCCTCGGGAAGTCCAGTGTAGGGTGCTTTGGGAGTATGGGGTATCGAACCCCCTGGTCCAGGTGGTTCTGTCCCTGTACGCAGCTGAATCGCAGATGGGGTCCACTTTGGTGGCCTCAGTATTGGAGCTCTGCTTTTTGGAGAAAATGTGGTTCTGTTGGCTTCATCAAGCCGGGATCTCCAACTCTCACTGACGCAGTTCGCAGCTGAGTGTGAAGCAGCTGGGATGAGAATCAGTACCTCTACATCTGAGACCATGGTCCTCAGTCAGAAAAGGGTGGAGTGCGCTCTCCAGGTCAGGGATAATATCCATCCCCCAAGTGGAGGAGTTAAATACCTTGGGGTCTTGTTCATGAGTGAGGTAATAATAGAAGCGGAGATCAATAGGTGGAGTGGTGCAGCGTCTGCAGTGATGTGAACTTTGTATCAATCCGTTATGGTGAAGAAGGAGCTTAGCCGAAAGTCAAAGCTCTCTATTTACCGGTCGATCTACGTTATTCTCTTTGGTCACGAGCAGTTGGTCATGACCAAAAGAACAAAATCTCAGATACAAGCGGCCGAAATAAATTTAATCTGCACGTGTCCGGGCTCTCCCTTAGAGATGGGGTAAGAAGCTTGGTCATCCGGGAGAAGCTCAGAGCAGAGCTGCAACTCCTCCGAATTGAGAGGAGCCAGATGAGATGGCTTGGGCATCTGTTTAGGATGCCTCATGGATGCCTCCCCGGTGTGATGTTTTGGACATGTCCCACCGGAAGGAGAACCTTGGGACGCCCCAGGTCACCCTGGAGAAACTGTATCTTGTCTTGCTTTGGAATGCCTCGGGATCCGCTCAGAAGAGCTGGAGGAAGTGGGTGTGAAGAGCGAAGTCTGCGCTTCCCTGCTAAAGTTACTGCCCCCGTGACCCAACCTCAGATAAGCAGAAAAAAAATGGATAGTTTGAATTTTTGAGTTCTGTCCTGACGTGTGCTTTTTTGTGAACCAAGTGCTTCTCCTTGTTGTTGAATTAATAAAGTTGGAGAATAGGAGATCAGTGATGGTCTCTCAATGAAAAATTCTGAGTTCAGCCAGATTGAGACCGAAACGAGACTAAAGGCTTCTTTATATTCATGCGTGTGGCAACCGTGCTGACGTCACTGCGACCCTCCGTGCATAGTTTGCCTTTACACTCCAGCGCACCCCATGCGTGTCATTTTTAGATTGTGTTGCAGTTCTTTTTCAAGTCAGAGTTGTCGCTATGGCTGGTATCGGCTATGACACCGTCTGGTGAAGTTTCCTCAGCACATTTGGTCATTTCTGGTAGCCATTTTTCCTTTCCGTAGCTAGGAACAAATTTCCATAATTGCTTGAACAAATGGACCTAACAGACCAGACCATATGTTTAATTATGCTGCAAAATCGATTAAAAAAGCAACGACGTCGGTGGTATGTAGAGCAAGGCGGCACGATGAGTATGTCAACACAGCATGTGACTAAAACAGACCAATCAAAAAAGATGGTCTCTGCAGCTTTTCTCGCGCAACAACGCTTGTGGATGTGTGCGCATTAAGCTACGCCGAGGGTCTGTTCATGCATATGCTCCCAGGTCACAAGATGCAATGCGGGTGTTGTCAACTGCAGGAGTATAAAGAGGCCGTAAGACTTTAGCGAGTTGAGGCTGACACAAATCCAAAACCTTAAAAATTTGGTCTTGAATCTTTATCTTACCCCTTTGAGTATAGTAGCTGCTGTGCTGTTTTCTCTCAACTGTTCTACCTTACCTCCTCCCTTCCCTCCCTGCTCTCCCTCCCTTCCAGGATGGGGCTGTGACATTGAGATGTGATATATTGTATTGAATAATATATTCAGCCAGGATTGTACAGAGCACAGAGAGCAGATGGCAGCAGGTTGATCTCGTGTGTGTGTGTGTGTGTGTGTGTGTGTGTGTGCGTGCGTGCACACTCGTATATTTAATGATGACAGTGTGCACTGTATGTGTGACGTGTATCTGAGTTTCTGTGCATGTGTACTTAACCAAATGGGGGAGGAGAAGGATCTGACACAGGGCGTGGGGTGGAGGCGGTTCTATGTGTGGTTCATGCGTGTCTGCGTGTGCGTATGTGTGTATGTGTGCCTCCTTTGTGAGATAAAAAATGCAAATGGTGGATTATTTTAATACAGCTTTTTTCTAGAACCCCAAGCCTTAATAATCCCTAAAGCAGTTAAAATGAAAATAGTATGTTTTTTTCTTTCAAACTCTCCCTCATTCCCTTTCTTTTTTTCTGCCCTTTTTTTATTCTGTGGTTGTAATTTACAAGCTGTCTAGGAATAAGATTCTAAGCGAAACAATTCATTTTTGATGTATTTACAACCAAACACTAACAAAGAGAAAATCTCCAAATCGTGTCAGACCAAAATTCAATGTTCTTTACTTCTTTGAGTGGATTTTGTGTCATATATGCACACATAAAACTAGAACAACAGACTAAAGTGAAGTAAATCGATGACGTAAAGGTGTATAACATGGATGTAATTAAATAAATAAAGTACATGCAGTTCACCAGTTCTTGAAGATGAGCAATTATAAACACATTTGAAATAATATAGCGACAAAAGCCATGCTAACGTGACAAAGCCTGAATTAAACTGTTTCCTTTTCATTATTGGTTTTACAATTGAGGAATGGGGGAATCTCTTGGCAAATATTCTGAACCTCTGCTTTCATCTTATTGTTATATTGAACAGATAGATGCTGTCGGAAGGTGTGCGCGGATGTTGGCCCTGGCTGACATAATGCTGTTCTTTTTCAGGCCACGACAAGTGACATCCTTCTTTTGACATATTTAAAAAAAAATATATATATATTTCGGGTGAGACTGCATGAGATGTCAGTGATTTGACAAGTAATCAGCGAGGCTAACATGGGCACTGAATGAAGTGTAATTACAAGACACAGAACGCAGAAGTTGTTCCCTGCAGATGAAGGTGACAGCTCAGCAGTGATCATTGGAAACCACGTTTGATAGCCGTGGGAATTGCAGTCACACATGAGTCGATATTCCTGCAACATTTTTCCCAGTGATAGCAACAACATCACCATACAGCAAGAAACAGACCATACTGATGATAATTATAGCTAATGAAGAGAAAACGTGGAGAAAAGTTTTTTTTCTTTCCCACACAAACCACACATAGGAAATAAATAAATTTTCTGTTCAGTAGCAATTTTCCAGTTTTTACTTGGTGTACATTTATCATTTGACGCTTGGTTTGTTGAAACAAAGTAACAATCACCACCTCCACGACGTATTCAAAAACATGGTTCTCATTGGACATTAATTGTGATGCGCTGAAATATTTCGGTTTGCAGCCGAGTGGGAAGTGGCTGGGCTAAGAATCAATTAATTCAAATTTGCATGTCGCAATGAATTGTGGGAACCACATGGTTTAATTAATTATGCTAGCAGCTTGTCCCAACTGCAGCGTATGGTCACCTAACGTTGCTGCATTCCGCTTTTTTGTTACTCAGGCAAAATGCTTGTTGCATAGCTGCCTCACAATTATGAGGACTCAGGTTCAAATTCAGCTTCATGTTTGTGGAGTTTGCATGTTCTCCCCAACCCTGTGTGGGTATTCTCTGGGCTCTCCCACATCCCAAAAACATGCATGGTATGTTGATTGAAGACTCTAGCTTGCCCATAGGTGTGAATATGAAAGGTTGTCTATAATTGCCCTGTGATTGGTTGGCGACCAGTTCAGGGTGTACCCCTCCTCTCGCCCGGAGATAGCTGAGATAGGCTCCAGCGCACTCACGGCACTCTGTCCACCCGTAAAAGGTTGAAGCAATAAATACAGTAAAATCAATATTGAAGCCATGATTATTTTAATGATGACAAGAATAGATTAATGATTATGTTGTGAAAAATGAATCGTATGCAGAACTGCTATCTTCCGCTACATAACATACAGTAATAACTGTCCTCTGGTAATGTTCCTGAAGTTCAGGCAACTTGTTCCAGGAGAGAATTTCTGTAAATTGGCTGCTCTGCAGGCATTTTACTCATGTTTTAAATCGTTTTATAATTAATAATTGGCATGTTTGATTTATTTGTATGTATTTTCTTGAATGTAAAAAACTCTGTACTGCATTTTTTTTGGATGAAAACTGATTACTGTACAAATTCAGTTTAATTGATAAATCCTCCTGATCTCTTGGCTTTTGGTTTTGAGCCCCCCAGATGCAGTTTTTGGTTTCGGTCAAGAATTTTCAATTCTGTGCATCACTAGTTATTAATATATGTACTTACTTGACATCATATTAAAAAGTTGACTACGGACGGACAAATATTGCCGTATCATGTCACTAATTTGTGTTGTCATTAGAAAATATGTTGGGCGGTGACATCGGTCAATAGTCATTCCACAGTGATGATGAATGTTGTCTTCCCAGATTACAAGATGGAAAGAAACAAAACAAAAGAAGTGTATTCTTTTTATTGTTTTGCTTGTTTCCTTGAAGTATCCTGCTTGAATTTGAGCAGATTGTTGTTTGTGGTGGGGGTGGGGGTGGTGGTTGGGGGGTTAGAAAGCTTGTACAAGCTTGTCTCCTTGGCATTAGGGAGAGTGAGCATAATTGAGTAAATGTATTTAAGTATCTCAGCGAGCTGATTCAGTCTCTCTGGGATGGTTGAAATTGTACTTAGGATGAATATTCCCCAAGGCTATTCATTAGTGGTAAATAATTGAGCGGGCCGGATAGTGTTAAGGTGAAATGCCTGTTATTATTTCATGTCGTTTGTGTTTTTCTGGCTCTTCAGTTTAACGATATTAAAAATGCACAAGTCTTCCCACAAATGACTCACTCCAAAGACCGTCTCACAGGGCACTAAAAGCTACCAATTCCTATTTGTGGTTTTCAAGACATATTGACTTCATCAATTCGCGATCTGCTTTTGATCATGTTCTTTTCAACGTTGTTCTTTTACTCTCGTGCTTTTTCCATTCAGTAAGACTGTTGGTGTGACTCTAGTTTGTAGATGGTTGTATCCTGTCTGAAGGTTCTCCTGTGTGGGAGTGTAATGCTGCTATCCACTTGGCAAACATCATCCCAGTATGGTGCCGCAGTATATGAATTGCAAGGGTTTGCGTGAGACACAGATTTTACACGAGTAGTCTTTGGATATCTCACTGGCAAACAAATACTTATATGGCTTACGCCAGTACTGAGTGGTACATTTAAAATGGTCACTATTGAATGTTGTTGCTTTTCTGGTCATGCAATTTAAATTCCATTTCTCATGGACAGCCAGTTTACGATTGTATTTGGTAGTTGTAATTTTGGTTTGATAAAAGCAAAGTTTTGTCTACATTTAGGTTTTTGTTTTAGGTTAGTAATGTCTGGTTGCAGGGTGGTTTAAGGTAATTAAAGGCTTTTTTTTTTTGTCAGTTTCAGCAAGCTTTGGGCATGTTTGTGGAATTGTAAACATTTTTTCTGGTTTGGAGTTATTTTCAGGCTACATTTTGTTAACTTGTAATCAGGTTTTCAGATACGTTTAAGCCACTTGGTGGCTAGTCTCGAGCTATCGTTTGGCTAATCTTTATAGTTTTTGAACCGTACAAATTCGGTGGGCAGTTAGACACCTGCTTCCCTGAGGATTGCACAAAGTCATGGCTTAAGTTGTTCAAATAGAGTCATTCCTGTGAGCAGCATGCGGAGTTCACGCATTGTGGCACAATACGCCTTCAGTCAGTCCCCACAGTCATAGCTCAGTCCGCTACCTGGTTGGGGTTTGTGTGTCAGCTTGCCAGTGTGTGGAGGAGCGGAGGGATACAAGGGAGGGGGGGGGCGTGAATTTTTGGCGGATAGGATGTCAGCTCATTAACCTCCATTTTCGGCCAAGTCCCCTCGCCCACACCCCAAGGTGAAATCCCAGTGTTGTCTCATGCTATTACTCCTCCCCCCAGATGCTATTACTCCTCCCCCTGATGCTATTACTCCTCCCCCTGCACGTGTGCGTTGGGCATGAGGTTTGCAAAGGATTTAGTGATTTCAGGAGGAGTGTGTGTGTGTGTGTGTGTGTGGTGTGTGTGTGTGTGTGTGTGTGTGTTTGTGTCAGGGGGTGGTGACTAGACATGTTCCTTTGCAAATGCCCTGCTTGTACCTTGCAAACTAAAGCCCCACCATGTTGTTTCCTTCCCCGCTTTTGTCTTCTCCATCTCCTCTTTTTCCTTTAACCCTTCTCTCTCTCTCTCTCTCTCTCTCTCTCTCTCTCTCTCTCTCTCTCTCTCTCTCTCTCTCTCTCTCTCTCTCTCTCTCTCTCTCTCTGTCTCAAACCACAGGCCCGGTACAGTGTGGGTGAGCGAGGGGTCAGGCTCCACACTGCCCCCCCTTCAGGCGTCAGTCCAGCTAGGAAAAGACTGCCCACTGCTGTGGTGAGATACATTAGCCAAGCCCTTCTCAATGAAAACAGCCCCTGTTTGTGCTGTGCAGTTGTTTGGGGACTATAGACTTCACAGGACGACTGACTTATGTGGACCCTAAAATGTTTATTGCAAGTTGTAATGAATATAGCGACAAAAAGCTTTCTAACAATAAAACACTCCCAAAATGTTACACTAGTTTGCTTGATCACAAGCTTACTGTAATAGGGTGCCAATATTTTTATTGTACAAAAATAGGGCGCCATTTCGTTGTTGTTGTAATTGTTTTTTTACTATTGAGGAGAACCTTCATAACTTTGGTAACCTTAAAGGGACTCAAAGGAGATATATTCGTATTTTGTTTCTAAATACATTAAATACTATGTTTGAAGATAAGTGGTGAAAACACGCAAATACAAAGCAAAATAATGTTGAATGGTTGAGATACAGCTTAAGCATCTTTTTGATTGTCTGAATTTTCTGGATTTTGAGGGTGTGGCCAAAACACAGTCCAGTGACATCGTGGGACTGGGGTGTATATGTTCTATTTGAGTTCCCTCCTCCACTATATAAATGCAAAGTGACATCATTTTGTTTGGCTGCTCCTTTGTGAGTTTGCTACCAGTTCAGGGTGTACTTCCGCCTCTTGCCCAAAGATAGCTGGGATACACTCCAGCACTCCCTTGTGAGGGTAAGATGCTCAGATGATGGATGGATGGAGAAAAATGTGTTGTGGTCACAGGTGCTCAGGAAAGGATGTTCATTTAAGGCATGCTTGAGGTATGTTCCCGTACTTTTAATATGATACGGCTCACAACCAGGCAATCAAATGTTCCGTACCCTCGCAAGCTAGTGCTAGCATTAACGGTTGTGGGGTAAAAATGCTGCCATTCTGTTGAGTTTCAGTGTGGGCGAAGTAATTTGATTATTGTAAGTTAGCACACATTGTCATATCATCTTGTAATGTTGGTTTATTCTGACTGATTAGAATATGTGACCTGATTAGAGCTTTTACGGATCCAAGGAACATACTGTACAATTGAAAAATCTCACAGCACACTAACAAAGGAAAATGTCACAAAAAGTGGATATATTAATTACTGCATGTACTTCCTGCCATCTAATAGAAGACTATTCAAAGACAAACAAAGATACCTGATGTAAATATATATATTTTTCATTAATTACTTGTACTATTAAGTACACAAGAATATGCAGTAAATGAACAGGACATTCAAACATTAATCCATCTTGTGATCGAGTTTTTTTTTTTTTCAAACTTAGTGATCGGTACCAAAAATCTAGAACATGTAAAGCGTAGTCTTTGCTTGATTTATCAAACAGCCGAACATTCCAATCATTGACCCTGTCCATGGGATTATTAACATAAATACTAGATAAAACTATTATACCAGCAGTGATTGACTTTTCTATACACTTGTGTATTTGCAAAGATTTTGCGCCAGGTACAAATGAATATGCTTGACATTATACACCTTAATCAAAAATTGTCATGTTACCCACTGGCGGCACGGTGGTTGAATGTTCCACGTATCTTCCTCACAGTTCTGGCGACGTGGCTTCAAATCCGGCCTCACCTGTGTGGAGTGTGCACATGTGCCTTGTGCTTTCATAGGTTTTCTCTGGGTACTGCCATTTCTTCCCGCATCCCCCCGCAAAAAGTGCCACTGTCATGAAATGCATGATTTTTAGTATGTTTTTAATGAAAAAACGGCAGCCGACATGGACCCATGAAAGAATGAGAGCTTTGTGGTTTACAAATGACAGGTAGGAGTGTATACAGCTACAAAAAAAAAAAAAAACAATAGTTGGGGGGGGTGGAATGCATAAATCAGGGTTACTAAATGTGTCAACGTGCGCATCGGAAGGCTTCCGTGCAGCAGCTCCTGAAGGACGGCCTTCGCAGGCCTTGTGGATCGCTACCGGGGTGGCTTGTCGCCTCGATGGATCATGTCCGCCGCGGAAATGGGTGTTTATCACCGCCGTGCGGAGGTGGATAGGGTGGGGAGGTGGTTTGGCCGCCCGGTAACTTCACTCGGTTTTGCGATGTTCTCTTCTTCGAAAAGAACTTCCGAGTCAGAAGGGACGTGTTTGTCTCCCATAGGAGGATCCACGGCGTGTTTTCAATGACAAAGGTCCGGGTGACGTCACGGACAGGGGATGCAGCCAATATGGCGACCACTCGGATATCGTAGAATGACACTTCTGCAATTTTGCGCATGGATGACGCGCTCTCCGCTCATATTTATTTTTTCGTGTAGACATTGCAGTGAATAATCTTTTAGGTATTTTTCATTTCAATATCTATTTTAGAATGTTTATAGGGATGACACTAGACCTTTAGATGGAAACTCTAAATTGACCGTAGGTGTCAATGTGAGTGTGAATGGCTGTTTGTTTATGGGTGCCCTGTGATTGGCTGGCGACCACTTTAACATCTACCCGCCCTTCAGCCAGAATCAATTGGGGGGTTGGCGACCAGCATGTGCGCCAACATAGTAAGTGGTAAGGAAATGGATGGGTTTTAATCAGCAAGCTCACTTAACGCCATTTGTCAAAATCAGCATCTTCAACAAACGTCGGATGGTCACCTTAGTCTGTATTGACATGACATTATTAGAATTTTCTGTATGTTCCAAGTTCTGTTTTTTAATTTAAAAAAAACCATGTATGAAAATAAGTTGAGGTACCAAATGTGCTTTTTTTAGTTGGAAAGTGACTTGATTTTTTTTTTCCTTTTTCAGCATGTTTACAGAAGTTTTATTTGATAATTCCAAATGTGAAAGAAATGTTTTCCGGAGTAGACATCAACAATATCTAATAGGAGTCAGTCTGACTTAAGAACATATTGTTATATTATTTCTGTTCAAATGTACAAATAGACATTGGTACCATCTGTTATTGTTGATAGATAAAGTGAAGTTTCGTGTTTTGTGAAGTGCAAAACTGACAAGGGAGACACTTATGGAAGTTAGATGAGCGTTTCCTGTGCTTGTAATAATTTGTCGTTGTTACAACCACAACTGTCAAACTTGAACCTTTTTGACAGTCCCATCAGTCTTTTTTACCTCTTTCCTATTCTGTGCAATAACAGCGAGGAGTAGATTACAATGAGATAACCAATTATATGATGAAGGAAAGCAGACTTCCACCAACGCGCCCCCTCCCATTCTGCAGTTATCTGATGCTGTGGTTCACTGAGGGAAAGGTCTTGGGGTAATCTGACATTCACTCCGCCCTTTATCTCCTCCTCATCGCTGCTTACCCCAGTTAAACCTGCCTTGTGCTCGGCATCCTCACCTGAGAAACCTCAAAAACATAATGTATTGTTCACCTCAGAATGCGTAACTGTCAGGCAGACTGGTGGGATAACTACTTACTTCCTTGTGCACCCAATGAAGTTAAATATAGCCTTATCCTGCACCAACAGGGCCAGCTTCATCGCATGTGATGCTGCTGCACTTGAAGCCATTCAGGTGTTTCAACACTGTTGGTTAGCATGCGGTTATCGATTACCCATCACAGCTGCGTAGCTACTGTTTTGCACTTTTTTTCTAATATTTTTGAAGCACACGTTATTTATGATGGTCAGATGGACAGAGGTAGAATGCAGCCCTATGGGGGCACAAACCAGTGCAATCTGTAGGCCGGTCCCAATCCCTGATAAATGAAGAGGGTTGTGTCAGGAAGGGCATCCGGCGTAAAAACTGTGCCAAACAAATATGAGCGTTCATCCAAAGAATCCCATACCGGATCGGTCGTGGCCCGGGTTAACAACGCCCGCCCCCGGCACTGCTAACCTGCAGGGCGCCGGTGGAAAATCAGCTACTGTGGGTCGAAAACAAAGAAGAGGAGGAAACAGGATTCATCGTCAGAAGAAAAAGAGGAATGCACAGAGCCTACAACTGAGTGTAGGGACTTTGAATGTTGGGACTATGACAGGAAAAGCTCAGGAGTTGGTTGACATGATGATTAGGAGAAAGGTTGATATTCTGTGCATCCCAGAGAGCAGGTGGAAAGGTAGTAAGGCTAGAAGTTTTTGGAGCAGGGTTTAAATTATTCTACCACGGAGTAGATGGGAAGAGAAATGGAGTAGGAGTTATTTTAAAGGAAGAGCTGGCTAAGAATGTCTTGGAGGTGAAAAGAGTATCAGATCGAGTGATGAGACTAAAATTTGAAATTGAGGCTGTTATGTATAATGTGGTTAGCGGGTATGCCCCACAGGTAGGATGTGACCTAGAGTTGAAAGAGAAATTCTGGAAGGAACTAGATGAAGTAGTTCTGAGCATCCCAGACAGCGAGAGAGTTGTGATTGATGCAGATTGTAATGGACATATTGGTAAAGGAAACAGGGGCGATGAAGAAGTGATGGGCATCCAGGAAAGGAACTTTGAGGGACAGATGGTGGTCGACTTTGCAAAAAGGATGGAGATGGCTGTAGTGAACACTTTTCCCGAAGAAGCAGGAACATAGACTGACCTACATGAGAGGAGGTCGAAGCACGCAGGTGGATTATATTTGGTGCAGACGATGTAATCTGAAGGAGGTTACTGACTGTAAAGTAGTGGTAGGGGAGAGTGTAACTCGACAGCATAGGATGGTAGTGTGTAGGATGACTCTGGTGGTGGGTAGGAAGATTAAGAAGACAAAGGTAGCTGAGAAAGGAAGAATGTTGTGCGGCCTTTGGGAAAGAGGTAAGACAGGCTCTTGATGGACAGCAGAAGCTCCCGGAAGACTGGACAACAACAGCCAAGGTAATCAGAGAGACAGGCAGGAGAGTACTTGGTGTGTCTTTTGGTAGGAAAGGGGAGAATGAGACTTGGTGGTGGAACCCCAAAATACAAGGAGTCATACAAGGAAAGAGATTAGCGAAGAAGAAGTGGGATACTGAGAGGACTGAGGAGAGGCAACAGGACTACATCGAGATGCGACGTAGGGCAAAGGTAGAGGTGGCGAAGGCTAAACAAGAGGCATATGAAGACACGTACACCAGGTTGGACACGAAAGAAGGAGAAAAGGATCTCTACAGGTTGGCCAGACAGAGGGATAGAGATGGGAAGGATGTGCAGCAGATAAGGGTGATTAAGGATCGAGATGGAAATGTGTTGACTGGTGCCAGTAGTGTGCTAAACAGATGGAAAGAATACTTGGAGAAGTTGATGAATGAAGAAAATGAGAGAGAAGGAAGAGTTGAAGAGGCAAGTGTGAAGGACCAGGAATTTGCAATGATTACTAAGGGGGAAGTCAGAAAGGCACTACAAAGGATGAAAAATGGAAAGGCAGTTGGTCCTGATGACATACCGGTAGAGGTATGGAAGCAATTTGGAGTTTTTGACCAACTTATTCAACAGAATACTAGCGGGCGAAAAGATGCCCGAAGAATGGAGGAAAAGTGTTCTTGTTCCCATTTTTAAGAACAAAGGGGATGTTCAGAGCTGTGGGAACTATAGAGGAATAAAGTTGATGAGCCACACAATGAAGTCATGGGAAAGAGTAGTGGAGGCTAGACTCAGGACAGAAGTAAGTATCTGCGAGCAACAGTATGGTTTCATGCCTAGAAAGAATACCACAGATGCATTATTTGCCTTGAGGATGCTCGTGGAAAAGTACAGAGAAGGTCAGAAGGAGCTACATTGTGTCTTTGTGGATCTAGAGAAAGCCTATGACAGAGTACCAAGAGAGGAACTGTGGTACTGCATGCGTAAGTCTGGTGTGGTAGAGAAGTATGTTAAAATAGTACAGGACATGTGTGATGGCAGCAGAACAGTGGTGAGGTGTGCCTTAGGTGTGACAGTAGAATTTAAGTTGGAGGTGGGAGTGCATCAGGGATCAGCTCTGAGCCCCTTCCTGTTTGCAGTGGTAATGGATAGGCTGACAGATGAGGTTAGACTGGAATCCCCTTGGACCATGATGTTCGCAGATGATACTGTGATATGCAGTGAAAGCAGGGAGCATGCAGAGGAACAATTAGAAAGATGGAGACTTGCACTGGAAAGGAGAGGAATGAAGATTTGCCGAAGTAAAACAGAATATATGTGCGTGATTGAGAGAAGTGGAGGGGGAAGATTGAGGCTACAGGGAGAAGAGATAGCGAGGGTGGATGACTTCAAATATTTAGGGTCAACAATCCAGAGCAATGGTGAGTGTGTTAAGTAAGTGAAGAAACTGGTCCAAGCGGAGTGGAACAGTTGGTGGAAGGTGTCTGGTGTGTTATGTGACAGAAGAGTCTCTGCTAGGATGAAGGGCAAAGTTTACAAAACAGTGGTGAGGCCGGCCATGATGTATGGATTAGAGACGGTGGCACTGAAGAAACAACAGGAAGCAGAACTGGAGGTGGCAGAAATGAAGATGTTGAGGTTCTCGCTCGGTGTGAGCAGGTTGCATAGGATTAGAAATGAGCTCATGAGAGGGACAGGCAAAGTTGGATGTTTTGCTGACAAGGTTCGCGAGAGCAGACTTCAATGGTTTGGACATGTTCAGAGGCGAGAGAGTGACTATATTGGTGGTAGGGTGCTGAGCATGGAGCTGCCAGGCAAAAGGGCGAGAGGAAGACCAAAGAGAAGGTTTATTGATGTGGTGAGGGAAGACATGAGGGCAGTTAGGGTTAGAGAGGAAGATGCAGGAGATAGGCTAAGATGGAAAAAGATGACACGCTGTGGCGACCCCTAACGGGACAAGCCGAAAGGAAAAGAAGAAGAAGAAGATGGACAGAGGTAGCATGATTACAATGTGCTTTCCGTACATAAAGTTTAATGGAAAACAAAGCATTTGTCCAGCTCTTTAATGCGGACAGTGCCCAAAGGAAAGGATCGCAAGTACATACAGTCAGAGGGGAGCGAAAGTTTTCCAGTCAAACATCAACCAAAACATGGCTAACAAAGGTGAAAAGATAATATACAGTTTGCTTTGTGAATGGATAATCTGGCTAAATATAAACATAATCTTTTTAAGTCAACATCTGACCAAATAAATACATAGAGAGGGGATACACTGCACCAGCATACCCAGTTTACATGTTGTGAGAAATGATTTCTTTTATCGGCTGTAGAAATGAATACCATGTACTATCTGTGTACACTTGCCATTGTTGAGTAACATCTGACAGCATTGCTGTTCATACTTGTAGTTTGGAAATTTCTATCTTACCGTGTCTCTGGAATGCAGAATAAATACAGTAAAAAAAATAAATAAAAATGGCAGGAAATGAAATCACTGAAGTAGTTACCAATTATTTATCACCGATATACAGTCCAGGTGTTATATATATATAAAAGATATAACTTTGTTTCATACAGTATAGTTGCTACTGGCAATGTAGTGGTATAAAATCAAGCTAAATGTTGTTTACTTGCATTTGTTCATTCCAGGTTTGTACATTTATTAGTTGTTGTGCTAAGATTTTTTTTTTTTTTTTTTGGTGAATTTATTTATTAAAACTGTGACTGCAGGTTGTGTTTTAGAGTTGTTTTTTTTTTCAGACATGCCCTTTGCACCCTCATGCAGTTTGGTAATTTATTAAATGTACAAGTTACAGAAGAGCAAGCAACCTTCTGTGCGTTACTGCTGCTACATTTAAATCATTGAACCTAGAAATCTGACTGTATCAAGGATGTGCAGGTGAGTAAGTGCACTATACTGACCTTTAAAAAAATATATATTATTTCCGGGGGAGAAACATCTTCATTCAACTTCTTTTCACTTTTGGTCTACATTGAGATAAGTTCTGTTAAAAGCAATAAATTTGCCTTCCAGCCGATAGATGTTTGCGCAAAACACGAAATAAAGAACTTGTTACGAAGTAACTTGAGGCAGAGCATGTCAGACCTGTTCATGGACGACAAAGTTTGTACAAGCGGTGCACGGAACTCTGCTATCACAATGTGAGACGTATGTAAGTCTGTGATCTATGGTTGCCATGACATCCGCAGGAATGCTATTGTACTTTTAAAGCAGCCAGTATATCTTTGCATTGATTTTGAAACATTTTGGAGCTGAGGGTCAAATGCATTGAGTTATCTTGTGCAGATTCTCAGTTGCTATTTTGGAAAGCAATCACAGGCTCAATGGGGAGGTAAAGATGAATAATTGTTGTAATTATTCATGTGGGACCGTAATGACTTGGTTTGTTCGGTGGTTGATTCTCAGTCCCTGCATTTCAAATCAAAATTATGTATTGCATGTTTTTTTTTTTGTTTGTTTAAAAAAAGAATGAAATGGAACATCTGTTCGCCTTTGAAGCTCTGAATTGCACAAAAATCTTTTGAGGTCTTATCAGTGATGAGATTTCCAATTCTGATAAGCGCTCATTAGCTCACTGAACTTGAGCTCACCATGAAAACAAAATCATTCTCCCTGCCTTGCTTCTGTCACTATCCGCGTTGAAAGTTTGATGCGTTTGTGGCTGCTCGTCTGGAACATTAAGCGGATGAAGGAAAGGTGCAACCATCTATATTTTTAAATTGGTGGTATCGGAAGTGGTGTATGTTTTTTTTTTTTTGTGGGTGTTAAATGTTTTTCCCCCAGGTTCTGATCGGAGTGGTGCTGTTTTGTTTTTTTTGAGTGACATTTCCCTTGAGGATGTTTAAGGCACCGTCTAACTCGAGTTAGTTTTTCTGTTTTTATTTTCAAACGTAGATCAACTTTGTCCAGCTTCACTGAATAGTTTTCAAGATGGCAAAAGGTCAGTAAATCATCTGTCCTATATTTGATCAAGTTAGTAATGTTGTTTAATTATCTGCCCACATAAACACAATGTGCTTTTTCAGTACGAAAATAAAGCTGATAACAGTGAAACAATTTACTGTACCACAACCGTAGCACGGACTCTCGCACGCAGACTCCAACTCCGTGACGTCACTCACAAAATTATGATGCCAGTTTATGTGTGGTATGTGCGAGTCAGGTCCAGCTGTAGTCTGTTGTGCAAGTTCTAGGTGTGTGTGGTCAGAAGAGGCCCTCTTTCTGTTATCTGACAACAACAGAGCACGTGTCGCCGTTGCCACAGGCTGCGCTCTTTACAGGCTGTGTGTGTGTGTGTGTACATTCTTGTATAAGTTACCTGAAAGCAATACTTGAGTGAAAATACAACTAGAGTAGAACAGAAAACAACTTAAATGGAAGTGACTTTGACTTTATTATTTGTTGTTGTTGTCACCTTGTAGAATGTTACTGGAGCAAGTCTTAAAGTATATAAAATGCACTGTATCAAAAGTCATTTGCTGATATCACATGTACTTGAATATTGGAAGTAAAAGAACAGTGGTGCCTTGAGATAAGATTTTGTGAAATCATTTTTACCATTTAATATGAATGGAAATGCCATCAATCCATTCTAGCCTGCACCCCCCCCCAAAAAAAAACCCCATGATTAAGATGTGTGTTTTTGTATAAAGGAAAAATGGCACTCTATGATATTGTACTTGACACAAACATAATTAATAAAATTAAATAGTGTGATGAATAAGCATTTTGTACATCATAATTTAATCCTGCCATTCAACTCTTTGTGCTGCTCCTTCTGGTGTGCTTTAGCTGGCCTCAGTGTAGCAGTATAATACTGATGGATACTAATGGAGATTAGTACTTCATATTCTACTACTGCTGTAAGTGACTCAGCAAGATGCTGTAACATTAGTCATTGTTTGTATAGCATCCATCCATCTTCTTTGCCGCTTATCCTCACGAGGGTCTCGGGGAGGGATGGAGCCTATCCCAGCTGTCAACGGACAGGAGGCGGGGTACACCCTGAACTGGTTGCCAGCCAATCGCAGGGCACATTGAGACAAACAGCCGCACTCACAATCACACTTAAGGGCAATTTTGAGTGTCCAATTAATGTTGCATGTTTGTGAAATGTGGGAGGAAACCGGAGTGCACAGGGAGAACATGCAAACTCCACACAAGTGTGTCGGGGATTGAACCAGGGACCTCAGAACTGTGAGGCCAACGCTTTACCAGCGGAGCCACCGTGCCACTCTTTGTATAGCAAAGAAAAATAATATGTACCCAAGTATTTTTCCAGTTCATTATCTATATGCGCTGGTCAACCATTTGTGTTCAAAAACAGATGCTAAACCTTAGCATTTTGGCAGTTTGCATTGTTTGCAATGCACTTTTCTGAAGCAAAGTTTTCTAAATATTGTAAATACAGATGTAAATGTCTTTGTTTTGTTTAGTTTTAAGGGTAAATTCAAAACTTTTTTGTAACAATTGTGCAAAAAGATGCCGTCCTATAGCAATTAGAGCATTTTGAATGCCTAATAGGTCAATAGTCCAGCTCAATGACCATTGTGCAAAGACCCCAGGACTTCAGGAAATGTGCACCGTTTTCAATAACTTGTAGTGCAATAATTTGGGACAATGTCAATTGTGCAAATGTTGCAGATAATACTCAGTTGATGAGAGTGGTGGCGATGCTACTCAGGCTCATGAGTAGCCAGTATTGCTCAACAACATATGTGCAGTTAGGGTAAAGGTCTTCCAGTAAAATGTACGTTTTGTTTAGGAAATGTAGAAAAGTCCAAGTAGACAGAACTATAAGTCATGAAGTGGAGATACACTTCCATTACGAGATCATTCGTGACCATGTGTGCATACGTGGGTGTGTATGTAAATGTGTGTGTGTGCCATGTTCATTCTTTGCTTTGGGTGTGGTAGCAGAATTGCTACTGTAGTCTTGTTTTACCCACTCCCATCCAACTTTTGTTTTTTTTTTTTTGCATCTTCCCCTCATGTGTGTGTGTTGGAAAACATCAAAATTCGGGGGCACATTGTCTCAGATTGAGGTCTGTTCGGTCTCTTCTGCAGCTTAATTGAACACAGAAGGAGGGAGCAAGTGAGAGCTGTAGAAAAAGAAATCAAGAGAAGAGGGTGAAGATGAGGAAGGAGGGTGCTCAAACAGCCATGCATATTGCATGAGGAGCCCCCCTCCCCCGTCCCCACCGTGCAACCCTTTCATACACCACCACCACACACACCCCTTTCTTCATAGAATGGCTGTGTACTGTTCTGGGCTTATTAATTCCGCTCGGTGAGAGAATTATATTTAGAGACTTGGTGTGCTGAAAAAAAAGCTTTTAAAGTCACAAGTATTACACATTCTGCTTGAGATTTTCTTATATACATTGTAAAGTTCTAAAAGTTTGTGGAGTGAGTGTACACTGCACCTTTTCTACATTCTCACACTCCACTTCGATGTAAAATGAGGTACAAGTACAACCGTACCAGGAATGAGCTCAACTTTTATCCGCACTAGTGAAAAACTGACATGCAGTATATGATTTCAAAAGTGTCGTGTCGACTTCACTGAAGGTAGTACTGCTTCAAGTAAACTGAATTTACAGGCATTGTAATTTTGAGATCTGATTAAATCCAACTCCTGACATATGCCGGTCACAAAGTGCCACTTAAATATAACTTAATTTGCGGTATCACAAAATGGAAACTCATTAAAACATTACTCGTATGTCTGTTTTGCTACTGTTCCTTTTGCAGGAAAAGCCAAATGCATGTGCAGTAATTATACGAACGCTATCACAAACACAACATAAAATCATGTGAAAATGGCTGCATGATTACAGACAAAATAATAATCGCTATTATTTTTGATAAATTTTGGAATGACAGTTCTTAATAATCATCAAATTATTTTTATGGCACTACTTTTCAATGGACTAAATGTAATGTTTTCAGTGGAAAAATGATTCTTTGAATATGAATATATGAGAGATAATAGCAAAGTAACTGTACCCTAAGAATTTTTATTTGACCAAGGGATAACTGAATAAGTATGTTATTACAAATGCAATCATGAATTATAATTTAATGGAAGCAAATAAAGTTAATGGATAAAATGCAATAACATTATTCTGCAAGCAGCGACCTTTAAATCCCCGTCAATTTTGTGAATCGTCAAGGACCTTGTTCAGCTTGATTGGTCAGTCTTGCGCAAACTGCACAAATTGCAAAGAACTCCACAGATGCGGTATCCCTCCTCATTTTTATTTTTTTTTCAGCTGGGTTAGGGGGTTTACATTGCGGTCAGGACATCCAAAATCTTCAAGTCAAGGCAGCCGCCATAACGATTCAAGTTCAAGTCAACATACCTGAAATAGTATTCCTCTCGGACCTGCGGTGCTGTAATAAAATAACTAAACAGGTTTATTTTTTAAATGAACAAAAAAATGTATGAAAAGAAATACATATACAAACATCTATTTTCTCAGTCGCTTAACATTCTTAAGGGTCACAGGAGTGCTGGAGCCTATCCCAACTTTTCATCATGTTCCTGTGACACATTACCTCTTGGTTGAAGTGCTGACTTCAAAGTAAAAGCTTCATAAATGACATCACTGGACAGCAATGCCGTTTTAAGCATTGATTTTATTAATGTTGCTGGGGAAAATAAGGTTCTCACATATTGGTGTTTAACTATTCATAAAGATAAATTCCATAATAATGCAAAACACATTTGTTGGGTTGTAAGAAAATATTTTAATAATCAATTCATTGGTTGAGTTTTTTTTATTGATTGATGAAGGGATCAGATTAAAGAAACATTTTCTAATTTTAAATAGAAAAAGATCTCTGAACGCCGAATCGATATTCATTAAAGTTGATTAATTTGTCGCACATCTACATGTTTGCATTACAGTCAGCGGAATTTTACATTACTGTCTTAATGTTGTGTGGTTTAAAGAAGGGGCAAGACCTTAATGTGGCAGCTGCGGCGAGTGCATTTTAAACTGCTTTGCTTAATAATTTATTCCAGGGTATATGTCACATTTTGTTGTACTGTGCACTGTCTTAAAAGTTTAATTAGCTTGCAAAATGCTAATATGTACTTATGTGGCAGTGGACTTCAGAGATGCAATTGTAAATTAAAAAAAACACACACACACACTCTCCGTCTCTCGCTCTCTGTCTTTGTGTACCCAACCCGCCACGCAAACAGATGTTGCCTTTGAGGTTTTATGTGGAGTTTATGGATTGTCAATCAATCAAGCCCAAGATTGCACGGCTGTCATTGGGCTGCCCTCCATCTCACCTGTGACTCGATGAAACGTTCCCAGCGTTGTGTCGCCCTGTTAGCGCAGTGTAAATATTACATCGTTTCCCTGGGTACGCTAGTTAGCATAAACGTCAAGTTTGAGGCTTCATTAGCTTCGAGACTCTCGGCTTTGTTGATGACTGCGAGGGTTGACCTAGTTGTGGGCCTCGCTAGCTGCGTTTCTCTCTACCTCCCACCCACCTTTCCTCCTGCACAGAATCCCTATTATTCATTGTCTCTCTCAATTTAGGGTCTCACCTTCATCCTTTTAGGCCATCTACTTTGATCTACCCTATTATCTTTTTATGTATGCATTCTTTAGTTCCTAATTTACCTCTCTTCTACGTCCTATTATTACTCACGCACATCCTCTTTATTCCTCTCTCCCAACACGGTGAGTCAAGCAGGGAAACATCGCAAGCAGTGGTCCCCGCTGAACAATTACTATGCAAAGCAATCCAAATAGAGATGTTTGCCGAAAACAACATGTGTGTAATTACTGCTTAATGAGGCCCTTGTCTCGGGCAGAATGCCCAATTAGACTGCCGAGGAGCGACCGATGCCAAGGCCCTCTGAAGAAAGAGAGGGGACAGAAGTAGAGGTAGGCTGCAACGGCAACAAGATGTGGGAGATGATGAGAGCATGAGAGGAAGAAAGGGAGGGGGGGTAGAGAGAAATGGAATAGCAGTGAATGAGAAGATGATTTCTGCTGCAAATGTGGAGTAATGGCAGAGCTGATAGCATTGACCCAAGGATAAATTGGCGTTTTAAATGGGAGAGTGATGCTGTGCATAGGAAAGCTGGGGAGGTTGCAATATATGAGCAGCCATGTTGCGGCACAAAATGGCTGACCTTTCCAGGTTGGATTTTATCTTTTTGATGGGTGTTGTTTTTATTTTAAATGTAATGTTATTTATTGTCACTGGTGTTGTGGCGATGCATTCACAAGACTTATGTGCAAGTGGCGTGGATTCAATACCCACTTGGAGACAATGTACACTATGAATGTGAGAGTGAATACCGTAATTTCTGGCCTACCGAGTGCACCTGATTAGAAGCCTCACCCAGTACCTTTGTAAAGGAAATACCATTTGGCGCATACATAAGCCGCAAGTGCCCACATTGAATCCCACATTGAAACGCGAGATATTTACAAAGAAAGACGGTACACAGAGAGTTTTCAAGGTTTTAATACCTTAGCTTAGCTTAACATAGCAACAACAAGGTAGCACGAACAAGGTTGTTTAAAAAAAAAAACCATACCGGTAAAAAAAAAAACTGCTGCGTCAGCTACACAGTAGCAACATGGTAGCACAGCAGTAACACGGCCGGTCAAAAAAAAAAAAAAGCATACCTAAATTACTGAGACACGGCGGCAACACGCTAGCAAGGAGCTAACGCTAGCGTGGTGCTAAAGCTAGTGCTGTGCTATCAGGGCCGGTTAAAAAAAAAAAACTTACTGGTAAAAGTCACTTCCTCGGCACATATATTGCACCGGTGTCACTCTTACCTTTTACGCTCGAGTGCCACTCGCGGCCGTTGGAAAAAATGCACAAATTAGCCGCATGACTGCACAAGCCACGGGGTTGAAAGCGTGTGAAAAAAGTCACAGCTTCTAGGCCAGAAATTACGGTGCTGTAGTTCTTTGTCCCATCTACCCTGCCGGTGACTGGTGACCAGTCCAGGGTGTAGCCTGCCTTTCGTCTGATGTCATCTGGGCTAGGTTCCAGCCATCCACGTCCGAAAGCACGTGCAGTATTGAAAATGTATGGATAGATTAGTTGTGCTAATGTCAAATTCATTGTGTTTGGAACGTGAAATTGCACGAGAGGCTTTCCACTTGAAACGTCTTTTCTCTCGGAGCTTGCCCATTTCGGTGTTACAATTTCTCCTATTTACCAGCTACACGCCAGGGAATCCTTCAGCAAAGACAAAAGTAGCTCGAGAGACCAGATGGATTCTTTTTGCAATTGAATAATTGTTTCACAAAACCAACTAGGAAAAGTATTGAGGAGGTGACTTTGTAAATGTTGTGTCATTTTCATCGGGGGCTATCCGATCAGCAAGTGGGAGAGTACGGTACATAGTGCCAGCTTGACAAACAGCCAGCATCTCAAAGTGAAGTGAGTTAAGTCAGAGAAGAAAAACTCTTCTTCTTCTTTTCATCAAGATAAGCCTGTAGTGATGTTCTTGCTCGTTTTTTTTTTTAGTAAAGAGACCTTACCCAGAACTGTTCTCTTGAGTCACCGTGATTTCCAACCTTGCATTTTAACTCTATTCTTTAAACCAGCCTTTTATACTGTTGTTATCGGGTTGCAGATTGTTCAAGCAAAAGGCTGTAAGGTATTTTATTAATTGTCAGACATGTGTTTGAGTCAAGTTTGTGCGATATATTAATCATTGAACATAACTTAAGACACACATACTCTGTTATTGAATGAGAAGGTCGGTCTAAACCACGTACTGGAACGCTTTTTAAAAAACAAATGGAAAAAAAGGTCCTTTGAATTTACTTAATCCAGACATGTACATCCTACACTATTTGATTATTTGGATTATTTGAGATCGACTGACTCAGGTCAAATAGTGGAGCGCAGAGTCCAAAGCAAACATGGTGAAGCAGCATTTCGCTATTATGCTGCACAGAAATGGAATAAGTTGCCAACAGAGGTGAGGTCAGCTCCAAGTGTGAATGTTTTTAAATCCAGGTGGAAAACTCTTCTTTTTTTCTCATGCTTTTTAGAATATATCCACTTTTTGATCATATTACTTGCACTGTATGCGGTTTTAATTGTCTTTTTTAAAAAATATTTTGTATGTCATTTTTGTTTTATGCCATTTTAAATGTTTTATTTCGTTGTTTTCAAATGCCTTTAATCATGTAAAGCACATTGAGTTACCTCGTGTATGAAATGCGCTATACAAATAAATTTGCTTTGCTTTGCAATTTAAGGGGAAAAAAGAGGAGAAAATAACATCAGTTGAACACATTTTCAGCATATGCAAACAGAAAACGAAGTATCCCCCCACCAATGTACTGTATATTCAGTATTATGACAAGCTTTAGGAAGATGGACTTAAATCTGTATTCTCCCTTGAGTCCATCTGCCACGCAAGGTTAATATGAAAGAGGTTTTCATAGGAATTAAACTGGCCACCCTCACCCCACCCTCCGTGCTTCATGAAGCAAATTCGCTTACTCCCCTGCATCAAATAAATTAGTCGGCATCTCATTTGAAATAATTGTAGCTTTCGCTACTCGGTTTTGTTTTTCCTTGTGACATGCAGCATGGACGAAACCGTTTAAATGAAGGCGTTGTCTTGTCAGGATAAAATAATAGTGAGTGTAGTCATATCATTTCACCCACCCATTTTCTTTACCGCTTGAAACACATTTGCTGAAAAAGCAATATTGGCAAGGTGCAGATTTTACATTGCATGTGACCCATTCATTAGCTGTAGCTCATTTAAAGCACATTTCTTCATCAGGAATAATTTCTGTGATTTTCTACCTTTTCTGTCTGCCAGTGTGCCTTTGCACTCAAATGTAAATAAGCATAGTGGCACCTTGACTCACGAGTGACCCGACGTACAAGTTTTTTGAGATACGAGTTGTCCCTGGGCCGATGTTAATATATTCATTTATTTATTTTGGCCTTGATGTGCGGGTAAATGTTTGAGTTAGGGGTTCTACAGTGCATGGTGGTGGCAAACTTTCAAAAAAGAGGCCAAAGGCTTGCTTCAATCATTTTATTGCTACTCTCGGTTGATGATTGCAAACGAGACAAATTACCCATGCATATTTAAAACAACCGCATAGCTTTGCTATACGTCAGCTAGCTGACCGCTAATACAGAATGAAGAACTCCATAAATGGGCCAACTTAAGTCATCAATGCAGCAGGCAGCGTTACAACCCTTTAAGCGCCTGATATTTGAACACAAGCGTGGCAGCAATGCATGTAGAGAGACAATACTGTATTACAATAGTCTCAGCCAGAGACCCTTTACCCTGTAAAAATGACTAATATTACCGTAGCATGTTACTTCTAAGTTTAGTTTATTTTCTTTGTCTGATACTATGTTTGTAAGTACAGTATGTCATGTTGCTTTTGGATGAAAGCGTGATTCATTTTGAAAAGGACTACGTCTGCAAGTAAACCCCCGCGTTTACTTTTGGTCGGGTTCAAACTGTCTTTGTCTTGCGTAGGGCACCTCGTCTCTTTTTCTATTCGTACATTTTAGGAATACCGATGGGAAAAACCTCAAGCCATCCTAGTAGTTTAGAATGCTCGGTACATGACTGCATCATAGTGGCCAGGACATTCGCACAGAGGAGCTGCAAAATGATTTAATCTTGACAAATGAACTGCTTGAATGATGATTTGAGGTATGAGCATGTAAAATCAAGTGAGTGTTCACGGAACAAATTAAATTGAGGCACCTCTGTGTAATGTTTGTTACAGCCTAGTAAATTCCCATACAGGCTAATACAATATACATCATTAACCAAGACATATCCCAAAACATCCATGAATTTTTATTTTTCACCCCCCACATCCTCATTGAGCTACCTTTCTCATATCAACAAGATTATTACAGTTAATGTGGTCTATTCGGCTATTTAATGTTGATATTTGGGGTTATGATTTCATCGGTATAGGTTTGCTACTTCCTGTCTACGCCTCATCAAACTGGATGTTTTATGCTGTTTTTAGAAGAGGTTTCCCGTGTATTTTTTTCATGCTAACACAAATTATACATCTTCTAACATATAGATTCAATTTGAAATGTGCTATGCATAGAAAGCGGAAGAAGTGATGACCACGTTTGATAAAGATATGATCCAGATTGCGCATTTGGCAGCCATTTAACATTGAACTGAAAATCGCTTGTAATATGAGGACTATCATATTTCATCAGATTAGGTTGGTTGTATAGTAATGTATTGTTTATACGTAGGGTCATTTTACATTGGCTCTGCAAGAAATTAATAAAAAATGACCTTTGAAATCAGGTAAATCCTAGTTTATTGATTTTTGTAGCTGACAAATGTGTAAGCCTTGTTGTAATTGTACGTGCTCGTTGGTCACTGTTTTAAGTAGTTATGTGTCACATATTATTTATTATCCTGTCCTACCCAGCATGTGTTTATTTTTTTTCTTCAAGGCTTTTTTTTGTGTGTGTGTGTGTGTGTGTGTTGTGTGTGTGTGTGTACGCGTAAAGACCACCACCCGAATGAAAATGGGCTCCCAGTAGCTTCACATCTGAGGAATCTTGTGTTGGAACGCTGTCGGGTTTGATCATGTTGTCTCTGCTGTCTGGCTTCTGTGCAGCGATATTACAAAGAGTGACCTCAGTCAGCATACAAGAGGGGGCTTCATTTGACACGTTGATTTTCTGTGTGTGTGTGTGTGTGTGTGGTGTGTGTGTGTGTGTGTGTGTGTGTGTGCGTGTACGTGAGTGCACGATTGTTGTTATCCAGTCCAGTCAAGGTTTGTTCCATTTGCTGTTTGCATGTTATGAAAAAGTGTGATGCCTTTGGAAGCCAAGGGCATTTCACAATGCGTCGTCTCTTAACAGGGTTGCAGTTTCTCTGTCACCTTGACACTGCATCTGTTCACTTACTGAGCTGTTTGTGGGGAGGAATCTCATTTTCTCCTGAGCTAAAAACAGAGTGCCGGTTGCATTTTCTCCCTCTTTGTCACAGCTGATCTTTGCGGGGAATTCCTGTGGGATTAATCCTTCCAGCATACTTGACATCACAACTAGCGTGTTGCATGTAGCACTCATGTGGTGGGCCAGGATTTTTTCGCTGTGCTCTTGGGGGGGCGGGGGAGTTCAGGGGTCAGTGTTTGAGTCTTAACCCTCCGTCAGACAGTGTTTTGGCACCTGCAGCAAGCGATCTTTTACTGCCTCGTTAGCTTGCTCCCAAAGACGCAGCATGTCGCCACTGAGCGCAGATTCAGTCGCACTCCTGCTCACGCGCTGCAGAGCCCACAGGGAACGGCCTATCTTTTACTGCTGAGCTCATGTAGTCTCATTACCGGCCTCGCTAATGAACAGTAATTACAGACACTTCCATGTCACACGTAAGGTTTAACCAAAGTGACAAAGTCATTAGTCTCACTCTTAGGGGCCACCCGTAAAAGACTTTCCATCGCACAACTCCTCCATGGTGGATTTAATTATTTACATTTATTTGGACATCATATTAATGTCCCCTCTCTTGTTTCTTTCCACAGTTTGATGGTGACAACATGTACATGAATGACAATAACCAAGAGTTTCGGTCACCAAACCAGGTAGGTGTGCCCATATCTGGTGTGCCCATATCTGTTGCCAATTTTTAAACATTAAAACAAATAGCGTCTTTATTAATGTGCATCTAATGTCCTCCCCGTGTTTTAAGTACCGCAGTTCTGACAGCACATTTAGCAATATCCATCCATCCCATCTCAATACCGGTTAACTTGTCAACGGTTACGGGAGTGCCGGACCCTACCTCAGCCGACATCAGGCGAAAGGTGGACGGCACCCCGAAATGATCACCAGTCAGTCGCAGAGCACATCTAGAAACAAACAACCATTCGCACTCATCTTCACGCTTAGATTCACAGCTATGGGCAAGTTAGTGTCTTGTGGCAGAAACTTTGGACAAAACCCGCACAATCAGGGGAAGAACATATAAGTACAGAAAGGTTTGAGCTGAGATTTGAACCTTGAACCTTTGGCTGCAAGGCAGATGTGCTAACTTCATGCACCCGCTCATGCTGCCAATGGAGTAATCCCTTTTTGTTTCTGGAAATTGGAGTATTCCTAAAATTTTCCACAATCCCCCCCCTCCCAAATTATAGCTATGTCCTAATATGTGAATGTATTTTCTTTATTAAAGTAAACCAACTCTGATTTATTGTTATTTAGCTGTTGGTTGATGTTGTGGTTGTGGTTGTGAATCATTTGCTTTGGAAAAAAATCTTTGGATACAAAGCTCAGTGCTGAAAGTTTTCTATTAGCGGTTGGTGTTTTTGTGTATTGCTAGGATATTCTTCTTCCATCTGGTTTAGTTCAGAAAGTCCAAATGTGTTGTCAGCTAGATAGTGATCAGAATCTGCAGAATTCAAAAGGGTCAGACGCCACGATAGCAAAAGCTTTTGTTGAAAATGTTGGAAAATGAAGGTTTATTGCCGCCAAGTAAGACTTTTGTTGATATAGTGCGCACCACTTGGACCATTTTTGAGAACATCACTTTCTTGTCTGGAAAAAAAAAAAAATAAATATTAGCTCAACACATCTATTAACTCTGTTCCAGAAACATACCTGTCAACGAATAATGGTACATTTAAAAAACGAAATAAAATCACAGAGTAGAAATAGATCAAAGTAGCCATATTTGGTTGTCTTAAACGTCACTCCCTCATAGCAGGGTTATTTCAGTTTGTCCTGTTTTCCCCTATGTAATAAATCACCATTAAATGCCATTTGACAGATTATGTTATTTTAAACATGTCATATGGATTACACTGTTAGCAGTGTAATCACAGTGTGAGTCAACAGGTCACTCAAAGCTCAGCAGCCACATCGCACCACTCACAGCGCCATTGGTACCGCTTACCGTTTGGACTCACTGTCATGGTCACAGTCGGGGAGGTACGGACAGGCGCGGCGTTGAGTTCTCCCAGCTGCTGGACGGCAACACCGGGCTGGACATATGGCCGATTTTGGAACGTCGCAGTTTGTTGATCCAGCAGTCAGGAAAGAGTGTGAAAACATGGCAAGGTGAACCCTTCTCCTCAATTAACAGCTTGCTAATTGCAGTCAATGAGGGGTCAAGACCAGCGGATGCACACAGAAAAACACACTTGTCAATATCTCAATTGTTATAGAAAGTGATGCGAGGCTGTAGCGCAGCTGAGACTCGACCTAAATCTCCCTCAATGGGCATGGCAGCATACCATAGCAGCAGCGGCCTATTATCATAGTCTTTACACCATGATTTGCTTTTTCAGTGAATCAGTGAAAAAACACCCAAACTTGTCCATACCTGCAAAACCCTTCAAAACTGTAGAGTACTTAATTGTGTTGTTGAGTACATTTTGTAAAAATATGTTTCTATGCATACCTTTTGCATTTTTTTTCTGTTACAGTACCTTATACTTTAATAAAATGTTGAATTCTGGTCTCATTAGTTTTTAGTACACTCACTGGCAATTTAAAACAATATACAGTGGGAGGCGGCACGGTGGGGTAGCTGTAAAATCTTGGCCTCACAGTTCTGAGGACCTGGGTTTAAATCCGGGCCCCGCCTATGTGGAGTTTGCATGTTCTCCAGTGCCTGTGTGGGTTTTCTCCGGGCACTCCGGTTTCCTCGCACATCCCGAAAACATACATTCATTGGACACGCTAAATTGCCCCTTGGTGTGATTGTGAGTGCAGCTGTTTGTCTCAATATGCCCCGCAATACAATAACTTTTTTTTTTCTTCAAGGCAACAGATTTGGAACTATGATGCACACTAATTGCTTGTGTTTTTTAAAAGCGACTCACCTATGATGAGTACTGTACGTCAACAAAAGCACATCGGCGTGATATTTTTTTTTCCCCATATCACCCAGCCCTAGTTGCATCATCTTTCTGAAGTCTTTCACAAAGGTCTTCAGGGTGTCAAATTTTTTTTGTCTCGGCTCCCTTTGTAGTTATACTTTCCCTCAGAGGGCCGTTATGACTGTCAAACCGTTAAATCACCTCTTCATAATCTAATACATATATGCAACAAATGGAAGGATAACTCTACGAGTTGAAGACCAGTGTCTTAGAGCCATTAATGAGCCAGTAAATAAACAAAATGGGCTTCCTTAGCAGTTAAGTTGCTATGAATCAATCTGCACGGAATCAACTTCCTGGCGTACCAGTTCCTTCCCCACCGAAATATCACAGTGATCCATTTTTAACAAAACAACCTTACTGACTCAAATGTACTCAATGAAAGACTTCACCCGTTACCGTCTCAAAGACATCTTAACTTTCATTTTGAGGTGACAAAGCTGCACAGCTCCTCCAGACTGAGGGAAGCGGCAGAGTTTTACAACATTTCTCAGACAGTTTAGCTTTCAAGATAGTTAATAGATTTGTTCTCAAGCTATTTTCAATACATTTATTTGGGCAGCAATAAAAATAAAAAAAAACTACGAGGGTAAAGACCAGTAGTATTGCTGTGTGAAAAAAACATTTGAACACACTGCGCAATAGCCACATTTAGCTTTTGATTTACATTTTTTACACCAACTTTTGTTGTTGTTCTTTCCAAGATCAACACAAAAACAGCACATTATAAAACCGCACACACACAGAGGATTCTGTAGTTATAAGGTGGTTTTACCTTTGATGCTGGGATTGAGTGACTGTAATGAGAGGTCGAGAGGGAGCTTTAAAGCTTATTGTCTACTTATAGCTCACATCACAGACTGGGGTTCCATTATTGTTATTCACATTTGCTGGACTGCCCTAATTATGTCACTTTGCAGGCATACATGTGTGCGCACTAATTGGGATAAATGTCCGGCTTTGTACTTTCTTCCGCTGCGGCAGCCACATGTCAATCACTGACTGCCTCGGCAGGTCTGCACTGTTGTGTCAACAAATAACTTCTTAGTGGATAAAGCAATTTGGGCTTTTCAAAATATCTCAGCCCCAGTTGATGCTCTCTCAGTGATGTCAAAGAGAAGCTTACTCACAAGTCCCAAAAAACTCCCCAACACAAACACAAAGTTCATACTCTGGCTATAATTCCCAAAATCCTTCAATGCAGCATAATAATTTGAAATGTGAAAGGGGATAAAGTGTGCATGGCTTTGCTCAAGTGTTTATGGTTTCTGAGCATAAATACTAAGCAGTAATATGAAATACTAGAATGATTAATAACTTGGCCTACGCTCGCTGTAAAAGGAAAATATGTAAGCCACCAGTCAGTCTCGCACCAACCGTGCGGTTCCTTATTGTTCAGTAGTGAATTTTCACAAGAGCACTTAACAACCGTTCAAGGTGTGTTTGTTACTTCATTCGTTGTAGATGTGTAATTCACATTTTAGACATGGTTTTAAAAAATCTATACCGGAAAACAAATCATATGATAAGCAGCAAAGACATGGTCAGGAGTAATTGAAGTCAAGCCGATTAACGCACTTTTGAAGTCAATTCAAGAACGACATACTGTATCTTGAAATAAATGTTATTATCATTTTATGAGCGTTTTCAATTTGCGAAACAAGTGTTATGACATACCACTGCCCATCGGTCATCATCACATTGACACTGTCAGATAGCCCTTTAGCTGTGCCAGTGTTATAGCCCACAGTCCCCACATGGCTGCAGAGTCCTCCTCCTCTTGTTGCAGCTCCAGGCCTATGAAGGACTTAATTGCAGAGAATGGAGGCAGCTGGCACATTACACTGATGGTTTTAATGAACAGAGGTAGTGGAGGTTTTGGTGACCAAAAGGTGAGCGGTTCGTGGGTGGGAGATGGGGATCTGTGTGCGGGTTCCAAATCGGCAGGCTACAGGCAGGCAGGGAGCAACAATGAAGTGCTTGTTGAAGACAGCTAACAAGGCAGGGTCAATATCAGAAGATACTTGGAATAGATGCACAAACTCCGCTTTGAAAGTTAACTGCACCTGGGTCCCTGCTCCACTCATCTTTCCATTCCTGCACCACAAGGACACACACACACACACACGAAAAATAAAGGGTAGGACTCAACTGGCAGATTCAGGTGACCTGACGCCAGTCTTCTCCTAAATATAATGTCAGTATGTACGGGAAAGCCTTATTCTTCTGCATGGTTGATTTTATTTATTTATTTTTGGGGGGCATTTTCCTGAGCCGTTGAACGTGGCACCATTTTTTCCATTCTATTGTGAAGTGCGTCATTGCGCAGAGCTCTGCACACCAAAGTTAGCGAACACACCTATTCAGGGTGCCCAGGCTCGTTTAAGATTATTACAAGGGATCTCCGTTTGCCATGCTACTGACAAATATGTTATTGTCCTTAACTTAGACCAGTGTCTTGTCAGATGTAATGCTCTGTTTTTTTATGGAATTCGTTTGGATTAGAATTCCAGTAGTTCTGTTTCATGTTTCATCAAGTTTTCCCGTGTCTGTGTTCATGGCCCATCTGCTCATTTGGTCTTGGTCTCTCCACTTGTTCTTGTCAGTCCTGTTTCTTGTGTCAACCAATCAGTTCCCTCCAGCCACTTGTCCAGGTATGCCAAGATGTCTTGTCACTTTGTTTTTATTTTGTTCCCTGGATGTGTTCAGTCTGCGTTAGTTTGTTGTTGTTGCGTGTGTGTGTGTAGTTTTTCTCACATCATGTTTCCTGTTGTGTTGTGTGTTTAGTTTCTTTGTTACTTTTATTCTTGGTTGTTGTGGAGTTAAGGTTTGTTTTTGTTTTTTTACATTCCATGAATCTTTTTTGCTTTCTTTTTTGTGTTGAAAACATGACTACGTGAATACCTGTATATCCTTCCCACAAAGGATGTAAATGGCTTTTAAAGTGCATATTTTGTGTCCATTATTTTTCTTCACTCATTGTTTTATTTGTTTCATTATTTGCTTTTTGTTGTGCTTTTCTGTCTGCTGTGGTGTGATAATTTTAGTTTCGATCGGACAGTGTGAGTGTGAACAACATGTTGACTAATGACCTGCCTCCAGTGTCAGTGTGTGGGGGTATGGAAGCTTGTTCTGCTTAGATATGTAAAATTACAATTGTTCCTGACTGCCTTGTGAGGGCCATCATACGGTAGCTTTCAAGCATGCTAAAACACACACGGGCATGCGTGCTAACAATGTAACCAGTGTCTTCGGTTGTACTTCATTGGAGTAATTGCACAACAACAGATTTTGGAACTCGGTGGCCAAAAGGCGTGGATTATAAGGCGCCTCGTGTATTGATGTGAAAATTTAAAACTATTAAGTGCACCTTGTGGTCGTGAAAATACGGTAGATTATGGGGAGAAAAAAAGAAAGGAAAATTCACGAGTATGTGGAGCTGCGAACGGTGAACCGCAAATGGGGAACGACATTCTGTACATCAAAATTATAAAATTGGTTATTTTTGGGTAGAATAACATCACATATTGCTTCTCCACAACACTTTGTGATTTTTAATGGGTTCGATTAAAAACCAATGCATGACACACCAATGTCAAATATTCACAGTAAAATGTTTGAACAGATTAATTTGAATGTAAATTATATTATAGAGAAATCTGCTTTGTTTGAACATCATGCAAAATTAGTAAAATGAGCAATTTGCTCTGCATGCGAGTCATTTGTTAATGGTTGCTTAATTTCATGTATTTTGTGTATTTCATATTTTTAGCGTTAGATTAGATAAATCAGAGTCTCAAAAACAAAGTTTCTTGCATCAATTCTAAATGGGGATTTACTACAAAATCAATTAAGTCTTTTTAGGCATAAGCATATGCTTGTACGTATTCGTCTTCTAACCTCTTCTCAATCCAGTATAAAATAATCTCGTTTTATGGAAGAAGACCCCCCCCCCCCTTAATATTCAACTTTTAGCTCTGGTTTGGTGACCATATAGGAGCATTACCATTCTGTGAAAAAGGTGCACGGAGTCGGAACAGAGAGTCTATTGTTTGCGTCTGTCTGCATATACAGTGAGGTACAAGTTTGACACAGCTAGGAGATTGCGTTACGCATAACATCTCTGCACTCTTAAAAAGAAAGAACCGCTAATCAGAAACAGTTCGAAAGGGGGCCGTTTACTGTCTGCTTGGAAGCAATCACTTCATTCAAGCAAGATGTTTTCAGGTTTCTATATGATATTGATGTGTTCCATGTGTCTCATTCATCTCATAATGTCAAACTGTGGACAGCTTATTCTGTTTATATATGTATATAGCTGTCCAAAGCCATTATTGGAATAGCTGAATTCATTAAGCTTTTGGTCACCTAGGTTAGCTGACAAATTAGTTCAGATTGCATCTCAAATAAAGTACTGTATTCATCCAGACAGTTGATCTCATTGATTGTTCCTTGTTTGGAAAAAGCAAGGCAATTGTCATTTTTGCAAGGGGTTATCAATGGAAACATTGTGCATCTTATTTTGTTGCAGAACACTGCACAGAAATAACGATTTAAACTGTCTGAGCTGCCAGAATAATTTTAAGTGCTATTTTTATGGCAAGTGAAAATTGTCTCTCACTTCTGAGCATAAGAGTACCTCCCCATCCCTTTGAGTCTCATTGGAAAGCATCTCATGTCATTCTGATTATCGTGCATGTGTCAAATAATGCTGATTACAGTGTATATTTTTGCAGCAGGGTAATAGCTGCATGACAAGGCTCGCTCCAAACCAAAATGGCTACTCTCAACGACGACCACACATTTTCTAATTTGGTAAAATGGACAATAAGTGCTCTTTGGATTCATATCAGGCCTGATTTGTATTTTGGAAAGGTTTGGCTGGTTTCTACGGCCCCTGTAATTTGCCTGCAAGCACGTACATACATATGAGACAGTGAAAGGAAATCGAGAGACAACAAAATGAGGATTTCGAGAAACAGCTGTGTCGAGAAATGTGTTTTAAGTTCAAAGGAGTTTGTGTGTTGTCCCTCATGCTTGTTGGACCTGTCGCCTTGTGTTCTTTAGAAGCAGAGCAAGGGGCCACTGGTATTCAGAGGAGCAGTAAGTTTTGTTTTTTTTTTCCCCCAAGTTTTCTGGTCGCAGGTGTCTTGCTGTGCCGTGTGTCGATATTGATTTGGCTGACTGCAAGAGAACAGCGGCCGGTGGTCGGTATTACTGTAAAGCTCTGTACCGTAATTGGTCTTGTGTTCCGTCTCGTACTGTGTTCCTTTTTCATATTGCAATTGCTTATTTTTGTCTGTTTTTAAACTGAGATACTCTCTTATGTTCCTCATTGGATTCATCCCTCTTTCTATTTGATTACACACCTTAACTTCATAACTTCATATAAGCAAAGTCATGTCTCACCACTTAAATCGTTATTTTAAAAAAAAAAAAAAAAAAACTATCTGCAAACTGAGTCCCCATGAATCAGCCTAATAAATGCTCAGGTGACAATATGGTTTGT
Organism: Syngnathoides biaculeatus; assembly: GCF_019802595.1. Classification (NCBI taxonomy): domain Eukaryota; kingdom Metazoa; phylum Chordata; class Actinopteri; order Syngnathiformes; family Syngnathidae; genus Syngnathoides; species Syngnathoides biaculeatus. Next base: position 13,486,838 of record NC_084641.1, read on the forward strand.
TCTGCTAATGCAGCGTTTCTTTCCAGCTATGTTTAGTTTTACTCTTGCAGAGAAATGTAAATCCTGATCCCTTCGTCACTTAAGCCAGCTCATTGCAGCTGCACTGGGGGAGACCCGGGGTCAATCTTGCACTTTCTTTATTTTCGAGACAAAATTCATTGTCAACAAACTTCTTGTGTTGTTGGATCACCACATTTTTAATACTTGCTTCTCTTGGCAATATAACTCATGATGCTTTCAACTTAATAGACCTTGTTGGTTTGGACTTCTGCACTTAAGTTGTTGTCAGACCATCACTCTTTTATAATCCGTTAATACACTTGTACTTCCAGTATTGCTATCATGCATATTCATACCAATCTGCTCATTATGGAAATGAGGGGCGTGTCTCCAGGGGTGCACTTCTTGTGTACTGGTCGATCAACAGCACAATCCACAGAGCGTATTGACTTGCATATTTGCGGCTCGTATGTTCCACTTTTGTTCTGTGATGCTGCTTTTAGTTCTCCTTTGATTCTCAGATATGGTAGACAAGGTCCTCTGGAGGGAGAAAGTGTTTTTTGGTTTTTTTTTTATGCTTCCCATATTATCTGCACGCTCCGGTGAGGTGGGGATGAGAAGTCAGATCATTTCTTATTTTCAATGTTCTCTAAACAATGGAAGAGATATGCTTCCGTTTTTAACTCGACTTGTGAACTTGTCAGGACAAGTCAACTGATATCGACTTTTTTCTATTCACAGTATTTGATATGATATTATTGTGACGTCCATTTATTGATATCCAGATGCGGTTCGGCCTGTACGAAGAGCTGATGTCAGGCTTTAACCCCCACCATCGCCACCTCTTCCTCCTCTCATCACTCTATGAGTCACCTCAGTACACCCTGGCACCACACACCCCGATGTAGGCGTATTATCGTTACTCAATAGTGACTCACAGTGCAGCATTATAGCCCCGCTGTCACTCTCCTCATCCTTATCAGTGAATCTGCTTGGCTCTCACCAACATAAAAGGACATTGAAGACAAAGGACAAGAAATAAAAACGCCAACACATACAATATTTCAATCCCTATTTGAGGTAATGTTGAGCCGTCAGCAGGGTTAGGAGAGTCTCACAATATATTCAAATTTGAAGACTCGGTGCAGTCAATTCAGGCTAAACTGTTTTTAGCACTCAAAAAGGCAGAACTGTAAAATCGATATTTGAAAACATTGCTGGAGGAACATCATAGTCATAATGGCACAACGTCCGTGCCTGTGCTTGGGGGGATTTTGAAGAGCCGTAGCCAGGGATCGGTAGCTCTTTATGTAGGTCAGCCCATACCCGCCAATAAGTCCAATTACAGTCAGCCTCAGAAATAGAACAAGCAGCGACCTTTGCTCTGCTTTCATGAGCATGAAATGGATGCAGGACTTGATGTAAGGATGGCACATTGTGGAAAAAAATATTAGGGAGTTGTGTGTTGAGCGTGAATGTTAAAAGAGGAGAACAGGGACTCCAGTGACATTTTTTGAAAGAACTAAAGAACATCAAAATGACCCCACAGTCCCACTCTTTTTAGCATGCTGCTTAAAATGCGTCCTTCTGTAGAACAGCAGCACTCTCTCCGAAAAAGCAGCAACTTATCAGCACCAAGAGAGCACTCAATGATTCATACACTCTTTTAACAGAACTTGAATCCTTGCCTCTATTTCGGTCCCAGCATCTCGCTGTAAATGCAGCACGATGGAGCAGAGGGATTTAGCAAGACTAAGTAGTTTGATATTTCTATTGGTTTTCTCTGTGTATTTCCCCTCACCCTCTCTCTCTCTCTCTCTCTCTCTCTCTCTTTCTCTCTCTCTCTCTCTCTCTCTGTCTCTCTCTCCCTCCTAGTGATCTTTCTCATCACATGGAGACCAAGGTCATGGCTGATTGAAATATAATAGAAGTGTAGACATCTGGCCTAATACTGTGGGAAGTTAAATCTATTTTAATAGCCCCTGCTGCAGTGGATTCTCTCTGATGCACTCTTGCGCTTCGCTGACAGTAAATCACAATGTTCTCTTATTACCCTGACTGGAATGAGGGCATAGAGAAAGAACAATGAGGGATCCAGATCATTTGTTTTCACCCCTCCCTTGCTTTTTCCTCTCCGCTCCACCCGCCCCTTCTTCTGGCTTCACTCGGTTTGCCAATCAGAAAGCTAAGAGTGACATCATGAAAATAAAAATAAAAGGCGATTATTCTCAAGCTATTGTGCCATACGTGATTACCAAGGCTTCTACTGCCTTTCCCCTACGGGCGTTGCACTTGAAACATAATTTTTTTTGTATGCATTTTTACAGATGAGAAGAATAGAAAATGTGGTGGAGACCTATCTGTTTCCGTGTAAAGATTAGAGATGTGTTTTTTTTTTCTTTCATGTGAAAAAAAGAGGCATGAATGTGAGGAATACACCTCTTTTCTGGACCTTTTCAAAATGTATCCCCCACCGCGGGTAAGTCCAGTTCAGGTCCACCCACATCTGCAACTGAGAGTCGGGTCCTTCTTAAATGAGATCCATTTTGATGTGACATTTGAGAGAATTACCAGTGCATGCGTGAGGCAGGGAAGAGGTTAGCTGCCTGCCTCGCCATTGGCTGAAAGCTTTCCGTCGCCTACCTGTCCTTTAGTGACGGACACAAACTATGACCCCGCCGTACTCTCGTAACACCCTCCCCCGACTCGCACACTTCACTTATCCCGGTTCTCTCTCGCTGTCAGTCAGCCAGTTGCTATTTCATTCTTTTCTATCACACCGGCCGATCGTGTGATTGTCTTTTCCAAAGTCAGGTCTGTCAGGCTTTTTGGACACTCCTCATCCGTGTAGCCGATGATGAGCATGATTTCTTGCCTTTGTGCGTGTCACAAGGCTGTCTTTGAAGGTGAAATTCCCTATAAGATGTTTTTCAAGATTTATTGTTGCCACGTGTCTATCTGGCATGTACAAACTGGACATGAGGATCTTTTATGTATGCATAGCCAGCTGTTGTTTGTCGCAAAAACCATGCGGCACTGTCATTTTATTTACAGAGTAGCATATGGCTGAATGACTTTCCATAGGACATCGTATACTCATTCAAAGTTATACTCTTTTATGAGACGTTTCTGTTTAGCTAATTTCATCACGTTTCCACTTTATCTTAATACATTGAACAGTCACTTAAAACATTCTAAACATCTAATTTCCTGTCTTTGGATCAATTTCCTCCACCATCAACCTTGCCGGGCTCTCGTGTTTTCAGCAACATTTTTCCCCCCGTCTTTAACCGACGTGATCATTACCAGATGAGCTGTTTTCCATCAATTGCTATAAATGACTCCATCAACACACCCGTTACCCGACGAGGTGTGATTCATTTATCCTCACTTAAGATAAGTTCATTTCAGATCACCTTATAATGGGAGCAGTTTTAAATACAACTATTTATTTTAAATGACATGCCTTTGCCATCCATGGTGATGTTGATAAAATGAACCCTGGCGCAAAAATATCACACCTAACAATATACATAATAATAATAATACATAAAAATCCCTGTCTCAATTGTTTGCACAATTTTGAAAAGACTTTGGTTACGAACCGGTAGTGTGGTGGAACATGCTGCTGCCTTTCACACAGACAGCACAGGTTTGATTCCTGGTGTTTGCAACAATACCAAGCTCGGTTAAAATTGGCCTGGTTGCGTCAGAACGTGCAAACGGTGTGAAAACTGTGCCACACTAATTGTGGAAGTGACTCGCTGTGCCAACCCCTGACAGCGAAAAGCCGCAAGTCACTTGCTAAAAGCATCATCATATAATCATGAACATAAACTCCTTTTCTTAAGTTCCAAGTGTTATTTTGTGATGATTTATGGTTTGTATTTCATGCAGTTAGGAAGATACACTGACATAAAGCATAAGTGATACAGAAAATTAATGGGTGGATGGATGTTCTGATGATCGCACTCCCACAGCTCGATGGGAAATTTTAATGTGAAGTTACTCAATTCATTTTCAGTTTTCTTTTCTTATAAAGAACTATGTGGCATGTGAAAAATGTCACAAAGCACAAGCACAAAGCTAGCGCTTCGCTCCACTGATTCCTTTTGACCACAGTTACATTTTTCATTTTGTTTCAGAAATCAACGCAATATATCAGGATACATTCTTTGATATGGACCACCATTATGGAAAAAAAAAAAAAAAAGAGTTATTGTTGCCATTATCTCACGTTGGGTCTTTGGAGAACTAACTTGTCTGAGAAAATAACCGATTTGCTCAAATTTCCCCTCTGGAGTGTGAAGGTTAGAAGCAGTGCGCTGAATCAACATTTGGTGTTTCATTCTGACCCCTCTTTGATCCACCCTCCTCCATGTCCTGAAAGACAGTATATTTATGAATTATTTATCTTACATTTGAAAATATTAAACGTGAAATGTCCTTGTACCACGTCTTATCTCCAAGGGCATCACAGGAAGCCACAAAGACGAAATAACATTCATGAAGCGATGAAAGGCACAACTATTGAATAGCCTCTGACATTTAAACCAGCGATATTGCAAATGTAAACACTTGTATTTTATCACAGAAAGATGTTGTATGCAATACAGCAAGTAAACAACTGTATTATTTCATCAATATGGAAATCAAACGGAACCAGGATCTTTTTATTTTTTGTGTAGGCTGTTCGAATGGTTGCAAACTAACAATTTCATGTCGCCTTGCTTACTTGCTTTTACATTCATATTAAGTACCTTTTTTTTCCTCCTTTATTTATTTTATGCACATGATGTTAAACCACCCTGCTCTGACCAAAGAGAACATTTATCTTCACTATTATCAGAAAAGGACACGCGCAAATATACACACATACACATTTTTGTGAGCAGTTCAGACTGGAGTTAGTTTTACCTCAATAATTCAATCCTTATCTGCACTCTCCTCACAAGAACAATGACAGCTTTTATGTTTACTTTTTTTTTTTCTCTCCAGGTTATTCTCGTGTTAGGCAGCCGCTAACAATTGCTTAATTAGCTGATTAGGACATTTTGCAACTGCTGCATTCGCGATATTCAAAGAGGTTTCTTGTCAGCACTGTTAAGGGCAAACTTTTAAGAATTACGGTAAGAACGTTATTCATTTACTGGTTAGTTTTTGATGACATGATCAGTGTTTGTTTAGGAGGAAAAGCTAGGCTTTGGATGCAGTGGCACAAACGCGACATGATGACAAAGTGCAGTCATAAACAACTACGGTCCCTACAGAATTCAAACACTTCTCACTGGCTTCCTGCGTACGAAGACACGTAGAAATACAACTGAAACTTTCATTTAATGGTTGGAATAGTTAACAGATTAGTTTAGCTTACTTTAGCAAAGAAACACACTGACTTTGCCCGACATATGTAAGTCTCAAGGCCAGATAGTGGTTAGCATGGTGTGAGTCGGCTGCCATTCAGCCAATGAAAGAATCTCACATTTTTGACTTGTGTGTGTGTGTACATTTACAATATGATTCCAAGGCAAACAAAATTATATCTAACGGAAGATATTTTATGAATCTCTTAGAGTGACGAATTCAGGTGTAAGTGTAAATGGATGTAAAGAGCTATATGTACAGCATGTAAAATGCATTTTCTAATGTTGGTAAGAATTAAATATGACTTTTAACACTGTTCGGAACAAATGGGAGTGGGTAGCTTATCAGAGTGAGATCCATTCTGCTGATTTATAAATGCCACAGTCTCAAACTTTTCCTTGACAAATGTTTAGTCTTCTCGCTCTTGATTCAAAAGTGGTGCCAGTAAATATTGAAATGTATCCATCCCACCTGTATTGCTGCAGCAAGCCACCATGGAGTAATTACCCATTTTTTGGGGCCTTGGGCATCAAATGTATCTGTTAAAAGACTGAATAAGCACCGTAACAAAACAATCTGTCTAACCTTCAACATTGTAGCCACGGGCACCGGGAGTGACATCACGGGCAAAACTTTCTCTTGACATTTTGCTATTCACAACCCCGATTTACAGGTAGGCAATTGCAGCGCAGTGGAAAACAGCAGTCTGACACTCATTATCCACAGAGTTTGAAGGGAAATGTTTTTTTTTTCTTTCTCAGAATTATGAACAGCTCCAGATGAAGCTCTCATCTACATACTCTTTTGAATCCCTCAAAAATGGACACACTCACCTTATCTGTAAAATAATGGAATGCTTTTGTTAGCTCATTAACCAAAATGCTTAGCCAGCTAAGCTCACGAGCCAAGCTTTATGTACTCCACGCTGCTGGTTGCAATCAGGCAATCTTGTGGTAGCCTTTTTCTCTGTGATCAGTACGCATTATCTTCATCCGTGTCCTCTTTAAGTTAAACAAAAAAAAAAATACAAATCTGGTAACCCTTGTTTTCATCTCCTCATGTCACTGAATGAAAACCTTGACAGATGCCAAACACGTTATACCCTTGGATGAGTGTAAAAAAAATCATTTGTTTGTGTTTGTCTACTGTGTGCCTGGCAACCCTAATTTCAAATGACAACAGTCATTACAAAAAACATTTTCCTTGGGTGGGGGGGGGGGGAGAACCAACCGTTAGTGATCATTTTAAGCAATCATCAAGGAAAAGCACATTCAGCACTCGTAATGAAATGTTTTAGTGTTATTACATTCTCTCCAATAATAGCACGCATTTGGAGAGCTCCATCCTAACTTGAGGCACCAGTTCTGGTCGGGCGATATCATAGCTGTCCTTCCACATTTTCTGTTTGCTTAAAATGTTTGTTTGTAAGATGAATTGCTACACTGGCGGGGGAGATGACAGGCTACATGAGGAAGATATTGAATTGATTTCTGAAATGTTGCAGAACGGACTAGTTGATGTGTACCACGAGACATGAATAATAAAAATTCTATTAAAAAGCTCTTGAATGGCTGACACTGGAATATTATTTGTGATGATTAATTTTCTTCAGTCATTATAAAGCGGAGTTGGCATCAGATTGCAGCTGACAAAATTGCTTTTCATTCCCTGGTGAATACCCTCAGTATGCTTTTGAGAGCAAAAACCATCTTTCTCTGTGCAGCATTATGTCAAGACAAGCTCTGCCAAAGACAGCCACAGACTCTGCTCATGCATCACCCACCAAGCTTTTTGGAAAAGCTCATTTATCCACTGGATTTGTTTAATAATGAGGAAGATGCCATTAGTTTGATTATCGTTTTGAGATTATGAAAGAACCCCACAGTTACAGTCAATTGTATATATTTTTTCTTTCGCTTACAAACTGACGTTCTGTTGTTGGTTTTGAGATTTGTGAAACAAAATATTCTGCCGAGCAGCTGTTCAGTGTGTGCGCAGCTCTAATTATGGAATTGATAATGAATCAAATTATTGCTGAATAGTGTCTCGCTGAGTGAAATTACAGCAATCTATGCGAAAAACTCATGAATTGTTGCAGGCGCGCTAAATGGCAATAATTAAGCATTTGACCAGAACATTGTATTTTTGCTCCTGCTGAAGTTGAAACAATAGCAAGACTCTTTAAATGACAAGTTATGTTTTAGTAACTTGAATGCCTGGATGTGTTTTGAAGTGCAGGTGCAATGTTTTAATTTTATTCTTGTGGATTTCCTGTGTCTGCTCCAGTTCACGCCCACGTTCTCAAAGATATGCAAATGCATGTCGATGGGTTGGAGACGAGATTGCCCACAGGGGTATGAATGCAGGTTCTTTCTGTAACCTGCATTTCTCGCGTTTTTAATATATTGTATACACTGCTGACATCCACTCTCAAAAAAAAAAAAAAAAAAAGAGGAAAAAAAAAATCGCTGTTAATTGTCTCCTATGCATTTGCAGAACTATTCCAGTCAAGGCAGAGGGAGCAATGGCGGCGGTGGCAGTGGGGGAGGAGGAGCAGGGGATGAAGACTACGAGATCCCCCCAATTACCCCCCCCAACCATGCCGACCCTTCTCTGCTTCACCTCATGGAGCATGAGTCGGGCTACCCCTTTCACTCCCTGCCTCACAATGGCCTGCTCAACACCTACTCCTACCCTGAGCTGCCCGCCCTTATGATGTCCAACATGCTGGGTCAGGACACCCACCTCCTCTCGGGACCTATGCACTCGGTAAGTACACATTGGGTCACCTTTCCCCAGCCCCGTGTCCCTTTTGTCATCTCACGCTGTGCTCCGATGTGCGCTCTTCTCCATTCATTCTCTGTGATCATTTTTTCATAGTGGGAAAGCGTTCATCCATTAGCGTGATAATTAGCACGGTTGGAGGCAATGGAAGCTGAGACAGTGAAGTCAAAGCGGAGGCTGCGGCCTCGCGGATGAAAAATTTATAAACAGAGTGCACAGAGCTGCAGCCACGCACATCATTGCACAGAACAGCTACTTTAATATCTCCTCAGCTGCACAACTCAAAGATGACATTACCTCAAAGTGAACCAAGAAAGAGAGAAAGAAACTTTCACATTTTCATTTGTGAGGAGCGGCAAAACGAAAGTGGGGGGTGGGGGTTAAGGGGAGCAGGAGGTTTTTGAACAGAAAGCTCGACAAGAAGAGGGGATGTCCCTTCTCAGCAAGTTTTCTTCCCTAAAAGGGACCCTCGACCCCCTCTGAGAAAGCAAAGGCACTTTTTCTCGTGTCAAATGTGCTTCAGACCCAACATGTAAACACCCCTGCTGAACAGTCAGATCCTTTAATCATAGAATCGGATCAGATGAATTATAGATGCCCCGTGTGGTTAATTATTCAACATCATATACTTTCATCTGACATAAATATTACTTTTTTGCACTCTTCCACCCTATGATGAATATTTATGCTTTAATGTGAACATCTGTGGCATTTATCCACTGTTAATCAGGTCTTGTGTGGTTTTCTATCGCAAACGGCACAAGGCTCTCTTTTCACTGCGGGTTGTGGCTAAAGGCCTCTGCCGTTCAGGATGAAGTCACACTTCGCAGGCTACGTTGCCGAATTTTCTCAATCCATTAAAAGATGCTATTCACTATAACACAGTCAATATAGTTCCTGCTGGCTTGAGGAACCAACAGAGTGGAGGAGTAGTGCAGCACTCATCTTAGCTATAAATAATCCATAGTATGTAACAAAGCATATAATATAGACAGTACATAAAATATGAAACGAAACAACAGTTTTTTTATTACAATAATATTCAGAGAGAGTGTCTGTTTTTGAACAGCTTTTGATTCACCTTTGCAATTATTTACCTTCAAATGGCCCTTCAGGGTAATGTCCCATTTTCTTACTTTGTTACTCCGTTTCTCACAAATGGAGCATCAACACAGTAAATCAGTGCAGAAAAACAGACTTCCACGTTTTCTGAAAGGGCCAAAGATTTATGTAACGCATTCATGTTTGCCCACTTTTACATTTTAGTACTACTCTTACAGAGCCGGGGCTAATAATAGCCAGTAATAATATTTCTTGTTGCTTGGCAACCGACACAAGTAATAGCTTACTCTGGAAAAATAGATGACCGATAAGAAAGAAAGAAGAGGGGTGGGGGTGGGGGGATTTCAATTCATTTATTATCTCCTGGGACAAGAGGAGCTTATTTCTCAGGCTGCAGAAAAGGAAAGTAGGCTGTATATTGAGAAATATTTAAAGAAATTGAAGATGACATTGTTTTCATTTCATTTCCATTAGGGATATTTCATATGATGTTTCCCCCACAAAGTCATTTAACCATAATTCCATGCGGATAAGGGTATAATAAGTAAGATTGAATTTTCGTCTGCTGAATGCTTTAAGAAAATGAGGTACATCGAAATGGGCTCTTGGTCTCAGTGTCAATGGACGCGTACGAAGGAACAAGACTTGAGGCTGCATTGACAACCAAAATACTAATCGTTTGCAGGGTTGCTCACCATCAGTTTAAAAAAAAAAAAAAAAAAAAGCAAATGAAAAGTTGTACCTTAAGGATACACTTCTCTGCAATAAAAGCTATCCTTCAGTGCACAAATAAACCTCCTACAAGTACAAGCTCAGCTGGAGCAGCAGATTCGCTTCGTCTCAAGGGAGGTTGTTGCTGGTTTTTGTACAACATGTAGCCTTAGGCTAAAGCTCTGTAAACTTCTCCCTGCTTTGGGATTCTCTTTCTCAGTGCACATCGATCCTACAGCAAGCAGAGTTAAATCATTTCAGGATTGAGAGGAGTGGATTGACCACCATCATGCTGCTTAGGCACAAAATGTTTGCTGAAAATGGTGCCGCACTAGAGTCCGATTCATCCTGACTGCCGGTCTCCTCTTATTCTTATGATTGGGACTCCTCATGCAGCACACATACTAAATGCTAAATCACAAGATGTGTCATAAATTGACGTCTCGCAGCGAGCAATTCCAATGTGATGTAGCCTGAAACTTGGATGGTCTCCTTTATAATGTACAAATGTACAATGGTGTGCAAAAGTCAGTCGACCACAGCACTAGATTTGTTGCTTTGTGACCGTTTTCATTTGGATGTACTGTAACACAACAGGCTAGCTAGTTCAAGTGTTACCTTTGACATTCATTTGGGCTCCATTCTATTTAGGTTCAAAATGGGCAATTTATCGATAGGCCTCGTGTAAGGGAATATCAACCATACGGTAATATTTTCCATTTCAGCCTGTGAAATATATATATATATATATATATATATATATATATATATATATATATATATATTTTTTTTTTTTTTTTTTGACGGTTGTGTTCTCAAGGTATGTGTGTCTTAAATTTCCATTTCCGCCAAATGCAATGTATACAAGCGGTCAAAATATTGACCTGCCCCTATATAACACCAATTCTGAACACCTCCAAAATGTAGTCAAATTCATTACATGAGCTGCAGGAAACATTTTGCCTTTACAAAGGTACGAACGTGTCACCTCAAAAGGTCAAGTGTCATCCTATGAACATTCCAAAATAGATATTGATCGGCGGCAATAATTGGCGGTATTGTTCATCGCTGACGGTGACAGCTGTGAACAACGCCGCCGACTACGGCAGCTATGAACAATGCTGCCGGCAATGGCGCACTGTGACACGTGACCGGCGGATGCGGCTTCGGCTGGGATGGCTCATTTTTGGTGCCAAGCCGGGCCGCTTTATGGCGTTGTCGTCACACGCGGCTGATTGCGCCATTGCCGGCAGCATTGTTCATAGCCGTCCGCAAGCCCAACGCAGCAGCCTTCGCCGAAGCGGTGACCGGTGAACACGGTGTCTCGGCTGGGGTGGCTCATTTTCGGCGCCGAGGTGGCTTATCACGGCGCTGAGCTGGGCCGCTTTATGGGGTTATGCACCATTGCTGGCAGCGTTGTTCATAGCCGCTGTCGTCCGCGAGCCCGACGCCGCAGCCTTCGCTGGCGAGCCGACGCAGCAGCCTTCGGAAGCCGTCCAGCGCGCACATCGACACATTTAGCACGCCTGTCATATGTACGCGGATCTTTTGTTACGTTATGAGAGACCGATTACGTGGCCGCCCCAAACTATTATTTTTTTTAGTAGTGGTATACACACCTACCTGTCATTTGGAAACCATGAAGGTCTCGTCCTTTGCACCCATGCAATCCATTTTTCATGACGAACTAGGTCTCTTGGAAACTTATGAAGGGTAAATCCATCCTCCCAAGTGTTCGAGCAATATCCAACAATGCAACAAGCCCGAATTTTGGCTAACACGAAGGAACAACGAGCTACCTTCGCGCAGGTAAAACTAATGGAAACAAACGAGTCTGCTGGACGGTGCTCCTGCCCCATACATCACTTCGTGCTTCTTCTTGAAAACAAATCCCTCAAGAGGATTTTCATGGCGGGAGTTATAAAAAGCCATATACGTCAAAATCATGTTCTGTGGTGAAAAAACGGATAGGTCTATACCGACTGCCATTTTTTCATTAATAACATAAAAATCATCCATTTCATGACACTTGACCTTTAAGAGATATATAAACAATGTTTATTATTTTGGTTGTGTTTTGCAGTGGTGTAGAACTACCTTTTACACAATCAAAATTTTTGGGGCTGATCACCGATCAGCAAGTTAAAAAAAAAAAAAACGATAACTGATCACTGATGTGATCACAAGATGGACCAACGTGTCTATTCAAACGACTTGTTCATTTACTTTATATAATTTACAATAAATAAATAATAAATACACATCTTTTTTTAATGCCAGTGAGGCATAGTGACTATAAGAACAAATAAATCGTCCACTATTAGATGGCAGGAAATACATACCGAAATTAATGTAGCCATTGTTTTTTTACAATTTTGTTTGTCGTTGTACCATGAAATTTTCAAATGGTTAATTGTGTGCCTTATCTCTAGTCTGCTCTACTCAGATCAAACCAACTTTATAAATGACTGTAGTTAAATAACTGTCAGTCATTAGATGACTTCACACACACCAAAATTTTACAGAGGATTCGGCAGAACACCTTACAACTGCTACTGCTAGCATGATCTTGCTAGGCTACATAAGTATGTGAACTAACTCAAGCAATCCTACATTGAAAGTCCTCTCCCGAACACCCGTGACCACCAACACACGTTTTTCCTCATTTTGTTCTTACAAACACACAGCACTATCCTTATTGTTGTCTTCGCCATGGTAAGGTGTACCCGGTCACGTTTGAGTGGAGAAGATAAAGTCCAGTGATTGTAAAAGACAGGATCCAATGGTATTAAAATACAAGTTTTTATCGCAGTAGCCTGACGAAGTGCGATGGTGAAAAACCACATTACATGTCTGTCCCACACCACCGACATTCTTTTTTAAAATAACTATCTCTGTAAGATATTTACAGTACTATGTCAAAAGACAAAAATATACTAGCTTTTGGATTTGAATATACTGTATATGACGGCGACGTGGATTAAAAGTCTTTTGCAGACCCGATCAATGATGTCATTGATTGGCTCATCTAATTTTGACATTAAAGCTCATCAGCCCAGCAGTATAAAATGCTAATTGTTGGCCAATGCCGAGCCGACCGATTAGATGTGAATCATACTGACAGACGAGCCTATAAAATATTTTATTTTTTTTTTGTGTGTAAGAAAATATGGAACCAAAATAGAAGACATACTAAAGCTCTCTTTTTGTCTTTGTCAGGCTGAATTTTTGATACAGCTCTTGCATTGCATATCAGTATACTGTGCATACACTTGTGAAGTTCTGGCTGGTCGGTGCATATGCAGTGTTGTGCCGATGTCCCAAACCACCCTTTGTTGAAGAAAGTTACAATAATGTGAATGCTAGACGGAGACACTTGAATGAGCGCAAACTGCAAAAGGCAACACGCTGGCATGCGAATGCTCAGCACTGCCGGAGAATCCCTGTCTCATCCTTCGCTGTCAGGAAGACTGCCAGCCCGGGAAGAGGTGGCACTCAGGGGTCTCGTGTTCAACAAGCCCCCTGAATGCTCAGGTCCGCTTGAGGCTGCTGTTAGGGGGAGTGTGGAAGGTCTGCCAGTGTGAGCTAACTCTTTGATAAGATAAAGTAGGGAGGACACTTGCCAGCAGACAGTAATGAGGGGTCGTGGAGGAGCCCAAAATGGTGCCTTAAGGGGCACAGCGGTGTTTAAATATTGAAACACAGCACCGGCCCCTGTCTCATTACTGCTATAATGAGGCCAGTTAAGGAAGCCAAAGCCACCACTGCCTCAAAAAAAAAAAAAAACAGCTGCCATTTAAGCAAGTTTATGCCACACACTTGACTCATAGGACTCCCACTCGTTTAGATTTTGCATTCATGTCATTAAGGGTTCTTACTATTGATGTCATGCGTGCTGCTCGTTTAAGATCATATACTTAGGATTAGGAGAAGACCTCCAGTATGCGTTGTTTCATGAAAAAAGATGGAATTGGTGGCAGCACAAGACGCTTTGGGTTCAAACCTCAACTGTGCTTATTCTCCTCCCACATTCTGGAAAAAAAAGTGTGTGTTGGCTTTTTTGAAGACTCAAAATTGTCCATAGGTAGTGTTGGGTATATTACTTTGGTTACAATTATAGTATCTTGTTGAAAATGTAACAGTAGTGTTTCTCAAAGTCTTTGCTCTGATAACATTTTGATGACCTTTCTTCATTTTGAATGAATGTATCAACACATGCAGCTCGGTGGATTGACTGGTTGGAGTATCTGCCTCACAGTTCTGAGGACTGGGGCTCAAATCCTGGCCTCGCTTGTGTGGAGTTTTCATTTTCTCCCCAGGCTTGTGTGGGTTTTCTCTGGGCACTCCTGTTTCCTCCCACATCCCAAAAACATTCATTCATTTGAAACTCTAAGTTAGGTGTGCATGTGGGTGCGAATTTGGCCAGCGATTAGTTGGCAACCAGTTCAGGGTGTACCCTGCCTCCTGCCTGAAATTAGGGGGCATAGGCTCCAGGGATGCATGGAAGATCTATGGTTTTAACCCATATTTTGATGCCATCCATTCATTATCTGAGACACTAATCCTCACAAGGGTCGTGGGAGCACTGTAGCCTCTCCCAGCTATCTTTGGGCAGGAAGCAGGGTACACACAGAAGTGGTCACAAGCCAATTGGTAGCCACATATAAACAAACAACCATTCGCACCATCATCCACACCTTAGGTCAAATTAGAGCAGGGGTGCCCAGACTTTTTTACGCCAAAATCTACTTTTCAAGCACCCAGCCTCTCGCAAGCTACCAACGGGGGGGGAAGACACGATGTGGGTGAGGGGTGAGTTGGTGAGGTTGATGATTTTGCTCCCAAACCGTTTTAAAGTTAATGTTATGTTGCCTCCTATATTTGAAATACAGAATTAGCTTTTTGTGTACTGTATTGTCTGTGCTTTCATCCTGGATCAGGCTGTGCCAAGGTGGGATTTCAAAATTACACACCATCTTATCCTACTCTTTCTACTTTGGCTTCAGACCAGACCTTTCCCTCTCCCAAAAGAGAAAATCTTGGTCAGTTTAACCACTTTTTCTTCGATTATCCACATACTCCGACAGTCATTGCATCTGAGAACTACAGCATTTCTTTTAACTTTCTCCATTAATATCAAGAGTAAACATAAGCAGCATGTCTAGCTCGTCTTTGCTCTACATTGCCCAGACTGTGTTGCGAACTAAAGCAGCGCCGGTGGACGTTGTCATTATAAAATACATTGATGGGCTGTGTAAGTACTGTAACATTTGTAATTATGAGTGTACGTCTTTAAGAGCGGGGGTTGGGGGGGCGGGTGTAAGGTAAACTAGGAAAATGAAAGTGAAGCGGTCGTTGTTAGAGAAAGTTCCGTGTGCTGCCTAAAAGAAACCAGTGGCTTCTTTTCATTTTTTACAGTACGTATGTCAATTGTGCCATTGGATGTAACAACCAGTCAGCCCTCACTCATTGAATCACATTGCAAAATGCCACAAACTGAATAGCTGTATGTTATATTTGCAATTTGCATTGTTTTTTTTTTTTTTTTTTTTGCACGCAACGCAGAATATCCGCAAAGATGCATCAGTGGTGCACAATTGTGCACGCACGCAGTTTAGAGGGAACATTGGCTGACGTGTTTTTTTTTGTTTGTTTTTTTTTTGGGCACGCTGTCCCGTGACCGACAAAACCAGTAAATCGCGATCGACGCATTGAGCACCCCTGATTTAGAGTCTTCAATTCACTTACCATACAGGTTTTTGGAATGTGGGAGGAAACTGAAGCAACTGCGGAGAAGACCCACACAGGCACAGGGAGAACATGCGAACCCCACACAGGAGAAGGTGGATTTGAACCCCTGTCCTCAGAACTGCAAGACAGCCAGTTGTCCACAAAAAATATCCCAAGTTTTTATAACCTAAAATTGAACCACGTCATCTTGTTACATGTAATTAGTTACTCATCAACACTGTCCAAATGAGTGATTGCGACTGTGAATGGTCCCTTCCAATTGACGGTGAACTCTCTTTTAAAGCCAGAAGGTTTAGTCTCCAGCTCACCCATGACTCTAATAGGGATGAACGGTGTAGAAAATTGATGGATGGATGGATGGATGGAGATGGCATTGCAAGGACTTGCTTTTCACTTTGGGAAATACTTATTGTATGTATTCTCGCCATCTCTCACAGTACAGTACGGTGCCAACATTAGATATTGACACTGTTATTGTTCAGTGCCCAATGTCAAGTTGTGCACTTCATTACTTAAAGATTACTTGAATCTGGCTTTTGTTTGCACATATTGCTAACACAGCATGCAGTGTCTAAACCTGACATAAAAACATTCTCCAATGTACTTATGGAGGATGCCTGCTTAAACCTTTCAAAACTTGAAATCTAAAAACACAGCATAAAGCGACGGCTATTAATGAACTGCCATTTGTATTGGGGCTTGTTAAATAATTTTATATATAAATATTTAGCTACAGTAATACAAATCAGCTTTCCAATTGGAGGTTGTATCGGATGTGTTCTATGAGTATCTCAGTTAAATAGATATTGTGACATGTCTTAAATGTGGACTGTAGCAATTATTGCATAATTGCTATTGTGATAGTATCACAGGCAAAATTTAGTATAATCGGACAAAATATAGTATGATTTTGTGCCACACAATACTGTGTAATTCCCTTCCCACTTTGTACAGAAATTCACGGTATGCACTTTCTATTGGACTGCTGTGTAATTAAACCACACTCTAGCAATGTACGTGTACCTGTGTGTGTGTGTGTGTGTGTGTGTGTGTGTGTGTGTGTGTGTGCGTGCGTGCGTGTGCATGTTTGTGCATGCGTGTCAGACATTGTCAGAGTCAGTGATCGCTACAAGGTTATGTGAGCTTGATTCCATTCGACTTCATTTACTGTAATCTGACAAGAAATTTATTTTGCATCACTTGGCATTTAGGACAAGGGCAACAATGGAGGGAATACCAATTTTAAAACAGTGACACAAAATCAATGCAGACTGCTATATTTATTTGCAGCTCAGAGATTGTTAGATTGGGGCCCAATGGAGCACTTAAAAAGGTCAGAGTTGGTGGCTTACCACTGGGCAAAAATAATTATTGTGAATCTTATTAGAGGAGTGACACTCGGAGAGACATCTATAGTTGATTTTTCAAAACGTAGACAGTAGAATAACTTACCAATAATACATTGGAATTAAATCCTCTGGTCTAACTCATCTGTAGGCACACTAAACACACTAGTTTGGATATATTACGTGAAATAATTGAAGGGGGAAAAATAAGCTATTAAAAGCAATGTGAATCAAAAAAAGTAGCAGCAAATTGCACTTTGCACTTGACTTCACATGTTCATCGCTTGCTTGGATTACACGCGCTTATTGTAACAGCTGTCTTGATTTCCAAATGTTTGAGACGTATCTCACATGACCCACATGCTCTGCCGCCTTTCACTGGGGCAGATATAACATCTTGGTGACATTCGTGGATAAATCACTATTTGGAGCAGTGAAATGTTTTGTGTTGTCTTTTCATTTCATTAAAAAAGGAGAGACAGATGCCCTTCAGTGTGTTCCACTCCAGCACAGGGGCAAACAATGTGTCTTGCAGTTGTCAAGAGAAATGACAGCAAGATAATTGGCGGGGCGCTCCCTTTTCATTTCAATTGAAACAGATAGACTTGCCGCGTTAGAAAAATAAAGCTTTGTTTTACGGCTCTTTGTTATGCTTGCTTTGGAGTAATGAGTGGAGTATTAACGGACTGAGCATTAAAAACAAATGCACATTCATTGGCGTGCATGAATATTCATGGCACAAACGCAAACAACCTTAGGCGACTGTTAGGACTGATGAATATTTTAAACAGCTTGGTCACAGCGATTTGAACACTGCATTACAGCTGACTCTCTGGGAGCATCATGTACAAGGGTAAACAACATGAGGAAAAACTGATTTGAGCGGTTATCAAAATACATCTGGAGAGCAATCAATCAATATGTAATATTGCAGGAAAACGAGAGAATGTGTTCATTTGTCATAGCATTGTGGAGACTCACTGTAATTAGAAGAAAAACGGTTTGATTTGCCCCATTAAAATGGAAAGGATGCATGTCACGCCAAATGGGAATTGGACCCAAAGTGGATTTAGATGACAAGCAAACTTGAGAGTGCCGGTAGCTTAGGGGATGGTCAACCGTGAGTAGCGAATTTCTGCGAATAATCCATGACCCCCTAAAAGTGATTTGAATTCTTTATCCTAACATTTCAAACCACAAATGTACCACAATCTATGATCCCAAAACACTTTAATAGCATGTGAGCTCTGACAATTTTTTTTTCCATTCCCGGACCCTTACAGGACTTTAATAAAATCCAGGAAACAGCTTACTGTATATAAAGTGCGTACATGTCAACAATTCGGATGATAATGATAAAGCTAATGATGATGATGAATCACTGTAGTGGTGCAGTCTGGTGTAAAAAATGGATGGTGCCGAGGTTCGTTTTGGGAAACTCTGCTGCTTCGTAGGCTGCTGGGTCTGACCTACGTGTACGTCACATGGTTAGATTTCAGTTTTAACTCACCCAAAACTGCTGGAGCCATGCTGTGTCAGCACAAATTACTGGTTGGAGATCTTTAGCGATGTTCCGCTGAGTTGTTGCGAATTTCACAGGTTTTCCCGCGTTTAGTCCTAGTTTAGCTCACAATTGTGAACCAAAGTAGCTGCCTGTATTTTCTCTTGTTGAATGACAATCATAAATCTGAACCCTGCTGCGGTTGGATTTGTGATTGGATGAGCGAATCAGAGGGTTTCATTTTTTTTATATTTTTTTTCCGCACGGTTACGTCCCACATTAACTGTAACTCAATTACAGAGATTTTTGAGCAACTATCACTTGTCTAGTTTTATCATTCTAAGAAGTTAAAATACAATAACTGTGATACATGCTGTAAGTTTTTTTTTTGCCATGCAAATAAATACAAATGGAAAATGGTGATGTTCAACCTATATTAACCGAATACACTACAGAGACAAGATATTTAATGTTTAAACTGATAAACTTTATTGTTTTTAGCAAATCATCATTAACATGATATTTTATGGCTCTAACTTGTTCCAAAAAATTCTGGGACAGGTGGCAAAAATTACATCAAAACGCTACACAACAGGTAATCATCAAACACCTGTTTGGAACATCCCACAAATGAACATGCTAATTGGGAACAGGTTGGTGTCATGATTAGGTATAAAAGGAACTTTCCTGAATTACTCGGTTTTTCGCAAGCAAAGATGGAGTGAGCTTCACCTCTTAGTGAATAAGTGCCTGAGAAAATAGCTCAACAGTTTAAGGACAATGTTCCTCAACATACAAATGCAAGAAATTTAGGGATTTCATCATCTACAATCCAAAATATCATCCATAGGTTCAGAGAACTTTTAGAAATCATTGAATGTAAGCAGCAAGGCCAAAAACCAACATTGAATGCCCGTGACTTTTGACCTCTCAGGCACCACTGCATCAAAAACTGACAGCATTGTATAAAGGATATCACCACATGGGCTCAGGAACACTTCAGAAAACCAATGTCAGTAAATACAGTTTGGTGCTACATCTGTAAGTGCAACTTAAAACTCTACTATCCAAAGTAAAAGCCATTTATCAGAAACACTGCTGGGTTCTCTGGTCCCGAGCTTATATAAGATAGACTAATGCAACATGGAAAAATCTTTTGTGTTCTGACGAGTTCACGTTTGAAATTCTTTTGGAAAAATGTGGATGCATGTCCTCCGGGCCATTAAGGAATTATCTGGACTGTTATGGAGTCAAAGTTCAAAATCCAGGATCTGTGATGGTATGGGGATGTGTTAATGCCAGTGGCATGGGTTATGTACAAATCTGTTGAAGCACTAAAAATGGTGAAACGTGCATACAGGTTTTAGAGCATACATATGCTGCCATCCAAGCAAAGTCTTTTTAATGAACGCCGCTGCTCATTTCAGTAAGACAATGCTAAACCACATTCTCCACGTGTTACAACAGCGTGGCTTTGTAGTAAACGTGTTGGGCCACTAGACTGGCCTGCCTGCAGCCCAGACCTGTTTCCCATTGAAAATGTGTGGCATATTATGAAGCATAAAATACGTTAACAGAGACCCCATTAATCAATATTTGTTAAAAACAATGAGGTTTATCAGTTTGAACATGAAAAGCCTTGTTTTTCTAGTTAAATAAGATTTGCAAATAATTGTATTCTATTTTTATTTGTTTAACATAATGTCCCAACTTCATTGGAATTGTGTTTGTCCAGAATTTCATGCCGTATTAGAAGCAAATATTTTGTTGCCAAGCATTGTTTTTTTTTTTTCGTTTTTTTTTTCTAAATGAAATGCACAATACATTTAAGTACCTGCATGGCAGTATTTTTGGGAATTCAATGATGCTTAAAAAAATGCTGATGATCAAAAGCACGCAGCGATGATTTAATCATTGAAATAGCGTTGCGGTTAACGCACTACATTTGAGAGTGCACATCACACTTTTTGTGCTGGATTTTGGAGAATCCCCTGTTCATCTTGACTGCTCCCTTAGAGGGATCCGAGCGATGACTCGTCCTCCTTGTCAACAACGCTACGCTAATTAGGCCCGGCACAAACTCAGCCTGTGGGGATAATGTCCCATTATTAGAGTCATTTGTTTCAATTAACCGCTCTGTGATTCTACAATAGCAAGGCGCAGCCCAGCGCAGAGGAGCCATTACTCTTGCCCAGGGAACCTCTGAGGTTTGGGATGGGAGAAAGCAGCGGGTTCCTGCTTCTCGCTTGCGGTGCTGCTGACAGGTTCTGCAAACATAATCAACATGTAGTTGTTTCTGGATGCAAGGAGAGTGAAATTGCACGTTGTCTTTATAGAAGCAGTTACAGTATCTGGTTTTCTAGCTCTCTGACTTGGGACCTGCCTGTGCATGCGACCTAGAACCAGTGACCACTGAGTACAGAGGACTCGCTGACTGGTCTTTGTGGTTGGCTAAAATACTATTGTTACTTCAGTGTATAGTTTATGCTCTGTAGCCCTGGATTGGACCAGGTCTCACACTAGTGCTTGAGGTTACATTTCCCTGAAATCATCATAATAAATAAGGGGAAACTGAACAATTTTGATAACCAAAACACCAACTAATTAGCCTTGTACCTGCATCCCAACCCAAAATGGCCTCTAATAAGACCTGGCAGCCCACAGAAACACCAATTGTGCTCTGCTTTTAAAAAAGAGACATAAATGCAACCAAACATCTGCCTCCGAGTGGTGCAATAATGACAGGGAAACAACATGTGTTTTTACAGCTCCACAATACCAACATACACAACAGAGGGTTGTGGAGCTTAGCTGTAGAAGTACATCTAGATTTTATAGAACACAGCTCGTCAGTCACAGCATAATGGTAGGCCCCACTAGCTAATTTCAGCTGATTTTATTCTACTCCCACCAGGAAGCCACTGTCTGGAGGTATATATTATAGTCAAGGGGAAAGGAGAAATGGACACGGGAAAACTGGAGAAGAACATTTCAAGTGACAATATGTAATTATCTGACCTCTTTTTTTAAAAAAAAATTCTACACTCCTCAAAATTGTTTTGATGTTGCATCGGCTCAGCATTTGTGGACCACCCTAGCCCAGAATCCTCTCATGTTGTGTTGCTTCACTACGGTCGCTCGCTACTGTGAGCAGAAAAGAAGTGCTTCTGCTTAAATGAGAAGAAGCTACTGATGCTGTATGATTTAACGGGGAGAACGTAGGTGGCTGCATTCGGAATGTGCTGAATGTTTTGACGGTCCAGCAAAGAAGAAGAAGAAGAAGGAAAAAAAAAAAGCATGCTCGGATCAATTTCTCAGAATCCTTTTATAATATGAACATTTTTACATTTTACATATGTACCGTCACTGTTGCTCCCAGCTGGATGCCGGAAGAGGCACTTTAATCGCTGGCTCCGCGAAGCAGGAGCGTAAGAGACATGATGCCAGTTCATCATTTCTCAATGTGGTTGATGAATAATATCAAAATGTGTTTGTGCAGTTCTGATGCTACTTTTAGGCATCATTTTCTTTACTAATCATTTGCATATTGTTTCATCAGCTCTTTAAGTGCATAATGATTTTGAAGTTTAGCTCATACAATACGCAAACCACTTTTCACTCCTTTCAGCGCTAGATAATGGAAACTTTGATCACTACCAAGAGGTTGCTGCCCTGTGATGCCTCTGTTGCCAGGCTCTCTCATTGGCTTCCCCCCCACCCTCCGCCCCCCCCACCCCCCGCTGCGCAGATGTTTACAAAGAGACATCACCAGCTCACATTAAAGGGTTCAAGTTGTCCCCTCAAGCAGTTGCTATGGAAATAACCCTGCTATGGTCGCTCATTCATGTTTGATTAATTGTTTGTTTTTTTTGTTTTGGATTTTTTTGCTTCTACAAAGAAATCATCATGGGGACATTTTAGCTATAAAATAAACAACAGGATAAAGCTATTCCATTTGATCTTTCCCATATTCTCTCTTGCTCACAGTATAAACCCAAAATGGACAATGTGAGTGCTAGGACAGTCTTTATTTTCATACCAGTGCTAATAAAGTCTTAACTGTGAGAAAGATCCTGTCTCATTTCTGCCGAGATGGAGAATCATCTTTTTACCTTTTCCTCCTCTAAATTGCTCACTGTAGTGCTGAGCTCCAGCAACCCACTGGGGCCAATTAGAATGCCAGCAGATCCAGGAAGTGCACAGCAGATGCTTTTTGCCGCTATTTATTAAAATCCAATCTGCATGGACCCCTCCAACAGCTCGTTAAACTGCCGTTAATCTAATTAGCTCACACTTGCCACTGTTTTGACCACATTACCAAATACAAGGGTCTCGACTTTGCAATTGAGGCTGATTAAGTCAGTCCAGTGCTCTGAGGAGATCCTCAAAGCTGTCAGTGATTTTCCACCCGCTAATAAATCATGCACACCGACTTCTGCTTTTTATTCTGGTTTGAAGTTGGAATTAAAATGTCTGAAAAGGTAAGATTGGCTACGAGCTCACTGGTGCAGCCTGCCCGTCGGAAGGCACAATCTCTAGCCGAATAGCCCTCCCTGTGCTATGTATTTGAATAGACCATCTTGACGACTGAATTGACTATCTAGTCTAGATTTGGTCCATGTGATTCCTGCAATTGTCTTCTAATGTCATGTGGGGGGTTATCAACAACCAAGCACTTGCAGTTGATGATTTTTTTTTTCTTTTGGCCTGGCTTGTATTTTTATTTGATGAGTGCTGCTATCGGAATGATTGCCTGCTTCTTTCTGCTCGGGGATCTGTGAGGTGGCTTTGACATGCGGTGGTACTCATTGCTTACAGATGGCTGCTCTGACATGGCGCTATAATAGCTTCCAGATGAAAAGTGCATGGTATATTTGCAAGATTTGTCTAAAACCACCAAACGTCACCTATGCAGGGTGATTTATAGATTTTATACAATCTGAAGATGTGTGGGGAGACATTTGAGGAGATGATCACATGTTGTGTAGCGTTTAAAAAGTAGCACTTTATAGTTTCCATTCATGGTCAGAAGGTTTAAGCATCAAACAGCTTTGTTTACTTCCTCTTTTTTGTCCACCACATTATACAGAGCCAATTTTGAAAGTGTTGCATATTGCTTGCAGATGTCCGTGAAAGAAAAATGAATATCTACATAACCACTAAATGCTCACACTCAAACCAAACTCTAAAACACTTTGTTCCTTATCTGATTCATGAAAAGTGTTCATTTTGTTTTCTTTCAATCTGAAAATTACACTAGATGTATAATATTTGTCATGCGTTTTCAATACTGCATTGCTGCACGCTTACTGAGTTTCTTGATATGTGGTACAATACATCATGTGACGGGAGTGGTCAAGAAATGACATGTCATTTTGAAATAGCTTTATTCTCACTGTTGCTGCTGCTCTAACCGTGGCCGTTCATCTATTTATAAACCCACTAAGGCTCGGAGTGCAGATAATAGTTGCACAGAGCACTGCACTCCTCTATATGCTTGCAGTGTTGCGGAGAAGCTCTCTAACGTAGTACATTTACATTTGCTGAATGTTCCTTCTTGGTGTCTATTCTTAATTAGAAATGTTGTGCGTAAATACTCCCCAAACGATTTGTTAAACAACCTTGAGTTTCTTTCAGAATCACTATTTTCCAGTAATTCCCAGGCACAGTGCTGTGGCACAGGTGTGCTACGGGAAATCATCTCATTTCACATACAGTAATTGGCCCAAAAGTGATTATTTATTTACAACTAATAATGCACGTTTTTTTCATGGATGTGTCTAAGGTGACAGGGAACACAATTAAATGCTCTTCCACTAGATGGCAGAAGGTACATAATTAACTTGTGGATGCACCTGTTGTCATTCATGCAACGGAATAATAGCTTTGTGTTCAACTAAACGGGCCTAGATATCGCTCTGAGTGACTAAATTGAGACGGGACCATTTCTATTTCTTTATTCATACTGTGATATTTTTGTTTTCTGGTGTCCTGCAAGATTTTCCAAATGTAAAACATTTCTCAATAAACGTCTGCAGTATAATCGCAATCCAAATTCATTCCAAATGTACCCCATTAATGTGTTTACACCAAAATGTACTTTTCCCAAAAAATCCATTTACATTTGCAAAGATTTGTACATATCAATGGGTGTCATACAGTGTTGATTTAAAAAATATATACAATTCACAAGAAATTCAGACATACTGTAAGTGATCTAGTGCTGCTCAAACAAAAAATATATCCTGTACTGTATATTATTGTGTTCACTGAGAAGAGGGTAAAAATTTTACAGGTACTTTTCAAATGTGATGTACACATTTGTGTCGAGCCATGTAAAGGAATAGAGTATTTGAAAGAGAATGTGTCCTGGGGCAGCATAAAGCTATATTGGTAAGCACATCTGCCTCACAGTCAAAAGGTTTTGGGTTCAAACCTTAGCTCAGGATTTCCCTTGTGGCGTAGATTTGCAAAACATGCATGTTAGCGTCAGTGAATGCGACTGTGAAGGCTTTTTTGTCTATGCGTGCCCGACGAATGGCTGCCAACTAGTTCAGGGTTGTATATTGGATCATGCCTAAAGTCAGCTGGGACAGACCCTGATTGGGACTCCTTAAATTTTAAGTCCATTGTTTTCATGCTTAAAAGAATGACGGCTGTATGAATGTTTCCTGCTTTTAACGACGATAATATTTTGTATTATTTGAATGATCTCCAGTCCCAATCATAGCAAATGGATGATACTCTCCCTCTTTCTGCTGGCGCACATTAGTGTCCGTGTGACTGCTTGCCTCACACAATTAGCACCTAACACAATTCAAACAGGTTTTGCGGCTGCAGCCACATCTTGTTTTTTTTTTTTTTTTTTTTTTTTTTGCAAATGAGACACATTCCTGCCTTTTGGGATCTTAGCTAGCTGCACCACAGCAAAACATACCGCGGCCCTCATAAACATTGCAAGTGATGTTTTCGCTCTTAACACCTCGCCTGCGGTCGTACTTCTATAAGTGTGGTCGGCAGCTGTTGACATCTGGAAATCAAGTGACTCGAAGGGAATCTTTGCAAACAAAGGCAATTAAATGTGATCTTATCCTGTATTTGTGTCCCATGAGTTGTCGCCGTTGAGAGTGAGAACGCATCTCCGACAGACAACACGGCGAGTTATACGTGCAGTAAATTAAACTGTATGACATGAATCATCATTTCTTGTCATCACTGACAGTTGTTATTAGTCTCGACTCTTTGCAGCTAAGCACTGCAAGTCATTTACGTGCCATGAACAAATCTTTTTTCCTTCCGCTGTGGGAATTTTTGTGGCCGCTGTGTTATTCTCAAATTTCAGACCGTCAAATAAAAAGCGACAGTAACTGCGCCTTGCACTGTGCTGTACAGCAAACTCGGAATTCTCACAGGCAGCTTTAATTTTGTTCTGAGTGTGTGTTCTTTATGTCAAGAATGTGTCGCGTTTGTTTTCATAAAAGGCAAATAAAATGTAAGCTGTTCACTGATGAAGAAATTGAAATATGATCTCATACAAAAGCTTTGAAGGCTTTTTGTTTGCACTGTATGTAGGTCTTAACTGCACGTTATATACAAGCACTTTTCATCTTATTCAAGCCGGTGCATATTCAGATTTGCTTTGATGAAAGGCATGTATGATGTGT
The DNA here is from genome assembly GCF_019802595.1 of Syngnathoides biaculeatus. Taxonomy (NCBI): domain Eukaryota; kingdom Metazoa; phylum Chordata; class Actinopteri; order Syngnathiformes; family Syngnathidae; genus Syngnathoides; species Syngnathoides biaculeatus. Next base: position 13,513,021 of record NC_084641.1, read on the forward strand.
GGCCTCCACCGAAGGCCATTGTCGTGTCCATCGTCATTGTTTTTGGCTCACAATGTAAACACTGTCTGATTGCCTGCAATGGCCATCATGAAAAGAGATGTTTGTTTTGATCACGTCAATAGAGTACACAGCTATCTCTACTCTGCCGCTCATGATGATGATGATGATTATGATGATGCATACTGAGCATTAAGTCTGACTGAGCAACACCATTCACACCGTCCCACACTGTTACCTGCTTTTATTCTGTCATTTTCACATCTTTTAAAGTGTCAGCCCGCATGTTTGAGCTCCCCTTTTTTCTATTTCATCTTCTCCTTCTCACTGCAGTTTTCATAGTGACGCAGTTATCAGGCTGTCAATTCTAATCTTGTCTTGCCAATGCAGTGCTCTCCATTCAGAATTACAGCGACCCCCGCCTTCCTTAGGAGCATCATTCACCCCCCACCTACCCCCTTCCGTCTCTCACTTCCCCTCAGACAACAGAAACTGATGGGATGAGCAAGCTGAGGCTGACACTATAGTTCAGTGTTTTGCTGGTAAACTAGAAAGCAGAGTGCAGTATATATTTAGACTCTACTGGTCCTTAAAGAGAATGGTGGTGGTCTTTTACCCGGCAACAATCGACAAGAAGTGAAAATACTTTTATTTATAACCACAGCATCAATCTGACTGGTCAAACCTACAATTTTTCTTCTCGTTTGCTGCAAGAATACATCTGACAAAGTCTGTCAGGCATGTTATAGATCTTTGTAGATGATAAATCTGGTGCAGAATGACATTTACTTGGATTCAACGTATCTGAACGGTCTTGCGAGCGAGGTGCAGTTCAAAGACAAATGGCAAAAGCAAAAAGCGCATCCCCTCCCATCACTGACGTCATCATCATCATCATTATTAGACTTACAGTTGTAATATTAATTAAATGATGCGGCCTCCCCACCTCTCGAAGATGTTGAAGTTATCCACTACATCTAAGGGACAAAACTAAAAGGGACGGGCTACCTCAACACTCAACATGACATCGCTTCAATAGTACCTCCTACTGGTCGTCACAGGGAATGTTCCATTTTATAGATGTTTGGCACCCGTTTATATTTGATCTGCTTCGGTTTTACGTAGTTGTCATTTTCTGGATGACTTGATAGCCGTAACAATGGAATAGCAGGATTTTCAAAATACGGTTGAATGGCTACTACATTACATGCACACAAGGCTAATCAGTGTACATTCAACTGATCCAAATGTTGCTTGATAGAAGTCAAGTGTGCAGCATGCACGGCCCAGAATTCATGCAGTGAGGTTATAATGTTTGACAAGGAATGTGAGGCTCTCTCAACAAGCACCAAACATATGCTTAAGACTTTGGAGAACAAGCACAGAAAAAAATTTAAATGCTTGTGATTAGATTCATAACAATCTTGAGCAGTCTGTTATTGATTTTCTTTCTTTATACTGAACTATAACTCAAGTTTAAACTACCAAATATGGCTTCCAAGGGTGCGCTGTATTTACTGGTTGCTTTAGCCTGTAAATAATGTGAGGAACATGTTTGCGATTCAAGTAAAAAGAGGATTCAATTACCAAGGCTGGCAACTGTATCCTGTACTTATTTTTTATATTCAAGCATAGTGAGTCCACTTGGTTCCTTCAGACAACACAATTCTGAGTGCTTGATTTGTTCTTTCATTTCCAATTTCATCCCTATTTCTACAATAAAAGAGACAAATCAAGAGAGAAAATGAAAGCGTGTCCATTGTTCCATCATCTAGTTAATTGCAGTTGTTACATGCTGTTGTCATCATGCTCCAGAGTACAAATACATGTGAATTTTCATGGAAACACTGTAGGCGTATTTAGCTTTCCCCACCCCCATTTTGTTAGTTCAATGTTGCCCACCTTCATTTAAGTCTCCTTTCACTTCAAAGGCTCGAATGGAACAGATGTCATATCTAATGCCCGTCTTCCACTTCATTGCCTGGAAGTGAGGGCAGATTATGTTTTAATGAAACGAGTCATACTTGCACACAAGAAATGAACATTACCTATAAGATGGCAAATAGACAAGCGGTGTCTTAACGTCACCCTGAATGGGAACACTTTTTCATTTCATTCCAGCGTTTTTTTTTTTTTTTTGGGGGGGGGGTCTTCTTATGCCACCAATTGTGCTCGTAAGCCTTGAATTTTGGGTAGTTAATTTCATGCTGTGTAGATCTGTGTACAGCTCGTTGTTTGGCTTTGAGTTCTCGGGTGAAACAATGAGACATTCAAAGACGTTCATTTTTTGTTGTTACTTTGACAGATAAAGGAGAAACATGGCTGCTGGTGCTGCTCCTGCTACTGCTGCTGCGTTCAATTTAAGCAGGAGATTGTTGAATCAAACGCTGTGATAGCAGTTACAAAACAATCATGACAACAAGCAAAATGCCCGTCACGGTTCCGAAGGAATTGTTACAAGGGACGGTAATTATAATTGCAATTTAACAATAATGAAACGTAATTCTAACAAATAAAAAATGTTCTTTTTGAGAAAGCAAATAAAACTGACATCAACCAGAAGTCGGGAACATTTGGTGAAATTTGTGAGATCCTCATGACACGCAGAAAAAAAAAAGACCTCAACTGGGTTGATTATCATAATGGGTAGTCATGGGCAACATTTGCTATTATGTTAATGGATAAAAAGATTTTTTTTTTTCTTAAAGAACCATCCAGACATCAGGTAAACTGATTTTCCACTGATACAAATGACGGCATAAAGCCATCACTACTTCCTAACCATCTTGCCTTGCAATGTCTTGGCACTCGCTTTCCGCCCACACCTTTGCCCCCTCCACTGCCCCCCCACCTCCTCCCCCTTTCCTCTCCTCTGTCTCCTGTGTTTGATGTGTTCTCTCTGCATCCAAGAAGGCAATTTTCATACAGAATCACAACCAGGATCAGGTGACCTGGATTTGACTCCCCGTCTAAACCCCCTCACGGAAAATGAAAAGTGCATTCATGTGTATTGGATGTTGCACATCATGCGGATGTGAGCAGTTTATGCCTCCTGAAAGTGGAGTGACTTTGCACTGCATTATTGTAGACAAGCCATGTGATTACAGCCTTTAAATGTAGAGATGGCACTTTCTCATGCCCACTGTCTTTTCTAATAAAGTTAAGGTAAATCTGGAATTATTTGAAAATTAGAAAGATTTTTAGTAGCATGCCAGCAGGAAGATTGTAAATGATTTCTATCTTGGGCCCGATTTTCTCTAAAAAACAACCCAGACGCTAAACAGTCTCAGCGATATCCTGTTAGTTCTTGAATCGATCTGCTCCCACTTCCTCGAACAAACTGTGGCCATACTTCAGAGAATGTCTGTTTTCACCTTTGCTCGACTGTTTTTTGTTTGTTTTTTTTCAGGCTTTTGCTGCAGTCCGCCCTTAAACCCGACAATCATCCTCCTATCCCCACCATGTCAATGCAGTGTTTATAAACACAATTTGTACTTAAACACTCCTCGAAGAGTTGTTTTTGTCTCTTGATTAAATAGCTGTTTGTTTATTGTTTTTGTTTTTTTACCTGTTGTCCTATTGCAGATAAACAACGACAAGCGGTCCTCGGCAGAAATGATGAAGCCCAAACCCAAACCGCAAAAGAAGAAGAAGAAGAAGGACCCCAACGAGCCACAGAAACCCGTCTCAGCCTACGCGCTCTTCTTCCGAGACACCCAGGCGGCCATTAAGGGTCAGAACCCCAATGCCACCTTTGGAGACGTCTCCAAGATTGTGGCGTCCATGTGGGACAGCCTAGGAGAGGAGCAGAAGCAGGTACAAACCGAGACATCTCCAGTATCTGTGGAGGTTCATGTTCGTCACACTTTCATGTGCAGTAGAACAGAACTTTTATTCATTAACAATGAATTATGAAGTAAAATTTTTTTTCAATAATTTTTCACAATCAATCAGAAAATGAATATAATTTTATATGCAATCCCACAATAGTACTTTTCTTGCAGTGAATGGTGCTTGTGAGTCTTGGAGCATGCATTATCCACTGTATGATTACCAGAACATTGCTGTAAGATACCACTCACCTTAATGAGCAAGTTTTTCCTCTTTCGAATGATAATCCAGCCGTTTATCCCTTGCTCCCCTGACTCTCGTTAAAATGATTTTCTCACTAAATTTAATTCTACCCACTAAAAGAAGAAGCAGAAGGGAAACGGGAGCAGTAACACAGTCAAAGTTAGTATGAAGCTGGACATTTTGAAGGCCGCTTTTGGATATTTGGGGGAATTTATGGTGCACCTGAATACTTGAGATGGTCTGCAATGTGTATATGAGGCCCTCCGCACACTGAGCAACGTGGTCGAACCCAAATGAATTATTCCACAGTCTCTTCGGTTCTGCCACTGGTTTTCCCAAGAGGCTGACTGCCAGCCACAATTGCAGGTGCACCATGTTGCAACATCACTGACATAATTGCCAATTAAAAAAAAAAAAAAAACACCACCATATTTTTCCACATTAGTTTTCACAAGAAAAATTTGAATAACATTTTTGGGGATAAAGTGAAAAAACAACCTTCCTTGTACCATATAAGACTCGCCAAACACAGAACTAATATGGCTGAACGCAACTGAACTTGACAATCGTGAAAAAATAGAGTTGGCAAATATATTTTTCAAGGTGTAGCCGCCGTATATTGTGTTCCACTCTCTTTCTGCTTTGGATCCTAGCAAGAATATGAAATTAGTCCACCTCGTCCCTTTGTAGCTGAAGGGCATCTTGACAATCCCCATTTTCATGACAAGCAGACTTACGCTTTTGCGCTATTCAACATCACCGCTGCTCTGGCACAGTACAGAAGAAGTCATCGTGTTTTACCTTGAGGCCATTCAAAGCCAAAGCACAAGTGTTTGCCTCTTTTGCTTTGCATCATGATTAAGCTTTGCTTTTACAAAAAGGGTGTTTTCCCCAATACACTCAAAAGCACTATTGTACTGCTATACTTCTATTCAAGTGACTTCTTAGTGTTTTATTCATCGTTTTTAAACATGTTCAGTTTAATCGGTGAACCAGCAAAAGAAAGGAATAAAGAAAAATGATCAATGAAGTTGCACCTGCCCTTTACGTATCATTTTACATTTCGATCATTAATTCCTACTCTTTAGTGTCATCCATATTACCTTTACCTTTTGCGTGCATCAAAGAAAAAAAATCTACCTCAAGCGTGTGTAGAAGAATTTACCTCAAGCATTCGTAGAAGAATATATACCTCAATTGTGCTTCAAGGAAGACAAAGCTACCTTGAGCGTGCGCAGAAGAAGACTCACAGCAAGCACGACCCGCACAAATGCGAAATACAATATATATTTTTAGTTTGATTAAGAATGAGATGAAAATGACATTGAGAGCGACAGAGAAACTGAAATAGTGTGTGACGGAGACTTTCTGAGGCTCTTCAACTCCGATAGTGACGGCAACTTTAGTGGTTTCAGTGAACAGGGGGCGGGGAGGGATAAAAACAATCACTTTTCTGTTTGAGCCATTTTTACTGCCATGTGACAGTCACTGTTGGGAAACAAAGTATGTAAATAAACATTTACTAAATATTTCACAGTGTACTGGTACGTTCTATATATATCCGCGACGTATGGTCAGGCTAGTGTATGGGGAAAAAACGCTATACAGAGTGGGCATGGAATATTAACCGGTGCGCACTGTCGTTCGGAAAATACGGTATCCGACTTTATGTATGAGACACATATTCTATACATGATTATGCATTTATACTTAATAAAAACACATCGACATTTGAGAATTATTGTTTTTTAACGAGCTTGTATGCTTGTGAAAGATCAAGAAAATACTGTATAAAATACCTGCTTTTTTATGAAATAGAACACCTTACAGTATATGTATAAGGCAACACGGTGGATGACTGGTGAGACTGTCTACCTCACTGTTCTGTGGACCAGGGTTCAAATCCCAGGCTGGCCTGTGTGAAGTTTGCGTGTTCTCCCCGTGCCTGTGTGGCTTTTCTCCGGACACTCTGAGTGGTTTCCTCCCACGTTCCAAAAATGCATGGTACTGTAGGTTACATTGTGGTTCTATCTCAAGGAACAATAATTGTTGCAATATCGTGGAAAGCACATCGTATTACAGTAGGACTCGGGGTTTTGAAGGACGTTTCATAGTACAGGTGGGGCGACGATGCGAAAGCAAGGAGAAACTACATTTTCTCAATAGGCTTTATGAGTTTGTGTGTGTTTTCCCACAGGTTTGTTTGAAAAGTACATCTTCAAATGACAGTTATTACCTTACATTTCTATTCCTATCCATCCAGTATTACGATAGTATACTGTATCTCCACAATACTATTGTGGCTTCATCAATAATCATGCCATGCTCACAATAATAAAACTGTCCATTAAGAAATTTAACCATCCATTTTCCAAGTCTCTTAGCCTCACAAGGGTTGCAGTATTTAAGGAGCCTGTTCAATAATTTATTTAATTTTTTTTTTTTATTCACAGCAATAGAAATTAGATACTGCCTCGTCTACTAACTGATTTCTTTGCTTGAGTCCAGAAATTCAAGTCGAATCATTAACAAGGACATGGAATCTCTATTGTTTCTCCATGTGATGCTTTTTCACTCTCAACTTTAGAAAAACACTTACGAGTACACCAATGAAGAATGCTACTGTTACAGTATATTGAAATAATTCGGCGACTCATTTCTTCGAGGGGGACGTTCCCGTTGGCCGGGATGTAGGCTTGTGAAGCGGAGGTCTACCAGCAGCTATCTACCAGTGCAGCCTTTCAGTCACGTGTATCAGTGAACCAATCAGTGTATTTGTTGGAGATGTACCCACATGCTCACATGGGTTATGGGTCCAAGCAGGCGTGTTAAATTCTTAAAGGTCAAGTGTCATCCCTATAAACATTCTAAAATAGATATTGAAATGAAAAATAGATACAACATTATTCACTTCAATGTCTGTACGAAAAAATAAATATGAGTGGAGAGCGCGTCATCCATGCGCAAAATTGCGGAAGTGTCATTTGACATCCAAGTGGTCGCCATATTGGCAGCATTTACTGTCCCTGACGTCACCCTGGACATTCGCCATTGAAGACACGCTGTAGCCTCTACTATGGGACACGCCCCTGATGACACGGAAGCTCTTTTCGAAGAAGAGAACATCTCACAATCAAGTGAAGAGTCCGGAGCAATATCACCCTATTGTTTCGAGCCATATTTAGGTGATATGTGGATCACGGCCAAACCACCTTCCTGCCCGATCCACCTCGGCGCGATAGTGATTAAAAACAACGCCGCCCACGAGCGAGTCACTTCCGCGGCAGAGATGAGCCACCGCGGCCCGGCGCCACGATGAACTACCCCAGCCGACAAGGCCAGCGGCCGGCTCAGCCTTGTCAACAAGGCTGGTGGCGATTCACAAGGCCTGCGGAGGCTGTCCTTCAGCGGCTGCTGCACGGAAGCCTTCCGATGCAGACATCGACATATTTAGCACCCCTGATTTACGGATTACGCCCCCACACCCCCCATCTATTGTTTTTTTTTTGTTTGTTTTTTAAGTAGCTGTATACACACCTACCTGTCATTTGGAACCCTCAAAGGTCTCGTCCTTTGCACCTGTGCAATCCATTTTTCACGACAATCCGGATCTTTTGGAAAAGTATGAAGAGGGAATCCATCCTTCCGAGTGTTCGAGCAATATCCAGCTATGCCATGTGCCGGCATTTTGGCTAACACAAAGGAACAACGAGCTATCTTCTCGCAGGTAAAACTAATAGAAAGAAACGAGTCCGCTTGAGCACACTACTGCCTCCAACATCACTTCCTGCTTCTTGTTGAAAACAAATCCCTCAAGAGGATTTTCATGGTGGGATTTTCAAAAAGCCATAAACGTGCAAATATTTTTTTGTGGTGATAAAACGGATGGGTCCATACCGGCTGCCATTTTTTCATTATTAACATACTAAAAATCATCCGTTTCATGGCACTTGACCTTTGATGTGGAGGTTGAGTGCTCTAACCTTGCTACAGCAGCCTGGCGAAGCGACTCGGTTGTGTATCGCTGGGCTAAAACAACGTTTTAAGCACAATGGCTCATTATTTTATACCGACTACTGAGACACTTTTGATTAATCTCGCACTATAGGCAATATTGTTACTTCCCTATCGTGTATTATTTAAATAAGCTGCTGTGGGACATCTTACCCAGGTACTATAAAACCTTTGACTATGTCTACATTTACAATATAACCTATATCGACAAGAGTTGTTGCTGTAATAATAGAGGGATGTGGAATCCCTCCTTATGACTGGACTGCAGCAGCAAGCTAGTCTAGTGAGTGTCGAATGTCAGTGTGCTGATAGGACTGTTGTTCGGGAGCTGAAAGGAGTCAAAGAAAGAAGTTCCAGTTCCTTTCTCAGGATGGTTTGGAATGGAGATGATATTTTATGCAATAGAGGAGAGACATTGAGATGAGGCAGTACTAGTGCCGCAGCGAGGACATCAAAATGTTCTGTAGCATTGGCTTTGATGGAAACTGTGTGTGTGTGTGTGTTGTGTGTGTGTGTGTGTGTGTGTGTGTGTGTGTGTGTGTTGTGTGTGTGTGTGTGTATACGTGTGTGTGTGTGTGTACGTGTACACGAGCATGTCAAACTCTCGTCTCACCCGAAGCCGCATGTTTTGATTTTCACCTTTCTTCTCAGGGTTACAAGAGAAAAACTGAGGCGGCTAAGAAGGAGTACCTGAAAGCCTTGGCAGCGTACAGAGCCAGTCTGGTTTCCAAGGTAACAGTTATGACACACAGGCACCAGCATAGAGTGATGATGGATAGGATGGAAAAGCCCCGCTAATGGGCTGGGAGGGGCCTCTCTTGGTGGAGAGGGTTGTGGGTGGGCATTAGATGCAAAAAGAAGCAGCCATATTTGGAACAATACCTGCTTTCCTTAGGGTGCAAATGTAAGGGGGAGGGGATTGCTATAAATGCAATCGGGAGGAACTGGGGGAGGGGTCAAAATCATAGTTCAGGCATATGACCGTAACAGCTATGATGGATGAAAGATATAAAAAAACATTACTCTGTCTTGCATGTGCCTACAACAGATTGTCAATAGGCACATGTCAGGAATTAGGTCTTTATTTATTTTTAGTTTCTTGTTAATTCAAAGAAGTAACATGTGCGTGCCCCAAGAATGATTTACAGAAACACGGTAGCAGTGGAATAAAGAAGAGCAAAAGGGCGAGGGCTGAGGATTGCATTGTTTAGTGCCGCCTTGTATTAACAGCACAACATAGTGCCAGGAAGATTCCTTTTGTCATTTCATTTGTTCTGCAAGCAAACAACCTCATTTCTCTGCTGGCTTCGTGTGTGTGTGTGCGCACGTGTGTGTGTGCGTGTTTCTGTTCTTCACCCATCTCTGTCAAGGTGTCTATTGATCATTACCACAGCCTCAGATCTATTCATATAAATGGGCTCCATTATCATCTAATCAACACTGATGGTTGGAGATGAGAAGTGTGACACCTCATCATAAAAGGGTGGAAGTGGGGGACCCTGTGGGTGCTGAACTTGTTCACAAGCACCCACAATAAGAAAGGTCATGTCAGTAAGTTTTGATGTTTGGTGGAGTTTATGTGAGTTTTTACTCTGCCTCCACTGCATCTTTTGTTAAGCATCAAATTTCATCATCCCATTCATTCATCAGCCGTAATACAATGACGGGATGGAAAATACATAGCAAAAGCTGTCAAGCCAAAGATGGATTAAAATTTAACTTGAGAACCATTTTGGAGATGCAGCACGATGTACTACTGGTTAGCACGTCTGCCTCACGGTTCTGCCTTCTGGGATTCAAATGTTGGCTTTCCTTTGTGGAGTTTGCATGTTCTCCCTGGCCTTGCATGGACTTCCACCAGGTACTCCAGCCTCCTCCCACATTGCAAACCATGGATGTTGAATGAATTCATCCATCCATCCATCCATTTTCTTTGCCGCTTATCCTCACGAGGGTCGCGGGGAGTGCTGCAGCCAATCCCAGCTGTCAACGGGCATGAGGCCTGGTACACCCTGAACTGGTTGCCAGCCAATCGCAGGGCACATTGAGACACACAGCCTCACTCATAATCACACTTGGGGGCAATTTAAAGTGTCCAATTAATGTTGCATGTTTTTGGGATGTGGGAGGAAACCGGAGTGCCCGGAGGAAACCCACGCAGCCACGGGGAGAACATGCAAACTCCACACAGGCAGGTCCCGGATTGAGCCCGGGACCTCAGAACTGTGAGGCCAACGCTTTACCAGCTTGAATGAATTCAAAATTCGAAATTATCCGTAGGCGTGATTGGCTAGCGACCGGCCAGTGCAGGTTAACTTCGTCGCTCACCCCAAAACAGTTGGGATAGTTTCACTCGCTGTGACCCTAATAAGGACCAGCATTAGAGAACATGGATGGAGCGCTCCTTTTTTAACAAGAATATACATGTATGTTAGCACCCAATATGGATCATTGGGAAGATTTTTGGTCTTGGTTGGTTCTGGCAAAAGCTACATTGCCGTTACACTCTGTGTACTGCCAGAATTTTGATTCACACTGGCAGAGAGCTATTCTTTTTTTTATATCTATCATTATTATTGCAGTTGTAGGTTTGACAGCAATCAGAGATTTTTCTCATACTTAGGTTAGACCACAGGGAAGATTTATAAAGTCACTTCTAAATATGATACAGTGCAGTGCAGCAAACAACACCAGTCCAAACTATGAATGTAAACATATGTTTGAATTATTGTTTAATAGGGGCTCATTACGGTCCAGTGGATACAAAAAGCCTCCCCACCCTTGTTGGAATCACATGTCCACTTCTTGGTAAAGATGACTGATGATGATGACTGATGATGATGATGACTGTTTTCACTGTGTTCTTTGCTAAGGCATTGGAAATTCTTTTGTAACCTTCTTTGACTGAAACGTTTGAACAGTGAGATCCATTTGATGCATTTGAACCAAGTTCTTTGCAGGCCATGACTTATGTTGTAGGCTGTAACTACAAAAAGTTGACTAGAAGAGCTGAACTTTGTTTTGGGGTGGAAAGAGGCACTTTAAATGCAGGCAGATGTGTACTGACTCACAATTTCAATGTGATTGCTCTTTTTTTTCTCATTACTCCAGACATATAATGATCCAGAGCCAAAAAGTGCCCAGCAGACAAGCCAGCCCTCCCACCTGCTGCCCCCGAAGCAGCCCCTGTATAGTCCTCAGCCCTCGTCCCCCTACCTGGGCCCATCGGGTTCCTTCCCCCTGTCGGACCTCCAGAGCTACGCGGGCCCACCGCGCCACAGCCTGGCCTCCACTCTCAGCCAATCGCAGATGCTGCCACCCAGCATGAGTGCCTCGCCCCCTGCTCCCTTCCAGATCAGCCCACCCCTGCACCCTCATGCCCAGCTCTCCCTGCACCAGAGCTCCCTGCTCAACCAGCCAATCCGCATGCAGCAGTCACAGCCAATCATCTCACACCAAATGGGGCTCCAGGCACCTTTGCATTCCCCACCTCTCAACCAACAGGTGAGTTGGACTTTCCTCATAGCGTTCATTTACGGTTTGGTCCTATTTGCTGTACTTCTTGAACAATTCAGTGAGAAACAGGGGTACCTGGGGGTCTCCCCAAAAGTTGTACAATTTGGAGTTATTTGCCATCAAGTCAGCAGAAGAGAGTGGTCCCATCCAAGTACTTTTGTCCGCCGTTTCCATCTCGTGATATTCAGTCGTGTAGATGAAAGTAATAAAAAAAAAAAAAAGTGCTGCTTATCGCTGTTACTTTTTGAATTGATGAATTTGATGAGATATTAATTCATCATTATCCACTTTTATTACCCTTCACCTTTTTTTCATTAAAGAGCCCTTTTTTGTTTACTGGTTAAATTCCACTTGTATTTGTTTGACAATAAATAATGTTAAAAAAATTCTACTAAAAACATTGCTTGTACAGTTAATCGATTTATCTGCCTGTCCATTTTCTGTACAGCTGATATTCAATAGTGTTACAGGTGAGCTGGAGCCTTTCCCGGGCTACACCCTTAAATGGATGACAGTCAATCACAGGGCAAATATAATATAGAAAAATAACCACTCATTTATATACTGTCAACTTAGTGTCTTCATTTGACATAAGAAACATGTCTTTGGTGTGTGGGGAAAGGTCAGAATACACAAAGAAGTCAGATGCTAGAAGGCACTGCTAATTACTGCAAAAATATAATTCACCGTTGCACAATTCAGATCTAAACATAGACCAAATCAAAGTTTGACCCGTATCACACTATTCATTAAGGTTGAACTTCATGGTACCACAATATGTTTGTACCCCAAATACCTTTGCTTTTCTTTTCGATTTAATCATGAACATTTGCTGTCCAGATTGCATTCTTGTGAGATCTTCGCATTTATTTTTACTAATTGCAGTTTTAACCCTCAGGGGTTTTCCCACATTCAGGCTGAGTACCAGAACAGTGTGGGGGGCTCACAGTCTCCAGGGGCTCCGAACCCAGTGCATGGCCAGAACCCAGACTGGGATAGCGAATACTGCAACCGGGATTGTGGACCCAATGCTTGCAGGTGAGCTCACACAGCAGATGGCAGCAAATGGGGATTGTCAGCCGTTTTATTACTTTTCCAAATGAGTTGCTGTAAACCACTTCATTGTCACACAGTCAGACTTAAAACTCAATTAATAAAACACTCGGATTTTTCTGTTTAAAGCGACGCACCTTCTTGAGGGTGACGAGCTGCGGGATTATCACGCCATCACCAGCCCTGATATCCAATTAACTCTCCCTGTGTTTTGTTTAGCACGTGTTGCCTTATCGAATCGAGGCATTCAAGGAGCTTGAGAGGGCTCTTGTTTTGTCTCCCACCGAAATCTCAGCATCTCTATGCCAAGATATGGAGAAGCAGGAAGTCGCCAGCTCCTCCACTTGGCGCCCATTCTGTCACTCTATGTCAAATGGGATCATGTCTGAGTCAAATCGCGTTTGACACTGTTTGAGCCAGCTTTGAGTTTTTGCCTGAACGTTCTCCTGCTCTGAATAGGTCGCTGACGCTTTGGAGGGGTCTTGGTGTCTGGAATGATCAATTGAAGCATTATTTTTTGCATTTGAGACCTAGTCATGTGCGTCCCCTCCAAAGATAAGATGAATTATTAAGCTCACCTATTTGCTGATTCCATAGGTTATTGCGTGCTAATGGGAAACATACCATCGTTGTCCATTAATAACCATGTTTGGCCATTTTACAAGGCCTGTGAAAATTCTCACTCATCTCGGTCATTGACTGCAACTGGACTGTTCGTGTTGTCTTAGATGATGCTTCGCTTCATCAATATGTGCTCAAAGACCAGATAGGACATGAGGGTGTGGTGTAGGACCCAAGTCTTTACCCTCTTAGAGGGACGCACCAGCCAAGAATGGTCTATTTGTTGATTTTATCTTTTGGGACACAAAATGACAGTTGGCAGGATACTGTGGAGAAGGTGGCCTCCGGCAGCCAATTAGAGTCCTTGAATGTTTTCAGCAGTGTTTATTGTTCTATCTATCTATCTATCTATCTATCTATCTCTCTCTCTCTCTCTCTCTCTCTCTCTCTCTCTCTCTCTCTCTCTGTCTGTCTGTCTGTCTGTCTGTCCGTCCGTCCGTCCGTCTGACTTTTTAGCTAGCTATCATTTTAGCTCTTTACCTATCTGATCTGTCCATGTATTGAGCCAATGAAACCATATTTCATGATGCTGTTTTTAACAAACACCTCAGTTGGCCTGCTCAAGTGTCCATCACACATGTACTTCACAAAAAGGGAACCGCACCACCCCAGTTCCCTTGAAGAAAGAAAAAAATCCGTTTGCCAGTCTATCGTTTTTGTAAACCAAATATCGACCTTCTTTGATATTCAATATTGTTTTTGGAGCTGACGCTTGAAAATGAAAGTCTAATTTTATAACACTGAGTCTATTTAAGGTTGGGCGATCAGAAATAGTTGGCTGAAATCTCCATTAAACTATAAATCATGATGATTTGAATGTAAAATATCCCAATCATGAGTCCTTGCTGGTGTAACGGTTCACTTGCCTGCCTTCCTCGCAGTGACCGCTCAGTGTGAATGGTTTTGTGTCTCGATGTGTGCCTGCGGGTATCTCCTCAAGTCGCGGAGGATCGCATCCAGCTTCCCATGAGCAGGGGAGGGAGGTGGTGAAGGAAATGGCCGGATGGATATCACAATGATTTTTGTGTGATTTACAAGCTGAGTAAGAAAACATTCTAAAAGTCACACGGGCCTCAACATTATGATCACGTCCAGAATATAATGCCATCTAATATAAGCGGTGTATTAAATATTTGCTGCTGGCTTCTTTTCATAAAAGGTTTTCGAAGAGTACGTGCCATGTGCACCTCCGGGCGATCGTCAACTGGGCCTGTTAGGGGTGGGGGTGCTTCTCCCCTACAGAGTGCCTACTGCCCATATCAGAAACTGGCACTGGAGATGCTTCAAATATTTTGCCACTGGTGTCAGTTTCATAATAACTCTCTGTTGAATGAACATTTCCCTGACAGTGGTCATGGTGTTGTATGCTTAGGGTGGGGGACTTACTTGTACAACAGTGAAATGAACATGTCTATTCTTCAGCAGTGGCATGGGAGCTCGAGACAAGCCTCTCTACCTCACTTGAAGTTGAAAGACCTCCACACGTGGGACTCCGGGGAAATTTCCGACGTAACATCATCAGTATATCTGCTTCGACACCGTTTTGCTTTGTTCTTCTTCTTCGTCTTCTGCCGGATTTTGAAAATCCCAAAGACTGCTCCAGCATCTTCACCTATTCGCCAAGCACTTAGATCGGCCACGTGCCTGAGGCACTTTTCTTTTCTCTTCTCTCTCTTTATTCCTCTTTATGTGAACTTGTTTTTATTTTTTTGCGGGGGCAGTGAGCTGTGAGCTCACGCCAGCGTACTGAAAGAAAGAAAGAAAAAAAAATCTCATTTTGTTTTGAATTTCCCACAGATGCTTTCCTTTTGCCTCCTCATCGGTGGAAGTGACATGCTCTAAGCATATTCAAATTGTAAAGCTCTCCAATCTTGTTGCCTCAGCAGGGGTGCGTGTACTTCAGGACATTTTCAAGATAGTTGCAAACACATGAAATGTTTGCCCCTAATGAAGGACTTTCTAATTTTCTTTATTTCTCACTGAGAGATTGTAAATACCACCCCAAAAAAAAAAAAAAAGCAGATCCTTCTTATGTGTGTATTTAGCAGCAGCTCCTTGCTTCCGTAAATTTCTTTTCATTGGATTATTTGGTGAGGGAATACACACTAAAAAAATGTGTTTCAACAAAGAGCCGATGAGGAGGACATCCCAAAAAAACAATTGCCGTTTCCCGCTGGTGGTGGGGACCGTCGACCCTCGTCACGTGTCCTCAGGACGTTCCCGAAGTGCAGAGGTGGAACATTTCAAACCCTTTTGATCCTTTTTCCCCAACCCCTTGTACAGGTGAACAAAAAAAAAAGAAAAGAAAAAACAAAGCTAAATGTGAAATGTTAACTAAAGAAAAAAAAGTGGGGTTTTGAAGTTTTGACTAGTTTTATTAGGTGTTTTAGAATTGTGTTGAACTCATCTTTATCATCTTTTGTGAAGAATTTTTTAAAAATAATTTTTGGGGTTTTCACTGTAGCAGGATTTGAGAGGAACAGACATCGGGGTATATAATTCAGTTTTGTGTATGAAGCCTGCCAAATGTACTTCTTTAATTTGTCCCGCCACCTCTCCAGAGACCCATTTTGTTTTATCGGTTTCACAAAATATCTATTTCATTTGGTTGAAAAGATTCGCATAGCTTTATAAATAATTGACGTTTTTTTTCATCAGGGTGCATTAATATTATCATTATTATTATAACAGGTTAATAAAATATTTTTATGAAATCATTGGTACAATACCACTGGACCAATCAATATTAGATTCATTTTGTCTGACAAATATTCCCTTTTCTTCTTTTATTTTATTTTTTTTTGTCTGTAATAAAATGTCTAAAGTATTTGTGGCTATTGTGTTTGTGTCTCTGCATTCCAACACATACATTTAAAAGATTGCCCTTCAAAAATATATTGCCTATTCCCGCTTGAAATCCAAGATTTTTGTCACATGGATTGTTAGGTCCATCAAGATAGTGGTCAGTGTACCTTTTTTTCTGCATTTTTGCTCCCCGCCTATCAGACGCAATCGATATCACATATCAAGTAAGATTTCTCTGCCCACTGGTCATTTTTGTTTTTGATTAAAGTGTGATGATGAAACTCAGCGTTAATGCAGTTATGCACAACCTTTCACAGAGACACCTGAGGAGAAAAACATAAAACACACATGCGGACACACTGCCTTTTACTTAGGAATTTCACAGTCGGATTAAAAATCGAATGGAAATGGAATCTCTCTCTCTCTCTCTCTCTCTCTCTCTCTCTCTCTCTCGCTCTCTCATGATGAACAGTCAGTCCCCCTACAGTTGATTTGTAAAAGGGAAAGAAGATAAAGATCGCGGTTGAAGGAGACAAAAAAAGAGAGTAAAATATTAAAATATAATAAACTTTATGTAAACTGTGACACAGTAGCATTTCGCATCATTTTCTTTCACTACTCTCGCGAGTCATTTGCTATCTGGTATTTGCGAGATACAAAGCATACTCTAATGAACTTCAAAGTAATTATCATGATTAAAAGGAGGGTAGGTTATAGCGAACCCATATTGTAAAATGATGAGTTAACTCGACAAGAGCAGCACAAATGCAATGCACCTCTACCATCACTTACCGTTCCAATTGCGCACAACGCGGGAGGGGGAAAACTTCTTGCTTATTGCTTTAAAGTCCGACATCACCACCTGCCGGTAAAGTGTTGCACGTCATTTGAACAATGGCCGGATTTACTTTTTTTTTTTTTTTTTTTTCCCATGCTCTCACACCAACTGCGGCTGCTGAAACGGAGACAAAACGAGATTTAGCGAGCGATTCGATGTACTTTTTTTTTTTTCATCTGACTCATGCCTCTTTCGGATGTGGACAACAAATATATACAGTATACTATCTCGTGAAAATATGACAAATATCAAAATTGTTCGACATAATGAGACACGCCAACAGTAAACAACGCAGCAGCACATAAAATGCTTGAGAACTGATAAATATAAGATAACGTGAGCACCGAAGGCACAAACTCCTTGAAATCGCCGCGTCTGTCCTGACGAGACCTGAAAAGGGGCCAAATTTACTTCCGTCAACAAAAAGTTTCGGATCTTTGCGCATGCGCAATGTGACGTCATATTTTGTACGCATGCGTGAGACAGCAACGATTTGTTTTTGTGACGTGAAAGACTGGATTTTTTTAAAAGCGAGGAAAAAAAATAAATACAACTCAATTGGGCTTCGTCGCTTGAAAATGTGAACGGAGCTTTTGCCAAATGGAAAAAGTGGTTTGCCTTCATCTTGTGGCATCTATGAGAGATTATAAACCTATTTGACACTGCAATAGATAGGTTTCCGATTACGCCATTTTGTGTGTCATTTAGGTAAAAAAAAAAAAAAAAAACACACGTAATAGGTGAAGCGCGAGGTTTTTTTCTATCGCTAATTTATCCGATTGGTCTAAAGGTGGTGGTGACGTCATTAGAAAACTGCATTTTCTATTTGCTATTGGAGAAGCGCAACGGCGCACTGTGCAAGAGAGAAAATCTACAGAAATCACTGTAATTTGAAACTATACTGATAAAATCCTTTACCAGATTTACTTGATGTGAAATATTTCTATTTTATTAAAAAGCTCGGGTACAAACGTTAAGAAAACGTACATTGTTCAACTATTGTGCCTGTCACTATATGTTGCTAGCACAGATACATGGAAAATACATTATTTGTTACAAATAAATTGGATTTTTTTTTTTTCTTTTCAGGATTGACACTAGTTTCCTACCAAGTGCGGATGTGTTGATAGTGGACTTAATGCATTGTGTTTGTTCTTATTCTCTCATCTATCTGAGTGACCACAGTGAAATGTCAGGGCATTTTTTTTTCTTGCACTATAGCCATTTTTTTTAATATGTAGACAATGGCCACTACTGCCAGTAACATAGATCTCCTATCAGCAACAGGTAGTACATTTAAGCAAACCTTCTATATTTTATTTGGACTCCTGTATTTAAAACACCCTGTAGTTGAGATAGAAGGTCAGAGGTATTAGTCCAATATTGGCTCTCGTGTGTCCTATCTGTAATATTATTCCCCACAGTGGTGCTGCTTCTACATCAGTCACCATCAGACCCTTTCATTTCCCCCCTCAGCCGGATATGAGTTTTCCTCACAGCTGCAGACACAAACATAGAAGTAATGAGATGAGACAAGGAAGGAGCAAGTATTTTACACCAATGGATAATCAGCCTCTTTTGAAGATACAAATACGCTTTAAAGTATTTAATTTTAAAGCTGCTATTTGTGCTTGGGGAATCGGATATTAAACCCTCCATAACGACACCTCTGCAATTGCAATTGCAACCTTAAGGTTTGCGTACGGTTGATTAAAACACAAATGTTGAATAAAAATAGCTCTATTGTCGCTTGTATCTGTCATGGTCACTGGTACACAAGTCTGACAAGAAATTGACAGAGGCGCCTTCAATTATATATCATACAATGACAACCAAACGCATGAATGACGCGCACACATCACATGGGGGTTGGTTCTTCACACTTTTTAGTGGACATTCATTGACTCTTTCTATATACACTGCTGTATATATTTGGATCCAATTTGTTCACCGAATACATTCACCAATCTGTCTATTGCTGTGCTTAATATTCATGGTTAAAAGGGAAGGCTTACAGTGCTCCCTTGTTTTCACAATCCATGTCCCACTTACTTTGAAGATTTAACAGTCAACCACAAAAATTGATGACCAATAACAGAATAATTGACTTTTTAAAAATTTTCTTACAGATGTTCTCCTCACAGGACAGTTAATCTATTTCTCTCCATCCTATCATATGCATTCGTTCAACACAAAGGGAGATGCTTTTCAATAGGCTGTTTCCTACAGGATTTTTCTATTAAAAACGCAAATGGCGTTGTTACTTGTGGAATATTCAAATTTGTCGTGATTGAAAATGCAGTTGTTTTGTTAGCTACATTCTATCAAAATCATTAAAAATTAATAAATACGGTAGTTCACTTTATATCGTGAATCAATATGCACTTTAGATATTTAACTACTGAATGAAATTAAGTACAAAAAAATCAACAATTAAGTTTGTTGCTACATTGCAATTGACTGAGAAGCAGCTCTAAATCATATGAGAAAATAAGCAGTGTATACCGTGTGACAGCTGTAAAGCGTTGGGCTCAAAGTTCTGAGTACCGGGGTTCAAATCCCAGCCCTGCCTGTGTAGAGTTTGCATGTTTCCCCGCGCCTACGTGGGTTTTCTCCAGGTACTCCGGTTTCCTCCCACATCCCCAAAAACATGCACCCCAAGTTGGTTGAAGACTCCAAATTGCCCATAGCTGTGATTGTGAGTGTGTTTGTCTCTTAGTGTCCTGCGATTGGCTGGCAACCAGTTCAGGATGTACTATGGCCCCTGCCTGATGACAGCTGGGATTGGCTACGGCGCTCCCGTGACCCTTGTGAAGATAAGCAGTTCAGAAAATGTATGTAAATGTATGTATATATCCATACTTTTTTTTTGCAAAGAAAACACAATAACCTGCCATTAAAAGGTTATAGACTGCTTTTTAATTTTGAAACGCGAACGCTTGAAAGTATGTAACGGATATACCTTGAAGCATGCATCATTTTTCAAAGGAGAGCCCACGAAATTCCCCTGGGATGCAACTCAGTTGGGTTGGGACATTCTGTCAAGTTGCAAATATCCGCACACATGATAGGTACACGCAATCCAAAATAGGAACACGGCAGTAACACTTGCAAAAATGGAGTCTGCTGCAGCAGAGTCATGGCTGAGGTTACCATTATGGGAGCGTTTGTGCTGCAGCCTTTCCCAGCTAACTTTGAGTAAGAGGCGGGGTACACGCTGGACTGCTCACCAGTCAGTTGCAAGGCAGAAAAACAAACTTTAAAAAACAAGACCTATAGACAATTGTCTTCAGTGAACTTAATCTGTATGTGGGGGAAGGCGGGGGATCTTGGAAGAAGATCCAAACTCCACAGAAGCACAGAACTTAGAAGCAGTCATAGTGACTGCGGAACATACTGTAAATCCATCCATCCTTCCATCCATTTTCAATAGCGCTTGTCCACATGGTCGCAGGAGAGGCAGGGTCCACGCTTGACTTCAATCATAGATAATCACATACAGACAATAATTCAGCAATTAAAATTCAGCATGTTCAATGGACCAAACGTTCGTGTTTTTGGAATGTGGCAGGAGGCCGCAGTATCCACGCAACTTGGAACATTCCCAAAAATGTAAACGTAAATCTTTGATTAATCGTTAGTTTCCTTCAAACGCAGAAAAACTTTGCCATTTTTACTTGTAACAGTAAACACAACAGCATAAAATCAGTGCGCACATATAAATACACATTTGTGCTTCGTGTACAAATGGATATGAAACAAAAAATATTCAAAGGGATCATTCACACATTCATTATATTAGTAGTGTGCAACTATCGGCTAACCACTTTACTTCTAATTTTCATCAGTTGTGTTAGTCTAGTCACACTAAGATTACACGTGTCATGTTTTTTTTTTTTTGTATTTCATCTCAATGAAACATTTTCAACATGCCCTTACAAAAATGTAGGAGGAAGTCACACTAAATTCCAGCACTTTATCGCTCTATAAGCATGTCTGACTGCTATATTTGGCTTTGATTTAAGGGAGAAGAGGGAAAAAGGAAATTTTTCCCGCCCCTGATTTTGTGTCAAATCCTACTAAAAAGTGTGTGAGAGCACCAACACTGAAACATAACTGTGTACAATTTAGGCCACTATAGTGTGCGTTGTATGCAGCTTTTCATAGTCTACAATGAATGCAATTAGTATGCACAGAAGCATGTTTTTGCAAATACACACTTTGAACAAAAGTGCATACATTTATGTAAACCCTCCTTGACCAAGTTTCTCCACAAAAGAAAAATAGAACAAAACGCCAAATACCACGAAAACTGCAAATGTTCAAGTAAACAAAATGTTGAGCCATGAGTTGTTGGGCTGGTTGAGGATCATCGGGCGTTAGTCCGATTCGTCGGTCTCGGTGCGCTTTTCCTCGGGGACGGCCAGGAATATCTTCTGGCAGAACATGGTGAAGATTTCTGAAGGTGAGACAGCTCATCATCATCGTCGTCATCATCAGTAAATACATACAGTATGACAAAGAGGGTTGAGTAAACAAGATGTACTCTATGTCATGCAACTTTTAACAATCACTGTGATTTGACTGGCACGTATGCACCCGCGCGCCATCGCACTCGCAAATCTGCACAGTCGAGCACGAAAAATCACGCACAGAAAATTTAGAGGAGTAGAAATACATGGATATTGAAAAACGTCACTTATTTTTATGTAGTCTTGATCAATGTTCCCTCTAAGCTGTTCCACTGCGCAATTACACACTTTCAGCGCACATGAAAACCGATCCAGCGAAGTCAACCACAGCCTGATGTCTTTTTTTTTTTCAACACAGTCTCTAACAACTGCTGCTCCTCAGCCTACTTCTACTTCCTAGTTTACCAGACATCGCCCACCTCCACTCTTAAAGGGGTACACTCATAATTACAAACAGAACAGACACCCGTAACTTTAGATCTGCGGTCATGACTGACCACACTCGTACATTTTTCAAATGTGAGTGACTGTTTTAAATAGTGTGTACCATACAGGACAAGCTCATTTGAAGCCAGAATGACATTGGCATCAGCCAAACGAGCATGTAATTCCACATCTTCTTACTATGATCTACACAATACTCAGAGTTAGGACTTTTGGAATAAGCCAGTCAGCAAATGAGGTACCACATTTAAAGAGGCCACATGACTGCTTTCGCATCCGTTCGTGCATTTTTAGTTGTAACTTTTACTGCCAATTTTCCAAGCTGTTTGCTTTCAATAGAATGAACACACGGCACAGAATTTGTGGCTTTGTCAGCATCACCTGGACTGCAAAAAGTGAAAGCGACTATTGAACAACCGTGACTACAAGAACACCGGAGAATCTCTGACTTGATCGGACGCCGTGAAATCTACAGGTATACTTTTCAGATTCTTAAATGGGGAGTTTTCATTATCTATGTTACGTTAGTGTTTATTCGATGTATTGACAAAGTTGAAAATGTTCCTTGTGGTTGTTAGAGCACAAAACTTACTGCATAAAAGTATTTCTGGCCTCAACAATCACACCTTTCTATGATTCGGACACAGTTGAAAGCTGCGCAGATGTGATTCAGTATGTGTTTTCTGTCTGGTCCGGAAAATGAGGTGGCTTGAACACACGCCAAATTTGTTTGTTGTTTAAGATAGCTAGCATACTTAGCTTTGTGGCAACCGTCATAGTTACCAATTCAACGTCATGGGATAATTGTAATTTAATTTTTTTTCAAATGCTGGGGATCATAATTTACTTTGAATAGTAATAAAAAAAAGATATATTTTGGCTGTTGTAGGCAAAGTGTTTTGGTGTAAATAAAGATTGTCTCAAGCGGCCACCGCTGCCGACATCTTTGTTAGCTTGTGCTGCAGCATTTTTCTCATTTTTCTGGGGTCCACATATGATAAACAGTACAAATAATCTATTAGTATAGAACATAGTGCATCAGTACGGCAGCTACGCATCATTCATTAATACAGTAGTTACCCAAAATACATTTAAACAAGTAAACAACGTTAAAAAAAAGATATTTTTATAAATTGATAGGATAAGAAGAATATTCATATATTCCCTGCAATTTGGATGGCACCCAGTTTGAGGTGTACCCTGCCTCTCGCCCAAAAATTGCTAAGCGAGGCTTCAGCACGCCAGTGACCCTAGTGAGAGTAAGTGATACAGAAATGCATTGATGCATGGATAAGATCTGAAACCAAATACTGTTAAACCAATAAATGTATTTTAATCTTCAAGCAAAATCTCTCAGATGAAGAGAGCATCAAGTGGACATAATCAAATCAAATCTTTGAATCCGTCCATTATCCTAACCACTTATTCTCAGAAGGGTCATAGAATGGTGTATACTTTTTCAAGGCAATGTCGCAGGAAATCGAGGCAAGAGGTCCGAGGAAGAAACGAGTTCTTTCAAAGTTCTTTCAAACCGTCTCGCTTGCCCATTGAACTGAGAGACAGCTACATCTCTGGGTGTTGACTTTTGCTCCTGACGGACAGACGGTGTTGCAGATGACACACTTGTGGTAACAAGGTCCACATGTTCTCTCTAGCTGATCTTCTTCCCACAATCTCAAAACAAAGTGTCAGCGATGCCTCCCAGCTTACACCTGGACAAACCCCCTTGTTTTCGTTTCATTTCAAAACAATATGAACTCACCGAGCATCTTCTTGACCACACGCGGCTTCTTCCACTTGTAGCCCAGCAGGTACGCCGGGATGCCCGTGAGAATGATGCTGCAGCCAATCAGGCACTCGGTGGGAGCCGCCCAGAAGGACACGATGATCATGAAGACGCAGCCAAGGACAAAAGCCACAGGGATAAATAACCAGATCTGTGGCAAGGTAACAAACAAAAAAATTATATAAACAGTAGTCTGTTTGATTGACATTTATTTTTGTCTGGGAATATCCTAATTGAAGTTATCGGTGAGCTGAAGGCTCTAAATTTTGACTATTTCACAATAATACTTCCCGGTGACTAGAATCACATATGTTACTGTGGCTGAAGAACAAAAGCATAGAGACTCTCATTCCCCAAAATGCACAAGTTAAGGCAATAAACAGACTCAACAGGCTCTCAGATATCCACACACACACAGTTATTATGACATAGCTACAAAAGCTAATGAAATGGACTTCTACCCAGACAAATGGACTCAAATCATACAGTCAAGTACCGTACGGTATGTGTGGTGCCTCAAAACACCAGGGGGTTGTAGTTTTTTCCACAACAGAGAGTTCGAATATGCGTGAGGGTCAATCCCCCGGTGTGACGGTGTGAGTCTCCGACTCTTGTTTGTTTTTTGTGAGTATCCATTTGAGTCTCATTCACTGTTTATGCGTGGCGGAGCAAAGGCAACACAGTTGAGTAGTAGTGTAGTAGTATTGTAGCAATTTACAATAGATAAATCATGTAGTCTCAAGTGTGTGAGAATATGAGATAAAAGTCTGGGTCCAGACCAAGTCAAGGTTTCATGCAGACGGAAGGGCAGTTGCTGACGAATTAGGTATGTGCAAAGAAAAAAAATTCCCACATAGGACACTTGTCACACTGTACGCAGCTACAACACTATGAAATTTAGGCATGATATTTTTGTCAATTTAGGGAATATTTGTTGGTGCTGTTTGTCACTTTGCATTTTCAGGTCTATTCATGTTCATGCTTTGTTCTCTTTTAGTCGGATCAAAATAAAGAGTATTTGCAAAATTATACATTTATGAAAAGGAAAATGTGCCATTTTGAAATTGGTAGACTGGTCAGCTACACATTTTGATAGATTTAGAGGTCTCCACTTTTGCCCCTGAAAAAACACTTGCAACTGGATCCCTCTGACTTTTAATGGAAGATCCCTGACGAAGACCTTCTGTGGTGCGATATAAGTACATAACAATGTACAGATGAAAATTTTAAAAGTACAGCAAAAGAGGATACTGTAAGTTTCCTCCTGAACCAGTTTTAAACGGTATACAGTATTATTTCTTTTTACCTGTTTGAATGGACAACGTATTGCATTGTCATAATGTCATCTCGCTTCTTTCTATCAGGGATTTCTTTTTACATTGTTTTATTCACGAAAATGGATACACTGGGCTTTGAATCTCATTAACGTTGTCTGAGTCATGAACAGTTGCCCCAATGAAAGGGGGCAAATATTGGGTTGGAGACTCATTTCATGAACACTTCGAAATCAATATATGAGAGGTAATTTGTCTCAAAACAATCATGAAATCAATATATGAAAGGTAATTTGTCTCGAAACAAAGATGAAAGTCAAAACACAACAAAGGACAAGAGTGGCCAGCTCCAAGCCAGGAGCAAAATTGACTGATTAAAATAAATAAATAAATAATTTTTTTGGGATTATATATATATATATATATATATATATATTATATATATATACACACACACACACACACACACACACACACACATATTGCTGAATTGATATGAAATACAAGCTGTTTCATGCAGACTGTTTGAAGCTCGGATGTGTCGGCTCCAGACCTCTCGGCGGGTTTCAGCACGCTCACACACTCTCCTACCTTTATTGGCCTTTTGAGGTTGGGCTTCCTAAATCGCAGCCAGAGCATTCCAGCGATTGCCATCCCAACACAGAGCCAAGTGAAGAAGCTGAACAGATTGATGACAGAGAAGATGTCCTGAGAGATGGCGTAGAGCATGGACAGCACACACTGCAAGTACAGACAAAAAGATCAGGTTAATCTTGCAAAAGTAGGCATAAGGAACCCGTTAATTTTGTTTTGCTCTTGGACTCTGCCTACCAGTTAAGAAGTGTAGCTTTAAATTTAACATACATATAGTGGTGAAACAACAAGAGGTGTCCGTGCTTGTCCACCAATATTACAAACCAGCAAAGTAGGTCAAGGTCAGTCGCCACAACGACCACATTCATTGTTCTTTTTACCTTTTTAGGTTCCTGGGCTGCAACAATTTAGTTGTATTATTCATTCATTCATTCTTTGCCGCTTATCCTCACAGGGGGTCGCGGGGAGTGCTGGAGACTATCCCAGCTGTCAACAGGCGGGAGGCGGGGTACACCCTGAACTAGTTGCCACCCAATCTTAGTTGTATTAATACACGTTAAATCAAGGTCCAGGGACCAAATACGGCCCACCACATAATTTTGTGTACCCCACGAATGCAAATCGTTTGCATCAACTTATGTGATATTCACTAAAGTCTGCATCAGAATTTGAAATAGTCATGAGTAATAACTAATAATATTGTGATCTTGTTTAACAGGAAGGCGGCACGGTGGTTCAGCTGGAAAGCGTTGGCCTCACAGTTCTGAGGTCCCGGGTTCAATCTCGGGCCCGCCTGTGTGGAGTTAGCATGTTCTCCCCGTGCCTGCGTGGGTTTTCTCTGGGCACTCCGGTTTCCTCCCACATGCCAAATGCATGCCACATTAATTGGACACTCTAAATTGCCCTTAGGTGTGATTGTGAGTGTGGCTGTTTGTCTCTATGTGCCCAGCGATTGGCTGCCAACCAATTCCGGGTGTACCCCGCCTCCTGCCTGTTGACAGATGGGATAGGCTCCAGCACTCCTTGCGACCCTTGTGAGGATAAGTGGCTAAGAAAAGGGATGGATGGTTGTTTAACAGGAACCCTGTTTCACGTTAAAGGGCACTGGAACGCGAGTGATGTCGCTGAATCTACAGTATAACGAGGTGTGTATGTTTCCAGTGCAGGAGTTTGGCTTTTACCTTTCAACCTTTCCATGGGTCAAATTCCACATAAGTGAGATTGTTATGGCTTGAAAAGCACATAAGCAGCGCTGTTATCCTAGCTGTTCTTACTGTGAAGATGAGGGATGGCACCGGTGTGAAAAGTTCTGTGTGGACCAGCCCCAAAGCAGCAGGAAGTTGACCCTCGCGGGCTCCAGCGTAGAACAAACTGGAACCAGTGGTACACGTTACATTTATTTATTGTCTCTCGTGAGTGACTTCATCTATCTCAATTGTGCTAGCAAAAACAGTCAGTTGATAGAAGCAAATGATTGTATTAAGTTTGCAGAACTTTTACAGCCACAGCGGGAAGGCATGTAATATAACCACCGCCAAATAATAATAATAATAATAATAATAATAATACATACCGTGCTGATGTGAACAGGGATCCATTTACAGCTCCAAAACAAGAAAGCCCCACAAACACTGGGATCAGCCACGACATCACACCCAGGTGGTACTCGCCAAAACTCTGCATACAGGCACAGAACACAGGTTGCATTTTAATGATAGCGACTTGGCAACAAGGCAACATGAGCTATATTTTTCAACAGTAACAAAACAACGGTTACTTTATGGATAATAACTCACCACGGCGACAGCCTCTGAGTCAATCATGTCTTGAGGAGAAATGGTTGTGAAGTAGGCTAAGTTGGTCAGGATGTACACAACCGTCACAACGGGCATGGAGATGATGATTGATAGGGGCAGATTTCTAGGTTGAAGAGGAGATTGGATCAGTACATATGCCAGCAGAGTTACAGTGAAGAAACAGCTAATTACAAGGAAAATTAAGGTGCAATCTCTCATTCAATAAAATTCTAGTATTACTAAAAAAAAAAAAAAAAAAAAAAAAATGAACCGTGATATTTCATTGAAAATGATCTTTTTTTTCCCCCAAAATGTGAAACAGAAAAGAAAACAAAGTACCACAATTACGTGGATAAAACCTGCAATCTTTAATTAGATACAATTAAAATGTTACAATTTAAAAAAAATTCATAATCTTAAGAGAATAAAGCCAGAAATGTTTATTTATTTCTCTCACTGAAAATTCTCCTCTCCCCAAAATGAAAATGAACGATACGGCAATAAAATCAGATTTATTTTGTGAAAAACATCCCAATATTACGAGATGATGATATTATCTGTCAAAATACTGATTCTGGAGGGAATGGTCAGTTCAAATTCAGACGCAGCAAGAACTTTGAAAATTGGATGATGGGTTGTGGAGTAAAAACAGTTGAACCGAATTATTTCTCAACATCGCCTTTATGTTCTTATTTCATCTGCTTGCAAGTTTCAGCTAAAAATATACAAAATTTCTTGTGCAGTGAAAAATCCCGATATGTAAATGTGTCAAAATTACTGCGACATTTTTAACTTCCATCATTTGCCCTAAAAACCTGACTTAACTGGCGTAAATGGAAGATTATTGGCGAGAAGAGCAGTTTGGGAAGTAGAAAATGTCACTGATATTAGGAATCAATTCTTTTTTCTTCAATTCATTTGTTCTGGAGGATTTTAGAAGCGTGTGAAGTGCTCATTCACTGTTTTTGGTAAAATTCCACAAAGATGGCAGCCATTTATCAAGTTCGTGTTATGAGAAAATTTTAGTTTTTTTCAGGAAAAAAATAATTACATTTGGATAAGGTAGTAATATTTTTAGAAAAGGTCAGGTTTATTTTCTGAGAAAGAAAAGAAAGAAAGAAAAAAGTTATATATAATAATATAATCATTGTGAAAAATTCCCAATATTGTGACATATATAAAATTACACTTAATAAAATTAAAGTATATTAAAATTAATATATTTTGTCATGTAAGATATTTGGAGTCTTTTCTATCTTAAAAATCTGTTTTCTACTCTGGTGAAAAAAATCTGAATTTTATAGGATTCTACTTCTATGATTATGAGACAATGCAGTCCAATTTTACTCAAAGAAAAAAAATCTGAGGAAAAAAAAACCACTTGTTTTCATCAGGATTTTTTTTTTTTCCTGGGAAGTCAAAGTATTGTGAAAATACATTTGTAATACTATCATGAAAAAGTTATGCGGCTAATTATTTTAACATCATGCAGTTTTAACATTATGAGAAAAATACTAGCTTTTTTTTTGTAATTTGTATTGTATAACTTTTTGTTTGTTTAACTATTCACACTCAGTATCATGCAAATGAGGAATGACAAGCATGCTTTTTCAGCGCTAAGAGAAGTCATGCTATAGGCAAATACTAACAGGAGACCCCTCCTCAAAACAACCTCCACCACATTTAAGTCACCTCTCTGGATTGATCATCTCCTCAGTTACGTAATTCAGGTAATTCCTGAAAACAGAACAAAGCAAACACATTTAAAATGTAGTTTTTTCAATATTCTGGTTGTACTTTGTAATGTTGTATGATGTTGTCACTACTATTACATCACTACTAATACGAAGATTATCAGTTAAAGCAGGGCATCAATGTCTTTTGTTAAGGCAGATTTCAAACGTAAAAAAAAATCACGAAATGGAACTATTTCTATTTCTGATAGGTAGTTGGGTCATATATGACTCACCAGCCTCCAAAAGCAAACAAACCACTGTACAGGGCCAAGACAATATTGTCAACACCCACTTTGCTGCCTTCAAAGGCGTTCTCTGGTTTCAGGTAGTGCACGTCACCTGCACACAGACACAGGAAGGTTTTCAATTGATTTAGCAGCTCTTCAGAATGGTCGACAAGCAACATGTCAACTTTACAACTCCACTATGATGTTGACTTTAGAGCAAGACATTGGATGGATAAATACTGTCTTCTTCATTTGAGGAAAATGAGATTATCAGACTTGTTATGCGTCACATTTTTGGCTTGCGGAGGAGCCACGGCCACTTGGAGCAACAGGTGGGGTGCTCTTATTTTGAAGGCCTGACATCAGGGGCTACAAGATGTTTACACAGGTGATACCCAAGTGCTGCCGAGCGGACCGGGAGGATCGTTGTTATCTGCTGTTGAGAATAAAAGCTTGTGTAGTGGAATATGCCTTCCTGTCTGTTTGGACTCCTTGAAACAACAACAACAGACACTATGAAAGTAGAAGGAGAGCAGGGAGTTTTTCATAATAATTTGCCAACACCACAAATTCCCACCAGGCAAGACTCACTGCTGTGGTAGGCTGAGGAGATGGACAGGTTTCACCATTTGGCTAAGTTGTGCAAACGTTACCTGGCTGAGCCAACAGCAAGCTCACTGAGCAAGAGCAAATTTTCTTGGGCTGGAAATATCAAGATGCTACAGCGAGACAGACTTCACCCAGTGCACGTCGATGCGCTTGTGTTCTTGCTTGTAAGTTCTGTCTGCATGAGCAGTCCAGAGCCAGTGAATATAAAATCTTGCAAAGTGTTCCCTTATCATCTCATTTTTTTAACTATAATAGTGTACTGAAAAATCGACTTCACTTTTTATCATCTCAATTTGAGAGTTTCCACTGCTCGCTAACCTAAAGCATAACCAGTGCAAAAGTAATTGCGTGTGCCAGCGTGTGTGTTTTGTTCAAGTTCCCGCCTAAACTTGTCTTCTTCAGATGGTAATGAGGACAACCACGGCACACGTGCATGACTCTCACACTGTGCTTTCTCTCGGGCTGTCTGAAAGGCCTCAATGTTGCATGCGAAAGCAGTCGGCAAGGGGTAGTCTCCATGGCAACACAGTGACGAGCACAATACTTGTGGGTGTGGCCTTGCAAATGAGACTGAGCAAGAAGCAGATGTAACGTGGCACAAGCAACGGCCATGCTGTTGGTCCGCCGGCTCTCCCATGTGAGGATAAGCGCCTCGGATAATGGATGGATGAAAAATAATAAAGGAGATCTTGGTGCCACTGTTGAGCGACTGCTTTGAGCATTGGCCTCACAGTTCTGAGAACCGGGCTTCAAATCCCGGCCCCAACTGTGTGAAGTTTGCATGTTCTCCCCGTGCCCACGTGGGTTTCCTCCGGGCACTCTGGTTTCCTCCCACATCCCAAAAACGTGCATTAATTGGAGACTCTAAATTGCTCCTAGGTGTGATTGTGAGTTGTTTCTATGTGCCCTGCGATTGGTTGGCAACCAGTTCACGGTGTAACCCGCCTACTGCCCGCGACCCTTGTAAGGATAAGTGGCTCAGAAATGGATGGATGGATAAAGGAGATAATCAGTGTACAGCAGTGTCATTTATAAATAATGCTTGGCTTAACAGTGTCTCTTGAAGACAACTGAAGAAGCCTCAGTGAAATCACCATTTTTGTTGTTGTTGTTTTTGACATTAATGGTGTCTCGTCATTTTTTACTTAGTATACGGCATCATTGTTATTGCAACCAGAGCTTGTAATTTTGCTGTCAGGCAGCACTTTTAAATGAGGCACGGTCTGATTTGAGCAATTCATTGCTGAGGTGTTCAACCGTGTATTTGGCGCCGCTCATTCAACCAGCACGTACACAAGCATGCACGTGAGTGCGCGCTCACTCGTGGCCGCCAACAAACGAGCTTGGCATCCACGCTCGGCTTCTGTGCAAACAACTTTAGGCTCGTCTGATCAGCTTCTCTCGTAAGTGATGGTCAACAGTTTGTGCATCATTAGAGACAAAAGGGTGAGGCCTCGCTGCTGATGTTATAAAATATCAGACCCAACAGTAACACCAAAAAATGGTAAAAATAGAAGCAATAAAAAGGAGATGAGTCCATTGGCTGTCCAAGTACTCTGACTTGCTCCCGCATTCCAAAAACATGCTAGTTAGGTACATTGAAGAGTCTTCCCTGTCCAAAGGTGTAAATTTGAGGGAATATGAATGAATATGTACAGTACTGTATGAATGGAGGAATAAGTACCAGAGTTTACACCATAAACTTCTACTACTTGCCAAGGAGTAAATTAAGGATAAGCACATTTTGTTGTTGTTTTAACAATGGTCACTTTCTTTTACACTAGCATGAGCAGAAGTACCTTTCAGTTTTTCCCGATCAGGAGTCGCCACAGAGAGTCACCCACATGATTTGTTTCCCCAGTTTTTTTTGCTGGATGTCCTTCCTGACATAACGCTCACATTTTTATCGGGGCTTGGCCCGACAGTGGTTAGGTATTGGTGTTAATGTGACTACTCAGCAGAATAAAATCTATTTTTCCATTTTCGACCGCGCTTGCCCTCATTAGGGTCGCTGGTGAGTTAAAGTCTATCCCAGTTGACATAGGGAGAGAGGCGGAGAACACTCAGAACATAGAGACAAACCACACATCTCGTTCTAACCATTTGGCTCACGGAATGTCATGGCTAATGAAACTGTACAAAAGACCATCGACATTTACTCGTTTGAAATGGCATCAAGGAAACATGATGAAGCAAAAATACCAGTGCACCCCCAAAAAGAAACATTGCGAGGTAGAAACATAACTACCCGTAAATAAAACAAGTTTGCCACCCTGTATTTAGACTCTTCACTTAACTTAGATTGTTGTACAATGTCAGATGAAGCCGGAATAACCGGAACGTGAACTCCACACAGGAAAACTGCAGCCAACCCCACAATTGAAAGGCAGACGTACTCCTCCACCATGCTGTACATGGTTAAATAATACTTCAAATTAGAGAGGCGCAGTATGGGCATAAAAAATTATATCCGTATCATTATTTGGTCATTTGGGTAATTTAATATCCTGATCAGGATTTCCTGTATATCCCATTATACTATAGTATATTTCCTTAAAATTACATGACATTATTGGCAAATTTCTGATCTCATCTCCACTTATTCATAAACCATATATTTTCTACAGACCACACAACAAACCTTTTAACACAAGTATTCAGTGGCCGAATAAATGCCACTGAAAATGTCCTTCCATCCATTTTCAACACCGCTTATCTTAGTCAGCGTCACACGGCACTGGAGCTGATCCCAGCTAACTTCGGACACCCTCATCCAGTCGGCAGTCAGTCACAAGGCACTTATTGAGCTCGTGCACGTGATGTCACCATTTTCATGGCGCCATATTGCCGGTCAAAGACAGCTGCTCAACATTGTGGGAGACATTGAACCAGAGGAGAATATTTACAATACCCGAGACCTGTTGTGCTGTTGGTTGTCACAACAGACGAGACAGATATTCAAAGAGATCATTCTATGGAATACCAACTAAAAAAAACAGAAAATGTAGATGGATTTCGGGAACCAACATGATGCATAGTGCCCAACCAAAATACGCACACGCCTGTGTAGCGATCGCTTCATTTCAGGTAGGAATTATTCTTCTCAATCTCAAATCACCAAAAAGTATTTATAATGCTAAATTGGCTCATTTGAGAACAATGCGTTTAAAAAGAGGTTTACGAAGGTGAAGTGTGGCCACAATCGCTTCCGTGTAGGTTCCGTGGAGACGACTCCGTCATCTTTTTTTTTTCCAATCATAGTTAATGAATGCGAGTTTGTGTAAAACCAGGAGTCATTTATTTAAATATTGGTATTTGTATTTAATACTAGCTGAAAAGATCGATGGATTCCGGCAAAGGTTAAGGTGTGGCCGAACACTTCCGTGTTCACGAGCAGTCAACCCGTCACTATGTGGGATTTATTCCTTATTGAGAACAGATCCAGCAAAAAAGTATTTCTATGCGTCCAGACTTTTCTACGCTTTCAAACTTGTCCGTGTAAATATCGACGACTTACTCATCTGACCCATGTGTATATAAAGTTGTCCAATACAAGCGGAAGTCAATTCACAGTGCAATTTCTTATCGGCGAAAAGATCGACTCCGGCATTAAATACGGGTCCTCTATGCCGAGTTTATCTCTTTTTTTCCATGCACCTTCGATTATTTTCACCTTTTAAATGT
This sequence comes from Syngnathoides biaculeatus, assembly GCF_019802595.1. Lineage (NCBI taxonomy): Eukaryota > Metazoa > Chordata > Actinopteri > Syngnathiformes > Syngnathidae > Syngnathoides > Syngnathoides biaculeatus. The sequence goes on from NC_084641.1 coordinate 13,546,561, forward strand.
CTAATGGTATCTGACAAGACCCTGGGCATTGTGCTATAAGACATATTTTCGTGTCATCTCCAACCGACTTAGCATTGAACAATCCTTTGTTAGAGCGGCAATATGGCGAGGTAAACAAAAGTCACGTGACGTTATGACGTAAGTACACAAGCTCGATAGCAATTCGCACTCACATTCCCACCGTCACTGAATTGGAACTGAGCGCGCGCTACCCACACCAAAGTCAGCCAAGAGTACCACTACACCTTCAGTGACCTCATTGAAAATATCACCACTTTTCAAGGAATACAGTAAAGTCCAAAGGCCTTCATGTAACATTCAAGTATGGCTCCCTCTTATCAATTAAAAGTGAACCTTTTCAGAGGCTGAGTTTTAGGGACACAAGATTGTCAGCTTGTTTCTAAAGGCTTGACTGTGACGTTTCAGTTTCAACAGTCAGAGCGCCGTGTTGAAAGAGGAAAAGGCGGGCAAAAAAGTGACGCAGAATATTGTCCTGCATAGATACAGTTTACAAATAGATGGCTCTGTGTGTATTGTGTTAAATCTGGTGCAAGCATCTGATCATGTCTTTTGATATTGATTAATGTACGTGCAGATTGTCCGTAAAGAACAACAAAAAGGACAATATTTTGTTGTACTGCACACCTCTACTTCAAATATTAAAAATTTTCTCCGCTGTACATGTAAATAAAGATTTTTTTTTTCATTTGGGACTCACCTGTGAAGATCTGTATGAAGCCAAAGAGAATGATGATGACCAGCGCAAGCAGTTTGGACACCGTGAACAAGTCTTGGACCTTGGTGGCGGCTTTCACACTGATACAGTTGACAAAGGTCAGGGCAGCTGCAAGGAGGAGAGGCGCAATGTGAAACTGAAGCCTCACTCACCTGTGCTACAGGTGTTATCTCTAAAATCCAAATACCTAGCAGTTATTTACCGAGATATTTAGGCATCTGTAATGTATTTGAGCATGTATTTTTCTGATAGTGACACAAGAATGTTACACGTTCGTGCACAAAGTTTTCTTCAATCAAAGTCAGTCCTGAAGGCCGCGTGCGACTCGTAATGTCACTGCCCACGCTTGCGTATTCATCCCACTTCTAACTTGACAAAACATTCATCTATCCATTTTGTTTCCCACTTATCCTCACGAGGGTCGCGGGGAGTGCTGGAGCCTATCCCAGCTGTCAACGGCCAGGAGGCTGGGTACACCCTGAACTGGCTGCCAGCCTATCGCAGGGCACACGGAGACAAACAGCCGCACTCACAATCACACCTCAGGGCAATTTAGAGTGTCTAATTCATGTTGCATGTTTTTGGGATGTGGGAGGAACCAGGAGTGCCTGGAGAAAACCCACGCAGGCACAAGGAGAATGTGCAAACCCCACACAGGCGGGGTCGGGAACCAGGGACCTCAGAACTGTGAGGCCAACGCTTTACCAGCTGAGGCACCGTGCCGCTTGAGAAAACGTATTTCGGTAAATTGCAGGTGTTTTTGCTATTGTTTTGGGTTTGCACATGGCAACATTAGTATGGTAACGAGTAACTACAAAGCATGCATCATGTTCTCTCTCACATACACTTTAACAATAAGTCTGGCCAGCAAACAGCTCCTTCGTTCAGTTATTTTTGTGAAAAAAGCAAATAATGTTTCTGTCAGGCCTACATGTGTTGTTGTATTTTCACTTAAAAACTGAACTGGTGGCCATTGAGCTTGCATTTAAATGTGATCTGTTCCTTCTGAACACAGCTACATGACAATTCTAAAAGGGAGTGCACCCTTGTGCAGCCAGATTTATTTTTTGTAATTATCTTAAACTTTGTTTAACGAGGTAAAAGACTAATTATAACAGGACAGAACAACAAGTCCAAGTCACTCGCATTCAAGTTCATTTCGGTTGTTTGTTTTTACCTCCCCTTTTGAAAAGCTACAAAAATCAATTGTGTTGTACAAATTCTAGCTCATATTAATGGTGGCAAAAAAATTTAAAATGATTCACCTTGGTCAAAATTCTTTTACAACTTCAACACCTGATATTTGAATATGGGTGTGTCTACTTTTTATATCCTCAGCAGCCTTCTTCCTGTTTTTGTAATCTGTTTAACCAGCGGAAACACAAGAGTATAAGACCAGTTCTTGGAGCTAAATTCGCCTTAATCTGTTGTTTTACAAAGATTTTTTTTAATACAGATTGTATTTATTATGCTTTCATTAAAATTATATTGTTCAGCAATATCTGAATTTGTATTGCATATTGAATTCAGTCTTGTTGGTGTTTTTTTAACCTTCATGCTCATGATTGAAAAATTGGACCAACAGTTACTCACTAGTTCCTCAGTACTTGAGTAATTTTTTTCACGAAGTACTTTCTAACCCAACTCATTACCTGGAAGACTACTTTTGACTTTTACTCGAGTCATATTATTCTCAAATGACAGAACTCTTACTGGAGTACAACAGTTGGTTACTAACTGGAAACGTTTTGAGAGCATCTAAGCCAATATATTTACTTCTTGACTTCTTAAAATTCAATGTAGCGCAATTTGTCATTGTTCTTGTTTTTGTACACAAGTATCCGTACTTCTGCGAGAGTACGGAGTGGGAGCTCTTTGGCTCGCTGCGCTTCCAGAGGGTACTCACTGAGACACAGACAGGCGATGAGCTTGGCGGCACTGTCGGGCACAGCACAGTTGGGGTAGATGGGTTTGAGGAGGTACGTGGCAAACACCAGCGACACCACGTACTGCGACGACGGCCGGATGATGAGCATCTCCACCCACAGCTTGAGGAAGGCGGCCAGCTCGCCGTACACCTCCAGGATGTACGTGTAGTCGCCGCCGGACTTGGTGATGGTGGTGCCCAGCTCGGCGTAGCAGAGCGCCCCCATGGTGGAGATCACCCCGCAGACGGACCAAATGATCAAGGAGAGTCCGGCCGAGCCCGTTTCTTTCACCACGCCCGTCGGCGTGACGAAGATGCCCGAGCCGATGATGGTGCCTATGATCATGCCCACGCCGTTGAAGAGGGTGATGCTGCGCTTGAGTTCGATCTTCTGCTCTTTGCCGGCTGGCGGGTCAGACGGGCTCAAGGGGGCCGACGGAGGAACTCTCTCGGCAATCTGGTCATCTTGTTCTGGGTCTGCTTCCGCACATGCAAGAACATTGGAAGACGGTACCAAAAAGTTCATAGGTTTAATTGCAATGGCAGGAGATCGACTGGACTGTTTTCTGTCTTTGTAGTTTGTGTTTTATATTAAATACAGAGTAGGGATACAGTTGAAAATATACTTGTGCCATTCTATATACGTAAAAAATCATGGGTGTGAATTTTATGCGCCGCGCTATGCAGCTCGAAGCACGTCTTGCTTCCTGCATGATTTAAAGTCTCGCCCTGAGGGTTCTGTGCGTGTTCAAGGTCATGCATTCATACATTTACTGTACATAAATACATATAACGAGGACCTTTACACTTTCCAATGAGTTTGTTGTGGCCTCCATCATTTTTTAATGCGAGAGTGTGGACAAACTGGCATGGCTTTGACCCACCCAACTAAAGACGCAAAGGATTCTAAATTTGGCTTTTTTTTTTTTTTTTTTTTGTAAACATGCTGGTAATTCCAGAATGCAATCCTGTCCTTTCTTCCCTGTGTGTTAAAAAGAGCTCGGAGGAGGAAGAGAGTTCGGTTAAATTCTAATGGACCGCACATTTTTATACATTTGAGTCACCTGTGTTTGCAAATACGCACATACCTGGCGGAGGAATCACCTTTGCCTCGCAACATTGCGTCAGCCCACATGGAGTATTAGCCTCGCGCCATGTGTCGCATCGTGTATTGTACTGTATTATAGAGTAGTGTAGTGTAGTGTACCTACCGCCCATCTTGTCCTTGGTAACGCTTTCCCGGCTGCTCCGTAATTTCAGCTCCGGCTCGGCCATTATTTGCTCTAAATCTGGATCCACTCGTTGAAATTGCAGCCCCTTCTTTCCTTCTTACCTTTGCGTTGTCTTCTTCCTCCTGTCTGGCTGTCCTCGCTCGCTCTCACACACACTCAGACATGTACTGTACACTCTCCTCACTGCTTTCTCTCTGCCTCCTCCCTTGGACGTCACTGGACTAACAAGACCCCATCTGACCCGGATCCTCTGCCCGTCTGCCCTCGTCCCCGGCGTTCCACCTTGTGATGCTGAAGGTAGCTCTCGCTAAATGGTGGCCGAACGCAGATGGTTGGAGGTGGGGGTGCCTGGGGTGGAGGTGGGTTTAACAGCAGACGCATTTAGGCCGACATGTGACGCTCTAATCCATTTGTGCACTGTTGGATAATCCAAGCACAGACTGATCGTTGGGGGGGCTGGACCGGTGCTCCTTCTTGGTGGTGACAACAGAGAGAGGCATATTTTTTTGACTCAGGTCACGAAGTAACACGTCAGATGAATACCTTCTAGACCTTTTCTTCTTCTATTTTTTTTAACACAAAGCAACAGAAAAATGATCATCAAATCTTTCTGTCACATTATACTTTTTATTAAAAAAAATTACATTCCTAGAATGTTGGCTAATTGAATAACTGAAAGAGCCTTTGTAAATAAATACTGTACAAATGTAAGTATCCATTATGAGAAAGAATCATGGGGGTGTAGTTCTTAAAGGCCTATACTTTTTGTCAGCCAGTTCCAGATTTATCAATTTATTGTGTAGTTTAAGTAGATTTGACTACATTACAATTATATCTTTTAACTTATGGAACAGAAGATTAAAGAATCACACTGTAACACGTGTTAATTTCCTAAAATGTATTGGAGCATAACAACTCCAGCAACCCGTGACCCTTAATCAGGATAAGCAGTTTTGACACTTTAAGGTAGGGGTGTCAAACTCATTTTTGGCGCGGGCCACATTGTAGGTACGGTTGTTGTCTGTGCTTTAAAGGAAAATAAATACATGAATAGATAAAATTATAGTGACAAAATACATTCTTTTGATTCGGTTTTAAATCATTCTAAAAGCATATCAATGATTAATTTACCTTTATGAATATTTATTAGTTTCAGAGACTTTAAATAATGGTGGTTTTCAATCAAGAATAATTTGAATACTAAAGTTCATTTGGGAAATTCTGAGGTGTAAATGTGAAATTTACCTTATGAAAAATGCAATTCACTCAGGTTTTTTTTTTCATCTCTTGACTCATAAAATTTTATTTTCCTTTTCAAGTGTAATTGTATATTTTGTTTTACATAGAATGTATTTTTCAACTTCTTTCCAGTCCAGAGTGTGGCACTAAAAGGATATTTCTAAAAAAAATTATAATGTCAGTTTCAGATTCATTTTTATAGAAACATTTATCATCAACATCAAGGAACCATGCGCCACGGGGGCGCTCTTTCCCCGCGTCCCTGGAGGATCTGAGGCACACCCGACTTGGAATGACTCGCGGCTGGCGGGTGAGTTCGACGTATGATGTGGGGGAAGGCCCCCAGAACCCAGTTATTATTATTTTTTTTTTTTATGTCCAGCGAAGAGGCTCATAAAGAAGTGCATCGGTGACAATGCACTGCAAGACTCTCTTAACTTTGGTTCTTTTTTTTTAATATGAGAGTCAGTAGATCAGAGGCAGGCAGCAAGCCACAGTCACCCTCGGCAACGGCGATCATTGATCACAATATAAACAAATACATGCATACATGACAACACGAAATATACTCACCAACAATAATTTCTTGAAAAAAATTATCATAGTTTTTTTTTTCTTTTTGGTCGACATTTTTAAACATTATGTCACTAAAATGATACCAAATGCATTAATTCTACAATCAGTGGTGGGGTTTTTTTTTTGGTAGACATTTGTAAACATTGTCACTAAAATGACACCAAATGCATTAATATAACCATCATGAATGTCAAAAATGTGCATTCGGAGATTAAGCCCCGTTCTGTCAATGCATAGCAGCACACTTGCATTACTATTGTTGGTGACAAAGGCGGCTCGACGTTGCCAAGCTCAGTTCCGTGCGAACGTCTTTGCTTCCGGTGGCCAATCGAGCCGCCAACCGCATTACGCGGTGCACTTTCTGCTGTGTGTCCGGGGACTTTCCCCTGAGCAAATGGAGAGAAACTGCGTCCTCTGTACGTAGCTCAGAGTGCAAGCCTTCTGAATGCCCGGATGATGCTGTGGCGGAGTCCCATATAAATAGAAAAGCGAGCGAATAGTAGTTTTAATTCCGGTCTCAATCAAAACCACTTGGCTTGAGAGAGCTAAACGTAAACGGGGAGAAGTGGGGTGACAAGCTACGCTTAAAAGCGAATAGCATGGACAATTTTCTGGGAACACAACTAAAACGAGGGACTGAGAGCAGAAAGGTATTGTGGGAAATACGAACCCGCTTCCGCTTTTTGGTTGCGTCGTTGTTGTGCTCAAGCGTCAACGTCAGCGTTGGCGTCTACAGGACACGCCTTGCTCGAAAATGATTGGCTTCGGAAGACTCGCTACTGCAATATGATTGGCTGATATATACGAGCCCACTGTTGACAGGCGGCAAAAGGAAGATGCGACTTTAGTGTGGTGGGTTTAATAGAAGTTCCACGAACTTTAACCATCCCTAATGAATAGGGTTCAAATTACGCCTTCTTGTGTGTCATAGAGGTCAGAGAATACAGGTGATAGGTGAAGCGTGAAGTTTTTTTCGATCGTTAATTTATCCGATTGGTCTCAGGGTGGCGGTGACGTCATTGGAAACCTAGATATGACATAAATTATTCTGTAACCTCGTTGCTCTCTGTATGTATGTACATTAACCCTGAAATGACCTATGTTGATTTTATCATCACACACCTAGTAATGTTGTACAGGACCACACGACTACAATTCCCAGCATGCATTGTAACATCCACGCGTGCACTCTTTCAATTTTGAATACTTGGATATACATAATGAACGAGAAAAGCATAGGGCTGTATGAAGTGAGAGAGAATGATTACAAACTAAGGTATCGTTTTTTTTTTTTTTTTTTAATTTTTTATTTTTTTTAGATAACACCGTTGCATAAAAGCGTTGCTGTATCTCCGTTTCTTATATTCATTCGGGGCAGCAGCTTGTCTTCCGTGGGAGGAAGCTCATTGTAGAGGTCACGTGCTGAGTGCTCGTCACTCCACCAACCACCTCGGGGAAGGTCTGAGACAAGAGCCAATCGCCGCCCTTGCAGGGCGTCACCTGATACGGGTGAGCGAGCCAACAGAAATCACTGGTCGTTGTGCCGTCGTAGCAGGAGAAGCCAGAGGGCGCTCTTCCACAGCGTCCCTGGTGGATGTGACGCACACCCGACTTGGAACGACTCGCGGCTGGCGGATGAGTTCGATGTATGAGGTGGGGCAAGTCCCCAGAACCCAATTCAGACTACTCTCCTCCCACTTTTATCTCATAATCTTTTAAAACACTATCATTTAGATGTAATTAATGTGGGTATCACCATAATACAACTTATACATAACTACCTTGTAAGTCCTCAAATGCCATTTAGTTTTTTAAAAAGTTTCAACCTAATTATTCACAATTTGCTCATTGAGGTCTTTTAAAAGGCAAGCATGTCAAATTTAACACGACACCCATATTCACTACAATGACGCATATTTTTAACGTTCTGCATTTAACACTCTTGATTTTTTCAGGCTTTATTTTATCCTGCCCCTATACATCCTGGAAAATAAAAGAATAGGAACATAAACCTTGAATTTAATCACATTGGTCTTGTTTCAATGAGTAATTTTTATTCATGCAGCATCTATGCAGAGTATTTTTTATATTGCTGTATCTTCCTGTAAAAATAAAATGTGAAGTCGAGGTCACTTATTCAGAAGTCACCACATGGCTACTGTTTATATTTAATAATTTTTATGTCTCACTACATCCAGTTCTTTTTATAACATGACGGAAAAATCTATTAGCAGTCCCACATTTAAGAAAATAATAAATTAAGTACGTCATTTTTATTGGATGCTAGGAAACATATACAACACATAACACATTGCAACTTCACATTATTGCTAGGGGGGGGGGGGTCGGTCAGCGGGGGGAGATGTGAGTGAACAACGGTCCATGCGTTACTTGCCTTTCTATGACTTATACAGTACATCATGCATGGACCGTGAGCACGCTTGTTCGTCACATTTAACGCGTAACCATCACACTGTACATGGATTTACTGTATCTTCAACTATACTACTTACATGTGACGAGTCTACGTGTTGGACATTCGTGCAGCAGCGACGTCACACAGAAACGTCTTGCTCCAAAACATATAAACACTGTGTGAATTTCCCGTCTGCATGGTTACAGCTTCCAAAAGTAAAATACGGACACTCGATGTCCGAACAATTTGGTCACGCTGTTGATATTCTGCTTTAAGTGAAACTGTTGTTCAACATACATTTACAGTCTACAGTAAATGTATTTTTTCCAGCAGTCACAGGTTTACTAAAGTGCAAGAGTGACACACAATTTTAAAGGTGGACCATTTTATATTGTCTAAAGTAGACCGTCTATGTATTGAGTCCAGACCTAAGAATGTTTTCATCCACGGGGAGAAAGATGAGACCTAGTTCAGGAGATGAAAGCGCACAACATCACAAAGAGAACAAAAAGGAAAATAAAGCTAACATGTTAGTTACTCTCTGTTGCTGTCTGCATTGGGCAAAAAAAAATAACAAATGCGCTGCTTTACCTGCATTGACATTGTATCTGTCTAAAATGTAAGAATGACAGGTAGAAGAAATCATGCAACTTTTTTTTCCCTTTTCAATTTCAGTAAGAAAAGTACTAGATCAACATCAATATCAGATACTGAGCGCTGCATAAAATATTGCATTACAATCTATTCAACTTTTATTCTTTATATTTGTACCTTGACACACATCTCTTCTGGCTGCTAAGGAATATCAGAATTTACAGAAGGGAGCAACAACAAACAACCACAACAATGTCCTTTTCTCATTCCGGTTGATCTGAAGAAGCGTTGCACTGTCAATTGTTGTTCATAATCCACCAGGAAGCTGGAGAAGACAAATATTTGCAATATTAACAGGAGACACTTTTACACAATAGAGCTCGTGCACGTGACATCACCGTTTTCACGGCGCCATAGTGCCGGTCAAACAGCTGCTTGACATTGTGGGAGACATTGAACCGGAGAAGAATATTTACAGGGTCCGAGACCTGTTGTGCTGTTGGTTGTCACAACAGACGAGACAGAAATTCAAAGAAATCATTCTATAGCATGCCAGCTGAAAAGACCGGAAAAAAATCAATGGATTTTGGCAATTAAAAGTGATGGCTGGTGCCCAACCAAATACACACGCCTGTGTAGCGATCGCTTCATTTCATGTAGGAATTATTCTTAATCTGAAATTATAAAGTATTTATAATGCCAAATTGACTCATTTGAGAACAATGCATATTTAAAAAAAAAAAAAAAAGTCTGTCTCAGAGAGGTTTATGGAGGCCGCAATACGCTTCCGTGTATGGAGGAGACGACTCCCTGTCCTGAAATGTTTTTTCCAGTCATAGTTAATGAATGCGAGTTTGTGTAAAACGAGGGGTTATCTATTGAAATATTGGTATTTGTATTGAAAAAATCTGAGTGGCTCCATAACTGTGTGGGATTGATTGAGAACAGATCCAGCAACGAAGTATTTGTATCCGTCCAGACTTTTCGACGCTTTCAAACTCTTCTGTGTAAATCTCGACGATTTACTCCCCAGATCCATGTGTAGATCCAGTTGTCCTAGACAAGCGGCTTATTGACTTATGACTTATTGGCGAAAACATTGACTTCGGCATTAAATATGGGTCCTCTATGCCAAGTGTCTGTAGTTTTTCCACGTACCTTTGTTTATTATCAGCTTTTAAATGTTTAACGGTATAAGACAAAACGTTGAGCGTCGTGCCATAAGACATTTTTATTTCGTCTCAACGGATTTAGCATTGAACAATGCTTTGTTTGACTGGCAATATGGCGATGTCACGTGATTTCGGTGACGTAGGTGAACGAGCTCCATATTTAAATAGCTCCTAGGTGTCTTACTAACATAGCTTTCACATGCTTTTGTCAAATTATATTATCTATATACCATATTTAATCGAAAGATATTATTTATTTGCTAAAATCAATCAATATTTGTTCTTCTATCTATTCCGGTGACATAGACTCAGAGGGAAAGCAATAACATTTTCTTCCACTATGGCAGAAGGTACAATACATAATCACCGTGTAACAACTTTCTGAAAAATCTTTTTGTTCGGAGGTGTGCTGTCATTTCTTTTCCATCGTAAGATCTGTGCCTGGACATTGTTTTGGATTACCTGGGAGGAGCATGGTGGAGACCATCTCTTGCTCCTCCAGCGCGTCTATAATGCAGCGCTGGAATGTCTTACTGATGGACGACTGCAGGAAACTGCCAAGGAAGACACGGAACAGACAAGTTGCCCTTCACTTCGACCTTTGAAAATACAGTAAATGTGTTTTTTTTGCTCCTCACCTCATCCAGGAGAGACGATCCTGCCAAAATTCATACATGATGAAGCACGATCTGTCAGGCAGGTTCTGGACTGAAATGCTTATGAAACAAGAAGGAGAAGAAAGATCAGTGAGGAAAGACTGCAGTGATGGAAGTGAGATACGTAAGTGGACAAAGGGACTGACTGCAGGTTGTTTTGCTGTCCGCTGCTGGCCTCGGTGTAGATCTTTAGAGCATGCTGGAAACGTTCCACATCACACTCCTTCACTGACATCTGTCTTTGGACCAGGAGAATGTTCTAGACGAGGAGACAGCAAAGCAACTGGATTAGCTTTGGTACTTCTATATTTGCGGCAATTTCCAACCAGGGTGCCCCGGGAAATTATGTGTTATTCATTCTGAATAGATTTTTATCGATCTACGCCAGCATCATCTGGTGACAAGCTGAATAATTGGAAGCTGTTCCATCAGAAAGCGGAAAGAACAATAAACTAGTTGCCTATCATACAACAACAGAATCGACTTGGCATTGGTATCGGCCGATAGTTTTTTAAGATGATCGGCTGATTGGCTTTGATGTCATAATTCGCCGATCTGCTCCGTTAAAGACATTTACTCCGCGTCGTGATTGTGTGCACTATATTTGAGTCCAAAAGTTATTTTTTTTATTTTTTTCCCCTGTTTGAATGGTTTATTTCTTTGAATTCAAATTCTCGTAATCACAAAAAGCACATTGAGTTACCCTGTGTATGAACTGCACCATATAAATACATTTCCTTTGCTATAGTATCGACGACACGGCTGCGACAGACAAAACGTAATCCCCAGATCAGAGTACAAAACACATGAGTTCTTTCAGGATTCAACAATGTCCAACTATTGCAAAAAAATCTTGGATTCCGATACTAAGTATCCTGTCTTTTGCGATCATGAGATTTTATCTTGTCAACTCAAATGTGACGGGATACACTTGTTACCATAGCAATGACGACAACATTGGGTCATGCAGAGTCTATTATAAGAACAAACTGGGTAAAACTGCGTCATGGTAGTCGCCAGTGCTCAGGAGAGGACTTTAATTCAAACCTTGCTTGAGGTATGTTCCAATACTTGTAATACGATACGGTTCGCAAGCAGGGAAAATATAGTTATTTTGCCAAGCAAGCTAGTGCTAGCACTAACGGTTGTGTGTAAACATGTTGCCATTTTGTGGAATATTGCTCTAAAGCTTTGCCTTGTGTGTCGTAATTTAATTGCAATAAAGTACCTTAATGACAGTAAGTTAGTACGCATTATTTCTGTCATATTGTAACGTTGGTTTGACATACGGGTAACTGATTCGAATACATGGCCTGACTAGAAAATACTTTAAAAGAAACTCAGTATACAGTACACAAGTATATACAGGAAATGAAAGAGTCATTTAAATAGACAAATTGTTCCATTTTGTGATCGATTATCATTTTTTTAAATCCACTGATCAGCGATCGGTCCCAAAAATCCTGACCATGTAAGGCCTACAACAAAATAAGTGACGGCTTCCTGCAAGCATATCATCTTTGTCCCCAATTCAACAGACTCAGAATACACACCGAGGAAGTCATTTTCTGAGTACATTGAAATAAGATCATCAATATTTGAGTCCTTTATTCGTTCTTCTTGTGGTATTCCTATGAGAGCTTCCGTATGTGAAATGGGTCCCTTGACTCAATAAAGGCTTGGAAACACTGATCTACAATATAGCAATACTGTAGTCCTCATTCGGGTTCTGGATGAGCTGAGATGAGGTGGGCTGGACCTGGACTGAAGCCCAGAATCTCTGGACTATGAGGCAGACACTGATCTTTTACCTAGAGCCCCCCCTACCTTGACAGGTCACAAAAAGATTTTTGAACCAAGTATAGAAATGTCCACTATCGATGTTTGCTTGATAGTACATGGATTTACACAACCAGTTCAACCGCAACCCTAGTGAGGATGAGCAGCATAGAAAATGGATGTACTGCATATATTGGATATATATACGCATGAAAAAAATAAAAAGTATGAACACATGTACATTTATGTACTGTACGCACATGATAACATGAAAAATAGAGCGTAGAGCTCAGGTGGAATCAAACCATTCTTAAATGGATACAGTATTCGTGAACTTTATTTATTATATGCTGCACCCACTCATATTCTTGAATTGAATCTTCAATAAAAAATATCATCATCATCATCAAGTAAGCCTTCCTTCATATTTTAATCTCGCTCAACAACAGACCATGAAAAGGGTAAGTTTAGTACATTATAATTATGTTCTATGGCAAAAAGTAACCGACAAGCAACCATCACACATGTGGAAAAACAACCAGTCACAGGCAGAAGACATGACTGATGAGTTATCAATCATTTATTGACCCAGGACTTTGCAAAAAAAAAATACAACTTAAAAGCAATAACATGTTGAATGGTGTTTCAGTTCCAATCCATTAGAAGCAAGATACGTGTGCTGGCTCAGGCTATTATAGAATATAATGTTGGGTTGCCACGGCAACAACAGACAACCCCATTGCTGACAGCAACAATGTTGTGATTGGAAGGTCTGATTAAACCATATTGATACTTTAGGCCCCATATGTAAAAACACTAAGCACGAGGCAGATTGACTCACCGATTTGTACGTCCCTGCCAGTGTGTCTTCTTTGAGAGGTTCAAGTTGTGGACTCTGAAGGTGGGAGCAGAGCTACGTGAGCAATGCGCAAGAAACAGCCCGATTGTGACATCGCAAAGACCCAGACACAAAGCCTTGGGCCTCATGGTTTCAAATTAAAAAGAAATCTGATAATAAATTCTTCTTTGCATGGCAAACAAGGAAATGTCATTACTGGAGAGGCACCAAGCAAGCTAATTTCTAAGCATTACACATACAGTGAGAATCTTTAGGCCTCACCTATGAGTTGAAATATTTAAAGTAACAAATCCAGGTACAGATGTTGGGGTGTGTGTCTTGTGTTTTGTTTATATGAGCCTCGTGTTCATGTGAGGCTTTTCTTGTAGTACCCTGGCTTCCTCTCTCATTCTTAAAGTACACATGGTAGGTTAAAAAGAGACACTAAATTGTTAATAGGTGTGAAGTTGTGAGCGAGTGGGTGTTTTCTTTGTGTGTCTATACTGTATATATCATCCATCCATTTCCTTAGTCGCTTATCCTCACGAGGGTCACGGGAGTGCTGGAGGCTATCCCAGCTGTCAATGGGCAGGAGGCGGTTTACGCCCTGAACTGGTTGCCAGCCAATCGCAGGGCACATAGAGACAAACAGCCGCACTCACAATCACACCTAGAGGGAATTTAGAGTGTCCAATTAATGTTGCATGTTTTTGGGATGTGGGAGAAAACCAACGCAGGCACGGGATTGAACCCCGGGACCTCAGAACTTTGAGGCTGTATTGTATATATTGATGACAAATCCAGGATTTAACCTGCCCCTCACCCAAAATTAGGGAGGACAGGCTCAAACTGACACGCAACACAATGAGGATGAGCAGTATAGAAAGTGGATGGATAGATTTGACTTAATAAACTGAGTGGTTGCAAGGGAAAGTGGCTGCCTCCCCAATAGCTATTTCTTCACCTTTGTTTTGCGTTGCCACACAGTGCATACACGGACAGCACAGTAAAACTTTCCAAATCCATCCATACAAACCTCACACTCCAGCTTGTCTATGAGCTGCTCCAATTGGTCAACCTGCGAGCCCCAGTGGTAATCTGACTCCACGCTGACCCCTGAAACACAAAATCAAAAGCTTGACCCAGGTAAGTATTCCTGTTAGTCAACAGTTTCCCAATATTTCAACATCCGACCTGTGGTCAGCATGCCAGAGTACGGGTCCGTAGGGGACAGACACATGTTTTTCTGGATGCGTCGGCCGGGACGTTTGGTCACCCTCTGGATGGGCAGGTTTTCCGGCTTTCTCACTGAGCGCTTGCCGATGCAGCCTTGGTCGTGGACAGCATCCATAGCGCAGTCTAGTGACGACTGCAGGGACTGCAGCTGGGTGGAGGTCTCTCTGAGCAGGAAGCGTGTCACAAACTGACCCAGCACAGAGGAACCCTGATACTCCTGCATAGTAGGTAGAGGAAAAGAAAAAAAATGGTCAGACAGATCATAAAAATTGTCATTTTATTTGGCATCATGACCCCTAATACAGCAGCATGCAAGCCCAATGAATGCTGATGAGCACAACTGCCTCACAATCGATTCAGTCTAAGGTCGAATCTCAGCTCCCTGCCTTGTGGAGTGTGCATGTGTAGTGCTTGCGGGCATTTTCGTTGTTGCTGTTTTGTCTTTATAGGGCATGCGCTTGACTGGTGACCCGTCCAAGGTGTGCCGGGCCTCTGGCCAAATTCAGCTCTGATAGGCCACAACTCATCCAACCAAAATGAGGACAAGCACAAACAAAAATGCATGGTTGTAAAATATATTGTATATTGTAATGTTCCTACAACACCCAAGCAACTAAAAAAAAAAAAAAATCATGCGTAAATATCATAAATACACTCTACGTTGGGAAGGTTCTTGCTGGAGTAAAAGAGGACTTTAGCCAGAATAACAACAATGGGAAGCAAATGCAGTGGTAAAGGCCGAGTCATACAGTGCTAGGACAAGTAAGAAAGGGAAGTAGGCAGTGTGGTGGATGATGGCTGAGCGAAGGAGTATTAAAGCCAAACTGAAAAGAAAATTTAAAAATATAACACTAAAGTCATACAATGGTGAGGGGAAATCATTTTATGAAGATGAAGTTATATTACAAGAAAAAGGGCACACATATTGTAGACAAACAGTCATATTGACAGCAATGGACAATTTAGAGTTTTCAATTAACCTACAATGCACGTCTTGGGATGTGGAAGGAAACCTGAGTACCTGGGAGAAAAAAAACACGCAGACACGGGGAGAACACGCAAACTACACACGGGTGAGGCCAGGATTTTAACCCCAGTCCTCAGAACTGTGAGGCAGATTTGCATGAATGTAACACTACATTATACTGTATTTATAGTTGGGGAATGGTGGAGAAGCTGGAGTACTTCACAATGACCTCCACAGGGTCTACAAAGCAAGATGGAACACAAGGTTCAAATTCCAAACCTCAGAACTGTGGGGTGAACCTGAACAAGATAACAATTACCTTTTTCTCACAAACAAAACAAAAAAAACCCAGATCTTCCGACTTTATTTTCATAACCTATCTCCTGTGATAAATATACAGAAGTTGTGTGGATTTTCGAAGAATGTGACTATTGGTGGTACTATTTGTTTTTTAAAATCACGCTCCATCGCAAAGGCAGAAAACAAGATTATTCCATTTTAAAGGTTGCCAGTGGAGCGCAGGCCAACACACAAGTGACGAGCCACCATTGATTGTACAGAATTGGTTAGAATGCGCTTCTCACATCTTCCTGTGTAGAATTTGAGTCTTGTATCTGTCCAAGTGTGCATTCCAAAAACGGGCATGCTAGGATCACCGAAAACTCTAAATTGACCCAAAGGAGGCCCGGACAGGCTCCAGCTTAGTGAGGATAAGCGGTACGGAAAATGGATGTCAACTTATAGTTATGTAATTTATTAACCCCCAATGATTTTGTTCATATAATGTGCATAATTGTAGTATGTGCAAAGATTAAAGTCACCCACCTCCTTCGTTTTATCCATTGCCTTTAAAATGGCAACATTTAGCTTCTCAAGCGCAGACAGCACATTGACATACTCCCCCATATGTGGACTGAAGTACTCTGAAATGAGAATAATAATGACATTTATGAGGGATTTGAATGTGCTAGAGTGTGGGGGACACAAACACACAGTCAAATTATATATTTTTAAATTTAAGAAGATGGAAAAAAAACTCTACCTGAGAGCTTCTCAATGTCCATGTTGCTATGAGGAAACAGCGTAAGGACAAAAAAAAAAAAAAAATGAATAGAGCACATGGGTGTGATTAATGTGTTTTATCACACAGACACTTTATTCAGGAAATGTGCACACATAAAAGGTCTGAAAATGATGGTTATGAAAGCTCAGGTTTATGATTTCCCTGGTTGCAGTTTGTCGCGCTTTTAAGTGTCATTCAAATAATGTGCATTATTATCTGTGAAGCAGCAGCGTTTTGAATGAGAGGCTGACATGCAAGTGGATGTTGACTCCTACTCCCAAAGAGATTTATCCCAATCCAGGGCCAAAGTTTTACAGAATCCCAATCCTATCAGCAACGCCCCTTGCCACACACACATAGTATATATTTTTTTGTAACTGCCGGTCAATCTTCCTCTGTTCTTCTTCTTAGACATCAATCGAATTCAAAATTGAATAAAATATAACTGCGTCAAGGTTTCACTCCTGCAATGTTTTCCACTTTCATCAATTCTCACCATGGTGCTTTCCATTTTTGTCCATTCCCGTTGCCTTTGTTTGCAAAATTCCCGCTCCCCCTCGCTCCCAATGACCTTCGCTCCTGACCCTGCCCAATCCTGTGAGACCCACAGGACCATGTGGGAATCCTGCAAAATGTCAGCCTGTGCAAAATTATGTCCATGGAACAGTTGGTTTATTAATTACGAAACCCAAAATATTAACTTTCCAGTTTACCTTTTATTTTCACACTGCCTTAAGTAAGTGCAGCGTTACTGAAGGCCATTGTTGACCACTGGGTTCAACAAATTGCTGCAAACATTCCATTTGGCTTGAAAAAGGGAGGCTTGTGTAACATGGACATAATCTTGATTTAATGAATGTGAAAGCGCTGTAGGGTACGCTAAAACTGGCAAAAGCAAGAATTGCTCACTCCGTGTTCTGCCTGTCGATGGAGCGATAGAGCTCCTGCATCTGCTCGTCCGTAAGGACCCCGTCACTGAAGTATGACTGGAACTCCTCCAAGGACAGCTTCCCATCATCTGAAAGCACACAAAACCGTGAACATATCACAAAAAGCTACTGAGTTAACCATAGAGAGTGTCCATGAAAGCCCAGTTCAATAAGGCGCCTTCAATAGACTCGGGTGAATGAACACAAAGGGAATATATAAGAGGCAGCTCTGAAGCTTCTCCACAGGGTGTCAGCTTAAGATATGAGGCTCATTTGCTGGCTAACTACACAGCGTAACGAGATCTCGCTCTCGTGCTTGGCTCAGGGATGCTTAATTCCCAGGGACCAGAATTCCGCCTACTGGGTCTGAGCGCTCAACAAATCAACTGTAAACTGATTAAAAAAAAGAGTTTTGTTCAACTTTATTTAAGTTGGCCGGTCTGATATTTATATTCCAATGATTCCATCAACAACAGTAAAAATCTCCTTTTACTAGTACGTATTTTTCAGGAAAGACAATTTTGAAATAACGGGGCATGCTGTGGTATCCTAAACAACAGATGTTTTTCTGTCTGCAAGACAAAGTTATCAGAAAGGTTGTTTTGTTTTCCAAACCTCAGTTGCAATCTGCAAGGGACAAAAGCTGCCAGAACTAGTAGAAAATTATATATAAAATACAAATGAGTGCTAAAGCAACATAAGATGATGCCATTATTACGTTTAGTCAGTAAGTAAGTAAGTTTGTTAGTTTTTGTAACTTTGGCCATGTCCCATCAGGGATTGACATTCAAATGATCGGTTAGGCACCATTTTTTCACTGGATGCCGTTCCAGACAAAATCCTCCCATTTTTTTTTATCTGGGCTGTGGACCGGCAGTGGCTGGGAATTGGGGGAATGGAACCCATGCTGCCTGCACTAAAGGCAGCTGCTGTACGTACAGTACCACCGCACTACAAGTAATCAAATGAAATCAAATTCAATTCAATTTCATTACATTTTATTCATAGCAAAAAGAAACAAATCAAAACAATTCTTACTCACAATATTTCTATTTATTGTCTCCAGAAGAGGCAACCCTTGGATCCAATGCAAGTGCATTCCACCATTTGTGGGCATATTGCGTCATCGTGTCTGTTTTTTAAGATGCATTTTCCAGTTATTCTCATGATTTTTTTCCCTAAAAAGATGCACATTGATCTTTTTACAGTCTTCTTGCTACAGGGAATATTGGAACATTTTTGCCGTATTTCATTTTGATATCAAAGGTTGATGATCAAGGTTTGATTTCTTATTACTGGACTGAAGACTTTGACTTGCCTTCAGACTTTGGTTAAAAAAAAAAAAAAAAAAAAAAACTTTGCACATTCTTTTCATTAATGACAACATTCTTTGAGTGTCTTCATCTATTACTTCAACCTTGAGCATCTTTTCTGTATTTCATGCCAAAGGACGTAGGAGTAATTTGGACGTGACTCATTCTGCAGCCTTCCTCCACCATTGGATTCACACAAAATTCAACTTCAGAACGGACAACGTGAGATCTTGTCAAAGAAAACAAATGTGGCTGTGGACACGACAATCCTGACTGTAATCTCTCCAGTTTATGCTTCCGAGGCACATGAAAGCAACGTCATTTTATCAAAACATTTGGAAAGTTCTCGTCTTCATTCCTATGCTGTTTTGAGCTCCGGTATCAGGATATGCACGTTTACCTATTTAAAGTGTACATCCCTACCTCAAGAGAATGCGTTGAGCTCTCTGCACTGTCTCACATTACATTCTTTCCGAAGATAAATATGCAGTCCCGGACACATTTGCTTCAGGGTGACGGCAGCGATTCCAAAAGGTGGGTCGCCACCCAAAATTGGACCTGCAACCCATTATGGCCTGGTTGCAGGTCAGTTTATGAGCCGCGCATAATTAACCTGTTTCTTATGTGGTTTAGGAATACAGGATGACACAGTACAAGATGACACGGTCAATTGTTGCTTTTCATTTGATTGTCTTTCGTTTTTGGCCAACAAGTCTTTTAGTCTTACTGAGGCGGCTTGTTCACCACCATCAGTTTCTTATCATCTCGTATTTTATGACTTGTTGTCTCCAATGTAAATTATTTTAAGAGATTGTTATTTTTTTATGTGCTGTGGAACCTGTATAAATGTGAATTAGAATTGAATATCATTTTGATTGATGAATAATCCATTTTGTAAGTAGGTATGTTTTTGGAACTTGAACTAAATGTGTTATTATTTAAACTAGCGAGGTCACAGTGATTCATTGGTGACTACATTTTTTGAACATCCTCACACTTCCAAATTTTGTTTACAGTTAAGAAACAATTGTAGCCCAAAGACAGGTTCTGTGGGTCTTACACGTGTTAATCAGCATTAAAGAAGTACGTTTTTCGGACAATTTGTTCATTCAAAGAGACCAAAATTAACTTCTGATTTGGATTGCTCTGACAATTCCAAATCAAAGTGAAGCAATCACATCTGGGTGCAGCAATATGCTCGTCAGGCACTCGAGGGCTTCCAGTTTGTACTTTATATGAATACTGCCTGTCCCCAGTCCCGGTAATGCAGTTGAGAAGCAATGCAGTGTCTTGATATGCCCATTGAGACTCCTCCTCATTATGTAGAAAATGTGCACTGCCCCCGGTGAATGATAGGCAGCCCACTCAAGGCCGACGAGCAGGGAGGACGCGTCTCCCCCTCGACTTCTCACAGAGTGTCTGCACAAAAGCTGTGAAGTGAAGATAGCTCGCACAGACAAGCAACTGCACTTGTATTTTCTTTAACCAATTCCCTCTGTTCCACACAACAGGGACTCGTCAAAGGCGAAAAAACAAGAAAACAGACTTGAGGATTCACTAAAACATTGTAATGTACTATCGGTACACAAGTGAAGGAATAAACATGTTCTGAAAGAAAACCTTTGTTGAGCTTCTGCACTTAGCATCATAGGTGAAAAAGCGTTTGCAAGTATCTGAACTAAAAGGAGCATGAACTTTTCTCATCACTTTGTATTCCATGCATTTTAAAACAGACGCCTTTCTTAATTTCTACACCTCACTGATGAAATAGGATTATTACATTTCTTTTGTATCTCTTGGGGGATGACGATGCAATATATAAAGATAAAAAACAATATAAAGTCAACTGGTTGATTGACCTTTTAAGGCAAAAGAAACAAAGACGACATCGATCTGGAGGGACAGAAGCATTACAAATCACAATAAAAGATCTATTTCCTATCCATGGCCTCAGTTAAGAGATTCTGTGGTGAATGGGTTAATGTTTTGTGCCATCCTAAAGTCCTCCAGGTTCTACTAATTCAAAAATTGTTCACCTAATCTGCAAAGAAACCTTTTAGCAAATGCATTTTTTTTTAAATCAAAGATTGTATTCAAATAAAATTAGAATTTCGATTGCAGATTGAGTGCATGTGGGTTGAGACTTCGGCCCAGCCTCAGCCAAACCCCGACCAAGGTAAATTGAGTATGAGACCCCTGGTTTAGATGCTGCATTCTCACTTTGGTTTTGTGACCGGGATAATGGACTGTATGTGCAGAAAGACAAAAAAAAAAATCCTTCTCAAAGCAAATACCATTTCTTGCCTGAATACGTCATCTCCATAATAATTTCGAATCATTCTTAATCCTATTAAGTGTGTGACTGTGTGTGTACATTCAAAAATGTGTGCGGCTCATTGCAACAATTATGCACCATTAACAGGGGGGCTCTTATGGAACACCTCCTCCTGAGAAAGCGAAATGCACAAAACACTCTCCCATTTAGCATTCTGAGTGTGATTGCGTGGAGATGAAGAGTGTAAATAGAAGATTAAGAGATGAAGCGGTTCCCTTTCTGCCAGTGTTCTTTTTTTCTTATTCTTAGCTCAATGCTGGTCTCCTCTCCTGATGAGAACTTGCTATCTTCAAGTTAAAAGGGTACTTCATTGTAACAAAAGTTTCATATCCTCAGTGCGTATCAGGTATGGGCACATAAGTGTGATTGTACCAATGAAGTCTGCATGGCCAGAACTTGCAACATCAATTCAAGAGTACAAAAAAATTTTGTGTGGTACTCACCGTTTTTATCCGCCCGACGAAATATCTGTAACAAGAGAGGAAGATTGTTTGTCGTTGAGATATAGATGAGGAAGATATATGTACTTATATATATATATATATATATATATATATATATATATATATATATATATATATATGAATACAATAAAAAGTTGAGAAACTGCTTTAGCTATGTAGGCCCTGTCAGAGAATTATGGCTCGATATCCATAGGCTGTGGCATTATTGCTAGTCCTCCATAAATCTTGAAAGTGCCAATGTAACCTGTTGTATGAAGATGCCTTCAGGACAGTCTACAGCATGTTACTTTGTCAAATTTCAAAGACAAAGTGGTAGTAGGAAGTAAGTTCTCCTTTTTGCTCGGGTCGACAGAGGCATCTTCTTCCTTCAGAGCTTGTGAAAATCTTCTAAAAAGCTTACACTTTGTCGAAAAACATCGGCAGCCTTGAGACCCTGAACACCTCACTACTGTGTCCTATTGAAGACCATAAAGGTGCAGAAATAGGAAGGGGGAGAGCACAGCGGCATCCGAAATGCTGATTCCTTCAGTCTTTGGAGAAAGGTGTGCAAAAGTCTACGAAAACCAACAAGGGCTTCTGGTAGCATGACTGCAAACACAAAAGAGATGGCAAATTCTACCAAAGTCAGTGTAATGAGTGTGCAACTGGGACCTAGAAAGATGGCTGAATAACACATTAGCTGTGGATGAATGAAGGTATCGTGTGTAAATGTTTTCTTCCCTCTATGAAGCTCAAACTCGAATGAGACGCCGCCAACACCCACCAATCCTAATTTGGTACGCCTTTGCAGATGCACAATTCCTCCATATTCCTGAATTTCATCATTAAAAAAACAAATGAACTCTTCACTGAAAGAACTTTGTACTCGGCCATCGTGAACACAAGCCTGCATGCTAGATTCAAGACTTTAAATTGTCCCTTTCTTTGTAAGATGCACATTTTTCACGTTGTAACAAAATAAGACTGTGCAAGCAAGGATAGATTATAGACTCTGGAAGAGCTACCTCTTTTTTTAAGATGACGTATGTGGGTGACTTCTAGAAGACAGGAATAACCAAACCCTTTTTTTTTTTTTTTAAATTGGCACCTTGCGCATATGAGAGAACTATGACCAATAGTGTGACCCTATTTTAGCTTCACATATGCAAAAAAAATGCGAGCAAGCAGCCAACACTCACCTTTCTTACATAACAAAACTGCTATACATCAGCTCCACATGAATGGAGTCTGATTGGATTTGCAACATTCATGAGGAGGAGCACAGATATGATTATGCCCGTGATATGCCCTACGCCCCCCTTCACATGTTCACCCGTAACAGTGACCTTGACTATGCCATGAAGACGTGGAATGATGACAGAAACACGTAAATCAGCAAAAAGGTGCACTTACATCGTGGAAAAGGGATGCGGTGCGGTTGTGGTTGTAATCACAATCCGGTTGCTGCTGCTGTTTGCTGAGGTGTTGCAGCTTGGCTGACTGCAGACACATCGTGATCATCTCCGTACACGCCAGCATCCTCAATCACACTCAAGCGCTTTGGTGCACCTTGCTCAGGATGGATGGATGAATGGATGGTTGGATGAATGGATGGGTCGGTGGACGCTGAGTTGGCTGAATGGAGATCCGCTGTCACGTTGAGATGGACGGAGGGAGAATGAGTGTCGACCGCGCCTGCGCACTGCGCACTCAATGAACCTGGATCGAGGCGCCCTCTACTGTTCAAAGCATGAACACCCGATCGCAGTTCAGTTAAGCGCAATCAATAGGGATCAATCGATCTGTCCAGCACGCCCTTGCCCGTGCGCTCCCGACCCGAGTGAGGATAAGCGATTCAGAAATGGATGGATGGTGATGGGTCACAGAGCAATTTACAAAAATGTGCTCCAGTTGCCCTGCATTTGTGTATGATACACTATTTACAGCCTGTGAACGAGTGATGTATTGCTACTATGGGATGTCATCATCAGAAGAGGCCATCCTTCACACAATGACAAGTAGGGTGGGTGGGGGCAGAGGTGATTGGTGAATGCACCAAAACATGTGTGGACACTTTTAGCCATTTGCCTACTTGCTCTTTTCAAGTTCGTCCTCAGTGCAGGTCAACAGGTGAGTTTTAACTAATGATAACATTTAGTTTTGTGGTTGTTTTTATGATGATCACCTTTCACCCTCCTGTTATCCCGCGGGTCATGACATATTTTAAAAATTCTCACTCGTCCCAAAAACCTGTCCTTGTGTATGTTTGTGTGTGTTTTACTTCATTTTAGATTTATTGGGGCCTAACCCATATATTGTTACACAAGTGGCTCAAGGAGGACACAATTTGTTAAAGGAGGGTAGAAATGTCACATTTTGTGATGGTCAAATATTTATGACTATATTTGGTGTACTGAGGAAACAAACACAACAGGAGGGTAAAAATAGTATTACGGATTCTTTTATTCTGATTTTAATTTGGCAGTGGAGGGGTTTATAAATGCTAGTAATGTGAACATTGATCAATAGTGGCCTTACCGTATATACTTGTTTCTTCTTTAATTGAATTAAAAAAAAGTTTATTAAAAAGTAATTGTCTGTTCTTTTGACATTTCACGGGTGACAGCAATTACGGGCTAATAAATTACTATTGATTCAGCCTTTGCTGAAATTGACACAGTACAAATGAATTTTGTCCCGCTTTTGCTGTAAAGGCACTTCTTTGAAAATCCAATATCAAGATGGACATCTCACCACAAGAGACAGCCTCAGATCCCAAGAATTACCTTATCTTTCGACGACAGGCAGGCCAGTTAAAAAAAAAGTCTATATAGCAGCTGAACACAGTCTGCAATTGCATCCATACTTGAACTAATGCACGAGCTGCATGAAAGCTTCCACTGAAGATATTGTTAATCATCTATTAATTTTATTTGTTAATATTTTGGTTAGCTAAATTAGATCCACGAAATGGCAAAATATTAGCGAAAGCCCTCCATTTCATGCAGTGCAATTCTACACCCACGATAATACACGCATTGTTAGAATACCTCTCAGATACTGAAAATTGCATTTGTATCAGACACAGTTATGGATAAAAAGCTAATGGTGGTATTATTTGATAGGAGCCTCATCTAATGACGCGTATCTCCCAGCACCAAAGCGGCTGCGTTTAAAAGATAAGCCGCACCCTAAAGGAGGCACCTTCAGTTCTCAAAATGTCATATGTAAAATATCGGCATCAAAACGTTTGACTGAAAAGTTCCTCCTCTTTGTTAGTTATGCAATTCATCATCAGTGGGGAAAAAAAAATCTAAAACTTTACAGCAATGTCCATATGTATTGCTGACACTGGGTTGATTTTTAACACTGAATAAGGAAAAATATTTATTTATTTATTTACTTATTTCCCTCAGAGCAGGAAGAACTGCCTCAACATGGCTGCCTTCCTTCACCACTGCCCTTTCTTCAAGTCTGCCACAAAACCAGCTTGGATGAGATCAAGTCCATTGGTGTCTTTGGCCAATCAATGTCCCATCATTGCACGTCAGATCAGCATCTACGGGTCGGCCTCGACGGAGGCGAATCTGATCACCTGCCCCGCCAGTACCGACTGTCGCCAGTTCCCCATGGCGGAACAACGGAGGATGTTCGCTCAAACGGCTCCTCAGGTGGTGGAGACGGCGACGTCCAAGACGTGCCCTTTCGTCACCTCTCGCATTGGGATGGTCCGAGCCAGCCCTGAAATGCAGGAGGATGTCCGAGAGGGTAGGAAGCAGCAAAAAAGCATCAGCACATGTTTGAAAAATAATTTGAAGTGATCATAATGAAGTGACAAACCTGCATGCCGCTTTGACAGGTGTGATGATTTCTCTGTTGAAGGAGTTAAAGGAGTCTGTTTTCCCCAAATTACCTCAAGAAAACACTGTCACGCACCTCCTCAAAGACAACATGGGTGTGTACGCTGTCAGAATGCTACTGTGACTCAGGTTATGGTGGGAACATTATTTATGTGGTACCAAGCAAAAGCATCTATAAGGTCCTAATCAGAGAATGCGTCGTGGAATTTGTTGGTACTTTACATTGCAACAGTTCACTTGTAATGGTGTTAGATGGGCAAGTGTCATAGGTGTCTATAGCGATACGGTACTGCAACATTAACTCCACCAGCTAAGATTTGGTTCACAAAGTTATTTCTTTTGACCACTCAAAGTCGAAGGTTTTTCTTTATTCGTCTCCCTTAGGAGAAATTTGTCTTGGAGTAAGGGACAGCTGCATAGACTCATACAAGCAATCATCCATCATCATATACAGTATCAGCAGCACATGCAATACAGTATGTTAGTTCTTCAAGCATTTAGCATATATTATCATTTAAACATGCTTTATGCCCAATATAATTACAATTTTGAGGCTCAAATTCGACTGCCGATGATGGAATTAACTAATTTACCACTGTTACTGTCCACTTGCATTAACGCCAAGTGAGCACAGTGACCCACCAGATCTAAGATATGACACCAAGATGAAAAAAACATTGTTGGGATGCACTTTGTAACGCACACTACCACCACGTAGGACTGGAGTTCAGCTTTACGAAACGTGTTTGGCTTTGTTTGGTCTTGGCAGATATCTGTTTCATAGTTGGCATATTTCTGTATTCTAATTTCTTACAATTGATCATGTCTACGTAGTTGGACCCAGTTATGATTACGACTACTTCTTCTCCGAGAAGATCGCTGAGAAAAAGAGGGACCACACCTACAGAGTCTTTAAGACTGTCAATCGGAGCGCTGGCACGTTTCCTTTTGCTGAGGATTACTCTTTGTCGGAGCGCGAAGGGTCCCAAGTGTCGGTGTGGTGCAGCAACGACTACCTGGGGATGAGTCGGCACCCCCGGGTCCTCAGTGCAATCAGGTAAAATGAAGTTGTACGTGTGCATTTGGTGCTCAGTCTACGTCTCCTGTTATTTATGTCGTCCTCTCCCTGTATAGGGATTTTACGAATCGCGGCCCGCTGTGTGGAAGCTTTTCTTCCGTGACATATCCACTTGTGTATCTTGGAAATCCGTCATTATGTGTTATGTGCTATCTTATTTTGCTCCTCAGTGAGGCCTTGTGCAGACACGGCGCAGGAGCAGGAGGAACCAGGAACATCTCAGGTACCAGCAACTTTCACGCGTCTCTGGAGAAGGAGCTGGCCCAGCTCCACCAGAAGGATGCCGCACTGGTCTTCTCTTCCTGCTTCGTGGCAAACGATTCCACCCTCTTCACTTTGGCCAGAATGCTGCCAGGTAAAACCCCGAAACATTTCCTTTGCAATCCTTGATAAATTCAATCCATCCATGCATTTTCTGTCGCACTTTCCTGCTGGAAAACTTTCTGAGAGCTTCCGGGCTCTATGTGGGAAACTTTGCTTACTGTATGATCTCCCCTGTTGTTTAACCCAAAAGTGTTTGATGGGAAGTTCTTCGACATCTAACTACCACAGCTTGTCTTGTTCAAATGGCCTTCCCCTAACAATTTCTTAGAAAGCGTCAAAAATACATATGTATAATCAAAAGCGTGATCAAAGGGATCTGTGGTGGATGATTTGGCCACACGTCTGCCTCACAGTCAATAGGGTTCGGGCTTGAAACTCTCCCCAGGGGATTATGTGTACCATGTCCAAGTTTTTTGAAGAATTTTCGCTGAGGTGGGAATGGTTGGTTGTCTTTTTGTGCCCTGTGACTGACGGACTGACTGACTGTGAGCACTCCAGGGTGTAGTTGGGCCTCTCACCCAAAGTCACCTGGGATCGGCTCCAGCTCCCCTGTGATACTGAATGGGACAAGCAGTTGAAAATGAATGGCTGGACAAATGAACTGATGAGGAGGTGAGCGATTAACGGCGTGTGATGACTGTTACACCCACAGGGTGTGAGATCTACTCTGATGCTGGGAACCACGCCTCAATGATTCAGGGCATCAGGAACAGCGGATCCAAACGTTTCATCTTTCGCCACAACGACAGTCGACACCTGGAGGAGCTTCTGCGGCGCTCGGACCCGAAGACGCCTAAAATAGTGGCGTTTGAGACGGTGCATTCAATGGATGGTGAGGATTGCGCCATGTTCTATTGAACTTGAAATTTTAGTCAGATGCCACTCCCACACTTTAATGTATTTGCAATTAGATTTTACAGATAACTTCCCCAAGATTATGAGCAATATTTGAGAAAATTCTATTTGGCAAGGATGTATCAAATATTCATGTTTGCACTCATAAAATTTCCAAACTCGTAATGGGTCCCCGCCTTCCTCTCCCCTCCCGATGCCCTCGCCAGTCATTGCTCGCATTGGGTGCTTAACTTGGGCTCACTTTTGGCCGTTTGTGACCTTTTCGGGTGGCAGCTGGTTTCTGCATAGGGCTCTGTCGTAGGCTAAGGCGCCCACGGTGGTGAGAGTGCTGGGACACCCTACGTGGGGGGTGGCGGTCTGCACGGAGAGGGGGACCACCCGTCCTCTGTGTGTCGACTCAAGAACTCCCTACACTATGACTAACATGCATGATAGTTTTCATTTACTAATAGGTTCCATAGAGACACAAGTGGTTTTAAATGCTTGTGCTGGAACTACCAATAATAACATTTTATATGAAGATACCAACTCATAGCTGTTGAGTCACTATAAAAGAATCCCACGGCACCGCTCATCAGTACCACTGCCTTGCTCATTTCCCACATCCAGTCCTGCTCTGCACTTTTCTGTCTTCTCTCATCTTGTCCTGCTGTTTTTTGTTTTACATTTCCGCAACGGGTGTCCCCCCCAACCCCGTAAAGGAACACAATTTGACTTTTGTAATGGTACTTTTGGTCAAATATCCAGATTTGGGAGTTTTTAGTGTTGATGCACTTTGAGAGTCTTTTCTCATCCATCATTGTTTTTTCTGGGAGGAAATTCTCATTTCTGCTACACATTTATTGTTTCTGTAAAAGGCAAATAAATGGATTGAAATGGATACTTTTCTACTTTTTTCCTAATCATATAAAACCCTCTGCTTTTCATTTTTTAACAATGACCTATGCATCTAAAAAAGCTCTTCATCGTGTCAACTTGGGCGCTCGAGTCATTTATTTTTCCGATGTATTCATTTTCAGGTGGCATTTGTCCCTTAGAGGAGCTGTGCGATGTGTCTCACCGTTACGGAGCGCTGACCTTTGTTGATGAGGTTCATGCCGTCGGCCTGTACGGGGCCCACGGAGCTGGAGTCGGGGAGCAGGACAATGTAATGCACAAGATTGATATCGTGTCTGGGACTTTAGGTGAGCGTCTGATGTAGAAATCCCTTCTTTTTTAATTCACTACGATATTTGGATTTATTACCACTGGCCACACTCTCCTTCTGGCGAAAGTCCCACTCACACCCACACAGTCTAACTGTCACTGTCATAATGCCAACATCGCTATGATAACTCACTCACGAAGGCCTGGACGGGAGGCACTCTCATTGCAGGAATCAGAGGGTTATCAGCGCGGGGCCAGCTGACTCGTGCTGCGGCTCCGCTGATAAAATAACATCAGAGGTTGTTGACTTTTATGGCAAATTCAAACTTTTCACTAAAAGCGTACAAGCGAGCCGACATTTAGCCTTTAAAACAATGCAGGGTTGCATAACATAACAGTCGCGTAACGTGCCATCATAACAGTAGTTCCAATAACATATACCTGTGGTTCAACTTCACAGCATCCTAATGTAGTGAGGAGTCAAAACACAGACGGAAGGTTTTTTTTGGCAAGAACCTTGAAGATGCGCGCCTGAAATCATACAGAGATTGGGTCTTTTTGTTCCAAAATAAACATTTTATGCTGCTATTTTAAATCAAAGGTTTAGAGAAAACGTCTGTGCTCAACAGCAACATTAGAATTTTAAACAGATAGCTGCGCCAGGTCATTCTTAGATGAGGTCAAAATAAAAATAGTTGAAATGTGTTTGTAAAATACATAAACCAGTTCATTTTAATTGAAAAAGGGTGATTATCAGTTTTATTTAATTACTGATATTTCATTACACAATTTCTCATTACAGTATAGATTAAAATGCATGTTAAGCGTATTTAAATTTGTTTACTTTACTAATGCATGCTATTCTATTATTTTAAATAACTCGGTAAATGAATAGAAAAATGAACAAGCACCTTTGAATTATTCATTTAAAAAAAAAAGAGCATTCAAGTCTTTTCACAACACAATGCTATTTCTCGCACAATAAATGAAGGAACGGCGTAACCTGCAGAACAAGGCCCTCTGAAATCGAAAATAGTTGTTTCATTGAAATGGAAATACTGTATTTTAAGAAAACCGTGTTTCCCGACCCCATAAACAATCTGCTTCTCCAGGCAAAGCCTACGGCTGTGTGGGAGGCTACATTGCCAGCAGCGCCGCCCTGGTGGACACAGTGCGATCATTTGCAGCCGGCTTCATCTTCACCACCGCCCTGCCACCCATGGTCCTGGCCGGAGCCCTGGAATCCGTGCGGATCCTCCAGGGCCCCGAGGGTCAGTCCCTACGCAGAGCCCACCAGAGGAACGTCAAACACATGAGACAGCTGCTGATGGACAAGGGCCTACCTGTTGTCCACTGTCCAAGCCACATCATCCCCATACGGGTACGGAGGTTTGCCAACAAATTGAAAAATCGTTGCATGGGGTTTTCTCGGGGACATGTACTCCGGTTTCCTCCCACATCGCAAAAACATGTATGGTAGGTTAATTGAAAACTTGAAATTGCTCGGAGGTCTGAATGTGAGTGCGGGTGGTTGTCTGTTTCCATCAGCTCTGTGATTGGCCGGCGACCACTTCAGGGTGTACGTACGTTTCACTGCTGTCAAAAACAAATTACCTTTGCCTATTTACCTTTTTCTTTACGCCGTGTCATCATCATCCGCAGCAGGTGAGTCCATTTTGGAAAAAATAAAAAAGACAAATGTAAATGTCTGTTTTCAAATGTAAGGAGTAAATTTAAAAAGTCATCAGGAAAACAAATACATTGTATATAATAAAAACGAAAAACATGAAAACTCTAGAGTAACAGTGTATTTAGGGTATTATTACTGTATTCGTACAGTGTTCCCACAATTGTACATTATTGGATGAAGAAAACAAGTCGCAGTAGAATCTTTTTTGGGGGGAGGGGTGGATCATTCACTTATTTCCCCAATGGAATAAGAATTCTAGATGTCTGGTGGGCCACATCTTAATCGCCATCTACGGCTGCCAATTTGCACGGCGGACAACAATTCACCCCCACATAATCACATCGTGCGCCGGCATACCTAATGAACTGCCCGGCCAGTTGTTGTTGACGTTATTCCCGTCTGCAGGTGGGCGACGCAGAGCTGAACACCAAGGTGTGCGACATCCTGCTAGAGAGACACAACATCTACGTGCAGGCCATCAACTACCCCACGGTGCCTCGTGGAGAGGAGCTGCTGCGCCTGGCTCCGTCTCCTCACCATCAGCCTGCCATGATGGAGTACTTTGTTGGTGAGTACTGCCGTTTCCGTCTTTGTCGCTGTCTTCTTGGAACGATGAGTTTTGTTGACATGGCATGGCGGTGGTTGTGCCCATCGTTCTGTGGTCCCTCCCCAATCGCTCAACCACTCTTCGATCGACCCTGTGTTTCTCTACTCTGTCTCTCCATCTTAACCCTAACCATCTGAGACAGAGGGACGCCCCAGAGATTCTGGGTTCTGTTCAATGTTCCTTCCTTGATTCAGTTGCCAGGCTTCAGTTGGGTTTCTTTCATGCATGAGAAGTGCCGTTCTTGACTTCCTCATTGTGTAAAGTGCCTTGTGATAACTTTGTGTTATGAATCTGCACTGTATAAATAATTTTGTTTCCTCTCACAGCCCAACACAATGTCAAACACATATTAACGCAAATGTCACATTCACAGAGAAACTGCTGGACGTTTGGCAGGAGGTGGGGCTCAAGCTTACCAACCCCACGGCAGCTTCGTGCACTTTCTGCGACCGCCCGCTGCACTTTAACCTCATGAGTGAATGGGAGAAGTCCTACTTTGGAAACATGGAGCCCCAATACATCACTGTGTCTGCATAGAGGACACGGAATCTTACCAGCAACATAAGCAGTCATTTCATATTTACTTTTAATTCATTTTTGCTTTCTATTGACTTGAGGATTATAAGTGTCAGCCTCTTACATATCACGATTTAGGATTGTATAGTTTATTCATGTTTCATGAATGACAGCTTGCAGTTTGCAGATGTGGATATGATGGGAATTATGCCTCTCCTAGTTTAAAAGCATAAATCCTGCACATTGGGCACTTTCTTATCTAGATGTGTTGGTTTGAATTAAACAAAGTTGTGTGACTTCCTTCGTGTTGTATGATGGAACTTTTCTATTTGGCTTCCACTTCTACAACCAAATCAGTCCACAAACTGACATCAAGGTGTCAAGCTGATGCATGCCCTTGGTTCATTAAAAAATGTAGACCTGGAATCTCTCTAATAACCTCTAACAGTCTTGCAGTTATTTTCTTTTCTAAGGCACTTTCGCAGGCACATGAAATAAAGGAGGAAAATGTACTGGAAACATAATAAATTACAGTTGAACGCCAAATACATAATTAACTTTGAAACTCTGAATAGTGTATTTTGTGTTAAAATAGAAACATTTTAGGCGCGTTTGTGGGAAATAGCCATCCGTAGTCGCCAATAGTAAGTCTGGGAACACACTATTTGGTTTGCTTAGCCAGTATTCATTTTAAATTTCTAAATGAAATAAAGTGAGAATGTACGTACAAACTTGAGACTGGTCTTGAATTCTTTGCAGTTGTCAAGACGTAAGACTTGATAGAAATAATTAATTCAATGCGGTAATGAATTTGTATGTGCATGTGCCCAGAAATGCCTTCTTGAGCTGTTCGACAGACAGCAACAGTTTGAAATCATTATCGTCTTGGTGCGTACCGTCTCGAAGCAACAAAAGTTGAACAAAATATCAATGTTACACATATAAGATGTCATTCGTTTGGATAATTGAGTTTTTGCATTGGTTCGTTGCAAAGAACAATTGCATTAGCGACTCGAGCGACCACTTCTTCCAAACGGGTGATAAGATGGCAAGGGTACAAGGACTGTGTGGACTCTAAAACACGAGAACGCTCTTGGAAACTTTAAATGGGCTCTGATTTCCTCTCCAAGGTTTTGGGATCCACTTGTTACATTTTTCCACGGACTCCCTCTCACTTCTAACACCAATTAAACATACAGATAACTACCATGGAGGCTATTTTCTTTTGAAATTAAGTATCAATTACTTCTGTTCAAAATAAAGGGAAAATACAGAAGTTTAGTTGAATTGAATTAGATGTAATTATTATTGCCAGGTGTTGTGCTGGTTTACAAAAGCAGTCAGCCTTACCAACTTAGTGATTTGGTCGCTATATTTAGTGACTTTTCTGACTGTGGAGCATCTGTATTTTGTTTTTTCAATGACTAATCAGTTCAATTCTTGCTAAGAAACAGCTAACACGAACATAATCATTTTCACATTATGTTCAATATGACAATGGCCTGGGGGAAGGGAATCACTGAGTCATTCATGCTAAACATGGCCATCTTTACCCCCTCCCAAGAAAGTGATTTATCCACATTGATACTTTTGAAGTGGACTACTGAGCACATCTTCTGTTCTTAGGACCGGTGTTCAAATCCCATCCCCATCTGTGTGGTGTTTACATTTCATCACCCTGCCTGCGCAGATTTTTGCCGGGTACTCTTGCTTCCTCCCACATCCGAAAAACATGCATGGTAAGTTGTTTGAAGACTCGAAATTGCCCATGTGTGTGAATGTAAGAGTGGTTTGTTTATGTGTGCCCAGCGATTGGCTGGCAACCAGTCCAGGGTGTGGTTTTGTGGACTTACTAGTTGATATTACAGGGGCCGGCCACTTGTCGTTTGACCTTTGCCTTTAGTCGGCGCAGTGCGGCATTGTCGCCGTCCACGATAAGGCCGCATTCAATCAAGGCCCAAGCTTTGTTCAGCTGCTGTTCGCCATACTGGTGCAGTGCGCCCCTCAAAAAGCACTCAGCCAGACGTAGCCTCCCCAGACCTTCGTCCACACATCGGATAGTCCTCTCCCTGTGGAGCTCAAGGGCCCTGCTGTAGTCCTCAAGAGCAGGTCCTTCCCTGGAACACAGCACCAGGCTGCGTCCGCGAAAACACAGGTCTTCTGCCCAGACTTGGGGATTGTCAGAGCAGCTGGCGTCAGAACAGCCGTGTTTCTGAATGACTCGATCAAGGTCGGCGACGCTCCGCTCATGGAAGCCAAGTCGGGCGAGGCAAGCTGCCCGCTGGCGAAGATACTGGAGTCTGTGTTTGTCTGCCGCTCGTACGGCCACAGTCAAAAGAGGGAGGGCCTGATCCCAGCTCCCATCTGAAGACGTGCTGCTGGCCTCCTGTGCTGCTGCCTGCGTAGGAATAAGATACTGTAAAACACGCCATCATGACCACTTGCAATCAATAAATAAAATAAAATAAAGCTGCGTTTTGACTGACACTCTCTGAACAGTAGCTATTACAGTCTTCCTCTGCTGTGTTACGTTTCACATGTTGCGACTGCAGTACATCACAGACTGCTGTGTGGAATGTACTACTCATCTATCGTGAAAATTCTCGGCATATCCTGGGCATTTCTTCTGTAATGCTGAAATGTGGTGATTTTTTTTTTTCTTCCCTAGGCTTATATGCATGTGGGAAAGGAGAGCCACAGTCACGGATGCACTTTCCTTCTCTTCACTGACAGCAAGGAGAATAGAAAAGGCTTCTTGGAACTCATGCGGGCGGCAACCGGCGTCCACCACTCTGCCACGTTTGGGAACTGAGGACACAAATTGTTGAAGTTTTGTAGGTGGAATTCTTTCCTGTTTTTGCTTGCTATCCAACTTCACCTGCTCAACAGTCTGGGTTTTCTGTTGTCATATTTTGCACATGCTAATGTGCCACACATTTTCAGTGGGAGACAAGTCTGGACTGCTGGCAGGCCAGTCGAGCACTCACACTCATTTACGACTTCGCCACACTTTTCTGACACATGCAAAAGTGGTTTGGAACTAAAATAAGGAGGGAGGTTCCTGAAAAATATGTTACATGGATGTGAGAGTATTTCCAAAAATTCCTGCAATATTTTTTTAGATACACTATTCCTTTTATAATTGTATTTGTGTGTGTATGTGTGTGTGTGTGTGTGTGTGTGTGTGGTGTGTGTGTGTGTGTGTGTGTTCGGCACAGCAGAGCAGTTGACCTCCGACAAGGTCAAACGGAATATTAACTGCCACATTTGTGCCTGTTGGAAAGTTTCTTCCTTTTTTTTTTTTTTAGGGAGAATGAATAATAATATGTTTCTAATTATTGGAATAGGGTGGTCCCCAACCTTTTCCATATCTTCACTGAAATTTAATGATAATGTTTTGTAGAACCCCTTTTATTTGATCGTCAAATGTCAAACATTGTTTTTTGCCCACAGTAGCTCAGGTGTTACCAACCTTTTTGAGGCTGAGGACTGCTTCGTGGGCACCGATTTTATGACCTGCTTGCGGCAAACTTCCAAAATAACAAAGCCCCTTATACTTTACAAATATATAAATACTTGATATTATCCAACATTATTTTTAAAAACGTCATTAATGTAAGCAGGCGGCAGGATGGCTCAGCTGTTAAAACGTTGCCCTCACAGTTCTGAGGTCCCGGGTTCAATCCCGGACCTGCCTGTGTGGAGTTTGCATGTTCTCCCCGTGCTTGCGTGGGTTTCCTCCGGGTAGTCTGGTTTCCTCCCACGTCCCCAACACACAACTGTTTGTCTCAATGTGCCCTGCGATTAGCTGGCAACCTGTTCAGGGTGGACCCCGCCTCCTGTCCGGTGACAGCTAGGATAGGCTCCAGCACTCCCCGCGACCCTCGTGAGGATAAGCGGCAAAGAAAATGAATGGATGAATGTAAGCAAGTCAGGTTCAAAATTTAAAGCACAAATAATAATAATGAAAAGAATTTGTGTCCTGTGCTATTATTAGAACATGCTTCGCGTGCACCCTAAGCAGTCCTTGCGGGCAACCATGCGCCCGCAGGCACCGTGTTGGTAACCCCTGCTAAATAAACTGCTCGGTGATGCTGCGGATGCATTGGGGGTATTTGTGTCTGATGATGTGTCCGCTGCATGCGCCACATGCTTAGATCCATTCCGTGATGTGTGTAATTCAGCAGCTCGGTGATGAAGTGCTGCCATCACGAGAAAAACTACAATCCATACTACCCATCAGTTCCCTTGGAGTTTGGAATGCATGTTCACAAATGGGCGGTGACTCGAATTAGAAATCGAATGTGTGTGCAATCGAATGAGAATTTTCTGACTGGACTCAGAAGTCCGAGTCCTACTTGGAGTCTAAAAATTCTCCATATGCAATTTACTTAAGTGTATATTGTACCTTAAAGGGACAGAAATGGACTTCCACTTCCCAACAAGGAACATCAGTTTAACGTTATGACCCAGAGAATTGTCTTTTGAGTCTTTTTTTTTTTTTTTTAATCTTTTTAAATCTCAAATTCCTTGGTTTGGACAAATTGACAGTGCTGTCAAAAATCATACAAGTAATTCACTGCTAATGGATGAATATAAGTTGCACACCTTTGCCACCAGTTTCCTCTGATTGAGTGGGATCAGATTCAACAACAGTTCCAGACATGCCGACTCTTTTTCGGCGAGCTTGCAGAGCTTGCGAGCTGCACTGCGATAGTTGTGGTGCCAAGCGTCGATCACACCTGCCCTGGCCCGGGCCGCAGCATTTTTTGGATCCTGGCCAAAGACCTGACTCAAGTGGGCACCTGCCGCCTCCGCTTCACCTAACCAGATGGACCATAAGAGCAAAAATATCAGGTAAAAAAAACTTGGGTAGAACATTTCAAGGAAAACCATGCTGTGTATTCAGTAGGCAAAGATTGGCTGAGTCACACCTTTGGCTAAAAGTAAGTCAACACAGAGAAGATGCCATCTGGCGGCTGCACACTTAGTCCTTATCAGAGCAGCACAGATTACGGAAGCCTCCCTGAGCTGCTCCTCGTGGCAGGGGACGGCATTGGCGACCAGGACATCTGACAGGCTGCTCCTGCAGAAATGATGCAGCCAATCGCAGACCAGTTTGCGTGCCCTGTCCTTGAGCGACACGAGGTCTTTGGTGACCTCATCGGCGTTTATCTGCAGTGCCGCCAGGATGTCGTGCGTGCATTCCTGCAGGAGGAAGAAAGGCTGAAGCTTATTTTGCTGGGACGGAATCAACATTTTACGGGGCAAAATGAATCTGTATAGCGTAAAAAAGCGAAAGTCAGATATGGCACTATATGCATAATATACGTGTGTATGTCTACATGTATAGTATACGTTTTTGCATATGTATATATGTCTTGAGAAACTGGAGTCAATCCGCAAGTATACTAATTTTCCTTATTTAGTTTAGGCATGTGCCATTCACATTCCTATTTATGGAAAATTAGTCTTCATGGAATGGGGGAGGAACCCAGATTACCTGGACAAAACCCACACAAGCACAGGAAGATAAACTGTTGCCCAAATTCGAAAAACAAACCTCAGAACTGTGAGGTCATATTAACCCCGAATATGTACCGTATAGAAAATCACATTTTAAAGAAACAATCAAAATTTCTTTAAAATCCATAAAATACTTATATTTTACATTTTAATTCATTGAGATCAACCGAGGCATTTGGAGAAAAAAATAAATGGGAGTCGTGGAAATGGACCTAATAGTGATGAATGCATCCAAGCATCCAAGCTTGGTTTGATGGTCCTGTCAGAGGTTATTATGGAAACGAAAAGACGTGTGCCCTCTTGTTCATAACTGCATGTGTGAGTTGTACCTTTTGCCGGTTGAGCAGGAGGTACGTGAAGCCTCTTCCGCAGAGGGCTTGAACATGTTTGGGGTGTTCCTTGAGAATGGCACTGAAGTCAAAGATTGCTGTCTTTTTTTGGCCGAGGAGAGCATAACACCGCCCTCTCTCCAACAAGGAGTCTGTTGCATCGCCACCTGGGAATGTTACTATTTCTCATTTTGTTCTCACACTACCAACATACACCGGAACGTCTTTATTTATTCATTTTACCGGCGATGATGATGGCAATGGAGAGGTACGCCACAGCCTCCCTGACGACGCTATCCTCTGTTGTGCCCTCCAGGATGCGTTTGGCGGCGGAGTGGCAGTGGTCCTGCAGCAGTGCTCGGTCCTTCTGCTTTGCCACCACCAACAGGGGGCGCAAGCAACTGGTGTCTCCACACTGAATGAGCTTTTTTAGCAGCTTTAAGAGGGGAAGAAAGGAAAATAAAATTGAATTATTTCACTGGAAAATATGAGAAAATGTAACCGTTGTAAAGATGAGTGGATATAACAATCCAGATTAATCAATAAGCTCGCTTTGGCAGGAACCAAATCCGCTTAAAGAACATCATCCATCCATCCATTTCTGAGCCGCTTCTCCTCACAATTGTCGCGGGAGTGCTGGAGCCTACCCCAGCTGTCATTGGGTAGGAGAGGAGGAACACCTTTTAACTGGTTGCTAGCCAATCGCAGGGCACATGGAGACAGACAACAGTCGTGCTCACAATCTCATCAATGGGCAATTTAGAGTGTCCAATGAATGTTGCATGTTTTTGGAATGTGGGAAGAAACCGGAGCGCCTGGAGAAAACCCACCCGGGCACGGAGAGAACATGCAAACTCCACACAGGTGGGGCCAGGATTTGAACCCCAGGCCTCAGAACTGTAAGGCCAACAACAAATAATAGTTAGCCATTAATAGGCGTCATATGAGAACAACTGTATCATTTGTAACAATTACCAGACCCCAACTCATAACAGCATTGAAAGCTTCGTTAATGTATTAAGACAATGTTGAACTGCTGCCCACCAATGGCAAATGACTGGGACACCAGTCACAGATAGATGAAATTCAATGTTGACCAACAAATTATCAAAGGAAATAAAAATTGTCAAGGGAAAAGACAACAGGTTTCAAGCCTCTGTACCTCATTGGTGTCATAAAGGAAGCCCCTGTGCAACTGCAGCAGGGCGAGTCGGGCTAGGACGGCTGCCCGGCGACTTGTAGGCCCCTTGGAAAGCAACAGCAAGCGATAGGCCTCCTCCACTCGTCCCAGCTGGTACAAGGCGTCTGCTGCTAAGATCTCAGGCCCATCAGCGCCTTTTTGGACCTCCATGAGCAACACGGCCAGGGAGTGAACACCAGCAGGAGACCTGATGTCACAGTGGGGATGCGGTGCAATATGGAAAGCGGTTTCGGCATTTATTCATTATCCTTGATATCCAGATTAAGGTTCACCTTCTTGAATGCTCTTTGTTGTCTTTAGTAATGCAATTTAGCACACTAGTACCATGAATGTCTTACTACTAGCATGTCGTTTTGATAGCATAACTGCTCGGTCAGAGCCAACCCGACGTAGCTTGCAAGCGTAATGAATTTTTTTCCCTTCAGTATGAGCGCGATGCAAAATAAGGAATTTTTCTTTTTCCATTTGAAGTGATCAAAACCGGTTGTGTATATATATATATTTTTTTCAAAACTACTTTGCATTTCAGTCTATGCTTTTGTTTTACTTTTACCAAAGTAAATGAGTTGAATCATTGCTTCTACGTTTATCAAATAATATATTTTTTTGCACAAGTAAATGTACTTTTCCTTATCTACAAAGTGTATGCCATCGTGAGAAATGTATCTTTAAATCAGTTCTACCCAGCTTTGTACTCGTCCAGCTTCGATGTAGCATGCAGCTGACCCTCCTGCTGGGAGTTTTCACATGAGGCTCGGTGGCGGCCTCCGGCCCCCTCGAGCATGACCCGGCCCTGCTCCAGTAAAACAGTCAAAAGCAGACCCCGGAGGTTCCACGGCACGAGAGAGCGAATGGTCAACGCCGTTTCCAGTGGGTGCAACCTGGTGGCTGTCACATAGTCAAGTGCTGTGAGGTAGTGGAACCCCCACGTCATGCGCACGACCCCTCTACCACAAAGTGCCCGCACACAACTGGGTGGGTGGGGAGCGTTGTGCTCGATCACAGCCTGGAAGTCCTCTAGAGCCCCTTTGTGGTCTTTTGTGAGAAGTCGAGCATATCCACAGAGAACTTGAACACTGGTTGGAAAGCTGTGCTGACCTTTGGCAGCTTCCAACTGGCTACAGATAGAGAGGGCTTCCTTGTATGCCCCCCTGAGAAGAAGACATTCGGCCAGTCGCAGCCGCAGTTCTTGTCCTCCACCGTCAGACTCCAAATGGCAAAGGGTCCGCAATTGCGCGATGGCAGGGTCCAGAAGTTCCGCTCCCTCCCGTGACCTCAGGTCCGTTCGGACGAGGACCACCTCCCGGAAAGCAGACAGACATTTTTCAATCTCCTGACGAAGATGGTTGCGAGCAGCTTCCCCCGTACCCAGATCAGTGAAGACCTTTTGGAAGCTAATTCGAGCACAAGCTGGGTGTGCCTCGAAGGCTTGGCCCAGATCCACACAGGCCTCGGCGACCCGCCCACCCGCCATGAGGTACGTGGCCGCTCGGCCGGTGAAGATCCTCGCTCGCCTCTCAGGTGCGTCTTTGACCATCTGCAAGATAGCAGAATACACATCTGCACTGTCGCCAAAATGGCCAGTGAAAAACAAAAGTGCCGCTTGTAGCTCCAGCACTTGTCCATCACCTGGTGAGAGCTCCAACAAGAACTCCAGCAGTGGAGGAGCAGTCTCAATATTCAGCTGTTCTTTCCCCTTTTTGGACACGTCACAGTTGCTGTCCAGCAACAAGGAGGGGTACCAGAGATGCATTTGCTCTGTGAAGGCTTTTACTATTTGGGGTATTTGAGAAGCTTGTCTGCTCTTGACCAGTTTGACAGTTTCACATTTGTTGCTCTTGTATGAGTTGAGGTAAAGTTTTAGAGCCTTTGCCCGGTCGGCCCCCGACATTAAGCAGGCCAAAGCACGAGTTATCTCCAGCGCCACACAACAAATGCCATCTCCTTTGGCCTTTTGTTTCCCCGCAAGCAGAGCAGTACAGCGAGCAAAAATCTCCTGGCTGTCGTGCCCGCCACTGAGAAGGAGGGACTCCATTTTGAAAATGGTGGCCGAGAGATTATTAGGGCAGAGGGTGGACAGGAAGACAGCTGCCAAACCTTTACAGAGTCCGTCAGCAAGCTGGATCTCCTGGTGATTGTCAAGCCAACTTTCTAGAATCGAGATGACTCCTTGGAGGTGGGATATCTCCTTTTTGCGCATGTGGGTCACAGTCATTGCAGCGTGAGTACTGAAGGCAGATATGTAGAGGGACGTGGCCCGCACCAGCTCCCCGGCCTCCAGCCACTTGTCTGCATCCTCACACAGAATTGAAACCTTGATGCCAGGACTCACATGGGCAGCCATGATCACCGATTAGCTCCTTTCACTTAGACATCGGCACAAAAGTCACCTGACAACACAAAACATGCGTTTTAAATGTCATGGATCCCATTTGTAGAATTTTTTATTTTTTAGAAGGATAAATGTGACCCCAAACTGTGGCCTGTACCCCTGACTCTTTGCAGACAGAAACACGCCTTTGTCTTGCAGCTGGAGCTGAATTCATAAGACCAAACTTGGCCTGCATCAAAAATCAAAATGTGGAAAGAACGTACTCTATTTTCAACATAAAAACAAAATAAACATGTACAAGGGCTTACACACTTTTTATTAAATTTAATGTCACGCTTGAATTAACTTTTTCTGTCACCAATATTATTATTAAAAACACGTTTTACTTCTGAAATACTGTATGTTTAATAGTTTATATATTTGTATAGGTTTAATTAATCTCGCATGTTTCCCGAACAAGGGGAACCAGTCCCCTGTCTAGCTTTCCATTTTGTCTCAATGGCAAGGTTTTGACATTCAGTCAGTCTATGTGTGATTTATGTACTCTTGAGATTGTGGGAATATTTATATCGCCTACCTGCCTTCCTTCCTGGATGCAGCCTGAGCTTTCGTGTCCCAATAACAGACCCACGAGGAAGTGCAGAAACATAGAAATACATGTTTTGCTTTATTTTCTCAACAGCAACAAATACTACTACTCCCACAAAGCCTTGCATATTCAAGGTTTGACGTTGACGTCGTGAATTCATGTGTTGCACCAACCAGGGTGCCCAAGGAAAAAACATCGCGGGCCCACTTGCGGTAATTCAATAGCGCCGCGCTCGGCGTTGCCGGGACAACCCAACATGGACGTTGAGCAACTTAGCTGTCAATGTTAACATAGACAAAAACATTTTAAATACTGTACAGTCAAACGCCTCCTGTATTTGTTTTCCGCCTTATTTACTTCGAGACTTACCAATGCGTGATCTGTGATCCTCGTCAACGCGGTCCGGTCGCCATGGTAACCGCGGAGCCTACTTTGCCGGATAAGTCACGATTTTACAGCACTTGTATGGCGCTGTTGGATGAAATTATTCACACTAACAGATATGATACCAATTAATACATTTAACAGGTAAAATACCAATGAACACATTTAAAGGTCTTTTGCACACAAACAGGAAGACTTAGCTTTGGTACGCTCCAGTTTGATTGTTTATTTTGTAAATAAAGAAGCATTATTTCATTAGTTTTTCTATCTGGTAGTGTATATAAACAATGAGTGGCCAGAACACAGCCTACATTAAGGTTGACATAGAAAAGTTATTTATTTGGCAAAACATATTATTGTTGGAGCATCTTAAATCAACTTGACAGTGGGCTCTGTAAAACGTATTCTTAGCAATAATTTAATGTCAAAATATTTATAAAAAATATTTGTATAGCTTAGAATCTCTTTAGTTAAAATCACATTTTAATACCATGTTAAGGAGACTGAAATAAAATATACCTCTTGATAATCTTATGATAGTCAAAAATATGACTCAGAAGCACAGATAATAGTTTTGTATTTACAATAACTTTATAACTTACACATAACCAACTGCATAAATAAAATGGCATAGAGTATTCAGTAATAATTAAGGTTAAAATGATCAACCCTGACAAACCGGTGCTGTAAATCTCTGAAATGTTTAAATAAATGTATGATTTTTTAAACAAACAAAAGAAGCTTTAAAAAAATAAAGACTGATACACGACAACAAATTCCACAGGGTCATTAAAGTATTCTGATCTATTTGCCTCAACTTGGCACAACAGGAAAACCACAACAAAACTGCAATTCATATGAAAACCACAAAGTATACTCAACTTATTGGAAAGCCCAAGCAACTTCTCAAAAGTAGTTGTACAGACGAACAACCACCTCAAAATGAGACATGCAGACACCACAAAAGGAAACCATCAGGTTCAACTGCACAGGTGGGGCGAAATAAACAAAGTCCCTCGTGTGCCTTCACAGGACTTGTTTGCGACAACCGAAATACGCTTAATTCTGTGGGGATTTCAATTGCTTGTTCTTCGAGGTACCAAAAACCTCAGGCTGAACTTCTTTGAACTCATGCACGAATCTCATTTCTAAAGAGATGAAAAACGTGTTTGGTCTGTGAATGTAACATCATACTTGTATGTTGTCAGACGTGGCAAACGTTCTCAAACTTGATACTTCAGTAGAAATAGATGCTTCCATTAAAAAAAAAAGAGTAAAAGTAGAAGTATTGACTCAACTTCTGCAGTTAATGAAAAAAAGTACAAACTCTGACATGTACAAAAGTATTTTCTCGACTGCTTATCCTCACTAAGGTCACGAGCGTGCTGGAGCCAATCCGGCGGCGTACGCCCTGAACTGGTTGCCAGCCAGCTGATAAATCACAAAAACGTTCACCATGAATCATTTGCAAAAATCTATCCATCCATCCATTTCCTGAAACGCTTATTCTCACGGGGGTTTTGCAGAGCACATGGTCGCACTCACATTCACACCTAGGGGCAATATAGAGTCACCAATCAATGCTTGTTTTTTGGACGTGGGAGGAAATCGGAGTGCCCGGAGAAAACCCACACAGGCACTGCGAGACCATGCAAACTCCACACAGGCAGGGTCAGGATTTGAAACCCCATTCTCAGAACTGTGAGTCCAACGCTCTACAGCTGCATCACCCTACCACCCATTTGCAAACAACGGAAAAAAAGAAAAATCGCTCATAAAAAAGGACATAGATGGGGAAATATCTAGCTTTTGTCCAAATCCGTTGCTATCATGATTAAAACTCCCTGTTTCACGTTCCTTCATGCTCCTCAACTCACTTCCAATGACTTCCCCTGCACCAAAGAAATACTGTTACTCAACAAGGAGGTTTGGTTCCTCCAAAAATTCTGCAAATACGCAAGGATATAACTGGAGATATGCAGGGGTCAATGGTACCCCTGCAAGCCCTCTTCGCTTAGATCGACATGCCATGGCTGGCACTTCCAAACTTGTTTTGCAGTTGTACTCTGAAACAAGAGTTGTCAGTAAAAGTTCATGTAAATACTGAAGAACACTGGAAATTGAAAGAAAAGGACAATGGATCTTGATCCGTTGTGTAATAAATAAAATTAACGTGTGATATTGCCATTTGAGTTCCCTGTTAGTCATTGCTAATATTCAAGTCTTGAGCAAATACAATCTTTTCTTGACCGGAAATCTCAGCAGGCTGTGAATTCATCCTTTGTCTGATCGTGCCTCTGAAGTCTCTCAAGGCTTTCCTGC
This sequence comes from Syngnathoides biaculeatus, assembly GCF_019802595.1. NCBI lineage: Eukaryota > Metazoa > Chordata > Actinopteri > Syngnathiformes > Syngnathidae > Syngnathoides > Syngnathoides biaculeatus. Next base: position 13,590,771 of record NC_084641.1, read on the forward strand.
AGCATCTGAGCACAGCCGGACAAATTCATGGAATGCAAGGCAGAAAAGATGTGTTCCAGGCTGGCAGAGGAGCGCTGGCTCCACAGCCGGAGCATCTGGTACTGCTTCTCCAGGAGGCCCAAGCCGGCATCAAACTCCACACGTTCCACCTGCTGGTCTGCCACCGACAGCATCCTCAAGAACTCCTTCCACCGGCGCAGAGGGACCTCATTAATGATAACGTAGAGGACGTTGGGCGGCCAGCGCCCGCTTGGCTCCTCCACTCTGTCATCTGGGGAGAAAGCAAGCAATGGTAAACCGACAAAATGTTTGTGGGGAAAAAAAAACAAAAACACAATTCAAACAATAATCACAGTCAATGTGAAATATTTGTTGTGTGAGTTTTTGTGATTTGGATACAAAAAACAGTGGCGACACAGTTTGAAGCACCTGTCTGCAAATCAAAATAAAGGACTGTTGGATTTCTGGATTTCAATTTCTTGCACGCGATGGTTCTCCTGATTTTTTTAAAGGAATCTATAGTTTATCAAATTTCTGTACACAGGAGAGTAAGAATAGAATTTCTGATCAACTATTCACAATAAAACTACATAAACTGCTTTAAATTCACAATCAAAACTACAGTATGTACAGTGCGACACGGTGGAAACTGTCAACAGTAATATTGAGGAGAGGAACATTTTTGCTTACAATTCAGGGGTGTCAAACTTATTTTTGTCACGGGGCCACATTGGGGTTCCCGTTTCACTCAGAGGGCTGTTATGATTGTGAAACCATAAAAACCTTTAATCGCTTCATCATATTTACACATTAAATTCATGAACTTGGTTTGGAATCAGAAATCAAGGGTAATGGGTTTTTCGACCATTGTTGCAGCAGACATTTTTTTTTTACTTGAGCACTAGAAGATGTAGTATGTGCCCTTTAAATCGAATCACGAATAGCAGTCCAAACATATCATGATATAACGCCCATCTCTTACCTTTGTGTGGGGAGCATGTGTGGGAAGCATCGTTGTGGTCAAGATGTGCTGGTGTTGGAGAACTCTGACAGGCTGCCGTCATGAGGGTTTCCTCAAACACGTCAAATGTCTTATTAAAGAGTGAGAAAAAAATTAATCGCCATAACAATCTGTTTTCCACATCTCATATCGTGATGGTTTACATTCACATCATTGAGGTTACCGATAAAAGCATCGTAACGTATACAGCAGTGATGGGGTAAAATTTCAAACTAAATAAAAAGGAATATTACGGAGGAAGCAGACTAGGAGGATCTTTAATACTGTGCAGGGAAGTCCTTTACAAGAATGCTGTAAGACATTCAGTTCATCTGAGGGACTCTTTATTTGCATCGATGCTGCTGTTTTGTCAGCTGCAGACTTCAGATGGAATCAACAACAAATTCCATTTATCATCTATGTGTGAACAAAATTGTCTATGACTGAAAATTTTTTTGTTGAACGGCGGGAAAAAATACTCAGAAAAACGGACAAAATAATAAAAAAAACCCAACAAAACCCTTAAAAAAAGACTCAGAAAAACTGTTTAGTTTTCTTGTTTTCACCAACTGAATCCGTAATGATGCTGCAAAGGTGTCATGGCGTAAAGGGGCAGTCGTAGTAGGCACAAGAGAAGCGACTGCTCTGATGTCTTCACTGTTTTGTTCGCTAGTACTCTGCACTTTTGGTATAGTGATATGCTCTACTGTAAAATCAGTGTTAAAAAAAAAAAGATTTTTATTTCCCACAATGTAAAACACTTCATAACATGTCCGTGACGTGCTTTGGTCAAAATACCCCAAGGACAGAGAATGACATATGTACTGTGACAGCCTATTTCTGGCAATGTTAAAACTGGCTCGTTTGTGGGGCAGACCTGTCGGGCAGTGAGCCGGCCCTCATCCATCCATCCATCCATCCATCCATCCATCCATCCATCCATCCATCCATCCATCCATCCATCCATCCACACACCGACACACACACAAATGGGCCAATGATCAGCTTGGATTACAATATAACGAGAACCAGTGTGTAGGATCGCATCTCGTCTTCCTCAAAATTCTGTTGGATAGCTTGCTGTTATAGTGAAAACAGATCCCAGAATGTGGGGGGGAAAAAGTAAGCGGCCCAGACAAAACATTTTTAAGACACATGGACTCATCATCAAAGACATATAAAGTCAACACCCATGTCTAGAATTTCTACAGAACATAAGATGCATGCAAGTGAGAACGTACCACCGTGGCTGGGCTGCTGTCTGGACGGCTGTGAGCTTCTGCAGAGAACAAAATAGATATTATCTGGAAGCCTCCTGAGAAAAAAAAAAAATCTACAGTGCAAGCAGCAAGTGAATTCCATTTCATTCTTTTTTTTTTCTTGCCTTGCTCATTATTTGTTTACACAACAAGCAGCTTCAGTTCATCCTCTCAAATAAAAATCTATTCAATAATAATATACTGTACACTCTGTCATCGTTTCCTTTGGGGTCCAGTTACTGCTAATGCTCAGGTGTTTGCGAGAGCCCTGACCTCAACCTTAGCCATGACACTGTAGCTGACACGTGGGGGACCAATGAGTGTTCACTTCCTGGAGATGCAGTGACCACGTGGCCTGTTGCTATTATCTACGAGTGTGTCCCTTTCAACATAATCTCGCTCGAGTCTTAACGCACTTTCCTGGCCTTCCTTGCTACGCCATCATGTCATGGGCTTGAGTAGGATCCTTCCGAGATACATCACAATGCCGTTGTCTCATTTGTCTAGGCTGGGTGGTTGCTCCAGCACGGCAAAGTTTTCCTCAGCCGGGAACTGTTGGATGCTCCGAGCATTGTGAGCAGCTGCTGTCATTGTGTCTATTTGTCGATGTGCTGAGTGATGATCTGGGTCAAATTGAAGGGGAAAACTCCTAGTTTGGGTTTGAATATACAGTGGAGGAATTAATCATTTGATCCCTCATGAGTTTTGTAAGTTTACCCACTGACAAAGACATGGTCTATAATTTTAATGGTTGCTGTATTGGTTGGGCGGCATGGGGGCTCAGCTGCTAAAGCGTTGGCCTCACAGTTCTGAGGTCCCGGGTTCGATCTCGGACCCGCCTGTGTGGAGTTTGCATGTTCTCCCCGTGCCTGCGTGGGTTTCCTCTGGGCACTCCTTCCTCCCACATCCCAAAAAAAATGCAACATTAATTGGACACTCTAAATTGCCCCGAGGTGTGATTGTGAGTGTGGCTGTTTGTCTCCATGTGGCCTGCGATTAGCTGGCAACCAGTTCAGGGTGTACCCTGCCTCCTGCCTGTTGACAGCTGGGATGGGCTCCAGCACTCCTCGCGACCCTTGTGAGGATAAGTGGTTAAGAAAATGGATGAATGGATGAATGTATTGGTAGGTGTATTTTAAAAGGAAGAGGCAGAATATCATAAGGAAAATACAAAAAAAAAAAAAAATCACATCAAACAGAAGATTTTTTTAACGGCCGCAGGGGGCCACTCGAGCGGAAAAGGTAAGAATGAGACCGGTGGAATATATGTGCCGAAGAATTGATTTTTACCGCCCCTGTTAGCACTCCGCTAGCGATATGCTAGCATGTTGCTGCTGTGTTACTGGCATGTCTCAGTGATATTTATCGGTAAGTTTTATTTTAACCGGCCCTGTTAGCGTGCTAGCGTTAAACTCTTTCTGTGTGCCGTCTTTCTTTGTAAATATCTTGTGTTTCAATGTGGGCACTATTGACTTTTACACAGTTGCGGCGTATATATGTACCAAATGGTATTTCCTTTACAAATGTACTCGGTGAGGCTGGTAACCAGGTGCGCTCTGTAGGCCGGGAATTACGGTAATTGAGGGGAAATACTAGAAAACTTTGAACGCTGATCAAAACATTCCTTGCTACTTGGTGGAGATTGAGTATTGTTGGCCAATACAGAGGGTCAGTTGCTTCTTGTAGTTGAGCACCAGGAATTATGGTTGTCTTCAAACCCATAAGATTTTGAGGGTGTGCCTGAGCAACTCCAAGCTTCACATCCCTCCACAGATTTTCTATGGGATTTCCATCCGGAGATTGGCTAGGCCACTTTTCGACCTTAACTTACTTTTGCCACTCTTTTATTTCCTTGCTTGTGTGCTTTGGGGCATCGTCTTGGTGGGAGCCCCATCCACAACCCAATTTAACTTTTCCAGCTGAGAGAAAGAGGTTGTCACCCAGGATTTCACAGTAAGTGCCTCCATCCATCATGGAGTGAAGTTGACTTGTGCCCTTTGTTGATAAACACCGCCCAAAGCACAATGCTTCCCCCTCCAAGCCTGACAAGTGGGGATGGCATTCTTATCTTGTTCTTGTCTGAATTCCTCTTCTTCCAAACACAGAGTCAAACTGATTTTAAACAGTTCAATTTTTCTCTTACAGTATCTGACCACATCTCCTCTCAATCATTCTCTGAATCTGCAGGATTTTATCCATTATGGTGAAAAGATGATTCTGATTTATACAGGGAACAAGTTGAGATAGGTGTCTTTCATACAGCTAACGATTCAGTAGGAGCCAGAATTCTTTATTGCTGGTCGGGGATGAAATGGTAATTACACTCAATGAAATGCAAATACATATTTTTGAAAATGTGTTTTTTCTGGATTTTTTGGGGGGAGATTATGTCCGCCACCATTAACATAAACCTACCATTAAAATTATAGACCATTCATGTCTTTGTCAGGGAGTGAACCTACAAAAACAATGAGGGATCATATACAGTAATCATTTCCCTCATTGTATTTTGTGACACACTTTGAATACAGTGCAGGGTGTCCAAACGTTTTTCTCCAAGGGCAAAATACGGAAAAAAAATTAAGGCTAGAAGGGCTACTTTACATCTGTTACCTATAATTTATTAAACATGTTAAAAATCAATCCATCATGATAAGGTATGCTAATGATTTTTTAAAAACATTTTTATGTCCTATTATTATTATTATTACTACTACAGTCTATTTATTTTGAAAAGTATTTACATTAGAGCTCTCTCTTAAAGGTGATGAAACAATTACTTCAGGTTCACCCGTGTACTGAGCCACAGCGGAATCGCATCGTCACATTCAGAACCCAAACAAGAGCTATATGTAAGTTGACAATCTTGGGACTTTTTTTTAACCACATTGGGATCATTACTGTGAAGTTTCATAAAGCTGCCCATGAAGAAAATAATCGCATGGCACATCATAGAAGCCCGCTGGGTTGTCACTTGGATTTGTTTGTTTTTCTGTATCTCCTTTTTGTAACGCTACCAAATGTGCAAGGGTCGTGATTGGGCTTGAGTACAAATCTACTTCCTTAGAGTACCATTGTAAACTTCAGCAGGGCTCTCATCGCTCATGTTGATTCTCCAGGTGGGAAAAGACCACAAGTAGAAGGCAAAGCAGATGCAGAACACCAGAAGCGAAAATAGAATCAGAGCCAGGAAGATGAACATCCATTGGCCACAACCTGCTGCTGTAAACACAACAAGCCACTTAATAGTGTCACTGAACAATTTGAATGTTATTCGTGGAACATAAGGTAGCACATTTCATGATAACGTGCATGTTCCAGTTAGTCTTATAATGTAAGTGTCTTTGTGCAACATACCGTGAAGCTGATTTGGATTTAGTGATGATGTGTTCTGTTTTGCACTGGAATGTCTTGTCGTTGTTAAAGTGGCTACGAAGACAGCTGCAGTTGTAGCTGTACATTTTCTCTTGCATTCTGCATTTTTCAAGCACTGTTCCCTGAAAAAAAGAACGGCATCAACACAAGTAGAAGGCGCACATAATCCGCCACATAATTTCAATATAATCAACGGTTATTCAATATACAGTGGTACCCTGACCTAGAAGTATAATTTCTTCCTTGATCAAGCTTGTAACTAAATTATCAAATCCCTTTCCTGAAATGAATCTGTTCCACCCCCCAAAAACATCACAATTCTTTGTTATGGTTTTTAATAAAGAAAAAAAAACACTCTGATGTAAAATACAGATAGAAAAACAATACATTATGAGCCCATCATTTTTGTATGTTTTTTGACTACATGAAATATGTTTGAAGGTAAGTGTAGAAAACTGAGAACAATTGAGTACTGAATTGATTAGATATTGCTGAAAAAACACTTTTCTACCATTTTAGCTGACAATATTTGGTTGGTTGTGGGAAAAAACAAGCATTGTGAACAAATTGCCACTTCCTGCCCATTCATAAGAACTTGACCTAGTTCTACTACTCACTCAAAAAAAATACAGTACCTTGTGAAAGTATTCGGCCCCCTTCAACTTTTCTCCACATTTCAGGCTTCAAACACAAAGATGTAAAATTTTCATTTTTTTGTCAAGAATCAACAACAAGTGGGACACAATCGTGAAGGGTAACAAAATGTATTGGCTATTTTAAACTCAGTGCAGCAAACTCACTCCAGAAGTTCAGTGAGGATCCAATGTTTACTGATGATGATAAATTTAATCGACCTGTGAGTAATCGAGTCTCCGTATAAATGCACCTGCTCTGTGATGGTTTCAGAGTTCTGTTTAAGGTGCAGAGAGCATCATGAAGACCAAGGAAGACACCAGGCAGGTCCGAGATACGTCCCTCTAAACTTTGACCTTGAACAAGGAGAAGACTGATCGGAGATACAGCCAAGAGGCTCATCATCACTCTGAATGAACTGCAGAGATCTACAGCTGAGGTGGGAGAGTCTGTCCATAGGATAACAGTCGTACACTGCACAAATCTGGCCTTTATGGAAGAGTGGCAAGAAGAAAGCCATTTCTCAAAGATATCCATAAAAAGTCTCGCTTAAGTTTACCACAAGCCACCTGGGAGACACACCAAACATGTGGAAGAAGGTGCTCTGGTCAGATGAAACCAAAATTGAACTTTTTGGCCACAATGCAAAACGATATGTTTGGCGTAAAAAGCAACACAGCTCCTCACTCTGAACACACCATCCCCGCTGTCAAACATGGTGGTGGCAGCCTCATGGTTTGGGCCTGCTTTTCTTCAGCAGGGAGAGGGAAGATGGTTCAAATTGATGGGAAGATGAATGGAGCCAAATACAGGATGATTCTGGAAGAAAACCTGTTGGAGTCTACAAAAGACCTGAGACTGGCACGGAGATTTGTCATCCAACAACACAATGATCCAAAATATAAAGTCAAAGTCAAATCTACAATGGAAAGGTTCACAAATCAACGTATCCAGGGGTTAGAATGGCCAAGTCAAAGTCCAGACCTGAATCCAATCGAGAATCTTTGGGCAGAGCTGAAAACTGCTGTTCACAAACGCTCTCCATCCAACCTCACTGAGCTTGAGCTGTTTTGCAAGGAAGAATGGGAAAGAATTTCAGTCTCTCCATGTGCAAAACTGATAGAAATATAGTACCCCAAGCGACTTGCAGCTGTAATTGCAGCAAAAGGTGGCGCTAAAAGTATTAATGCAAGGGGGCCGATTAATATTGCACGCCTCACTTTTCAGGTTTTTATTTGTTTTTAAAAAGTGTGACTCATGTGCGGTGTATACCAAGGCCATGATAGGTCGCTCTAGTCGCCCCTTAACAGCCTGCCAGCCGCAAACGCAACAAAACAGCGTTGTAGCCTGAAGTCTCATAGTTGCCATATGCGATGGTGTGGAGTGAGGAGGAAGAAAGGGGTTGGGGGGGGTACACAAATTTTTAACCTTGTGAGATGTGACACCCACAACAAACTTCTTTGGTCACATGTGATTGCCATTTCCTTGTAATTCCACCGCCTGCAGTCTAAATGTTTGGTTTCTTACGCTCTTGATGTGGCACACTCTGAAAATTGCTCCAACTGCCATGTTTGTTCCTTCATGGTGCATACCGCCGCAAACCAACATGTTGTGCCTTCCCCACACCCCAGTTCGTCATCACTAGCTCTTTCCTCATATCTTCACTGTATTGTTCACAGTACCTTCAGCAAACCCTCCTTGAGGTTCTTGTTTCTGACTGGTTCACTGGACTTGGTTGGCAGACTTGGCTATGCCATATCGGTCTTGTTTTCTCTACGGATTTTCTCGTGCATGTATAGCTCAGTGTTTGTCCAGTACTGCATACGTATGTGGCCCCAAATGACACTGTAACAGTCTCCTCTCCTACTTTTGACTGGAACTTTCCCGACCTTGTTCCTCACATTGACTGTTTGAATGATATGATTGAGACGAGCGGGGATTATTCAGTCTATATTTTGCGCAGGCGTGTGTGTAATTACAACCTGCTTATGAAGGATTTTCTTAAACTTACATTATGCTATGAAACGCTGAATGTTTTCTTCGATGGTTTGTTTGATGCACATTATCCCCTTCATACCATTGATTATCCATCCATTATCTGAGCCACTTATCCTCACATGGAGTGTAAGAGAGTGCTGGGGCCTGTCCCAGATATCATCAGGCTGATGGAAAACTAGTCTTGAAACCAGAAACCAGTTGAAAAAAAAAAAAAGGTTGTTGACATTTAATGTATTTTATACATACAATATGTCAATGTTATTAAAAGTGAAGACAATTTGCCATTTTGGTATTTTAGGAAAAAAAAAATTCAGTCAATGCAAATGATTAGCTTTTGCAGGCTACATAACATGATGTGGTGAGCTGAATCTGGCCTCCGGGCTTTGAGTTTGACACCTTGGATATAGTGCATCAACCAGCAAAATCAGAACCGTATTATCTTGGTAAAAGCAACATTTCTAATACTGCCCTTAACTTGGCTATCTCCAAGACTAATGAAAAATGTATTTGACAACAATGTCTTACTTGAACCAAGCCTCACACTTCTGTTGCTCATGACCGCTCTTTTCAGAATCTTAAAAACAAAAAAAAGTAAAAGACAAAAAGAAGGGGGGAATAAGACTTTTGGGAGACGTATTTTGAATGCAGTGACTCCCAGTACAACTTTAGCTTAACTTTGTTACCTCTACATGCAAGGCAATTGAGGCTCTCTTGGGACCTTGCATTGTAGAATCCCTCCTTGCACTCGCACACTACATCACTGTTAAAGGAGCATGGCTGTACTTCCACTGCATAAGATGAGGAACAATCAAGTAGACGTGTTCTCAGTTAATTCCCCGTCTTACACTTTAGATTTTGTATTTCCATTTTCACTATCTTTTACAGTTGATATCATGTGGGTACAAGTGAGAAAACAAATCCCACTTACGACCGCACACGTTACACCTCAGGCATTCCTCCAGGCTATTGCATTTTGCTGTGAATGTGTGACTGCCACATTTTTTACATCTGTTCTTCAAAAAGGGGTTGTCAGAGTTTCCTTTATGGTAACCTGAAGGGAACAGAGATCCAGTACTTACAATAAATCCAATATATCACACACTACATGAAGGGTGTACTTTTCAGAATTGATGAACTTGCCCGGTGGACACTCTTTATTGCAAGAATGAATGGAAGGTTCCGGCAGCTGTGTGGTACTGTGTCCTTGTATGGAAAACGAGACCATCATTAGAAAAACCTGAAAAACAAGATAATGACAACACATTGTGGAAAATAGCTCAACTGAAACAGAAAATGGAATAAAAGGATGAAGTTCTCCTAGACATTTTAAGACGGCTGACCTATCATTTTGTTTCCAAATATTATGGACTAAACCACTGACGTAATAGTTGACAATCTACATCTTAACATCTGTGATGGTTTACTGTATATGGGGTTTGAGATAACCCAGTCAATGTCAATGTGTGGTTTAAATCAAAATCTCAGTGGATGGAATTTTGATGGGGTGGAAACAACAGTTAATTACAGTTGAATCACTTCCATGTATTTTACTGTATGCTCTGTGGTAAATAACTGGAATTTACAGAAATGTCAAACAGTGTGAAAATCATGCGAGCGCACCTGCCAAGGTGAAAGGCAATAGCCAAATTAATCTTCATTTGTGGTACATTTTCATTGACTTGAATTATGTTTTGGTTTTTGTGAGAAAATTATGATTTATTGGTTTTGTTTTGTTTTTTAACATGGTAATTTTGGCCCTCGTGCTGCATGGCTTCTATTATGGACAAATATATACTGAAAGCCTATTTTGATTTTTGTCTTTTTTTCCCCAAAGATGTGGGGTTCAGTGAATGTGTGTATGAAACCTGTGATACTTGGTAGGTTAGGAATCAGTTTAATACCACTACCTAATTTAAAGAAATTTATAATATTTGTGTTAGTCTACAATGAGGTGATTGATAGGCCTGCCTTTTAATATGAAATCCTGTGAGCTCAAATTCAAAACAACATGATTCGCAGCCCGTAGTTAAAGGGGAATTCCGGTGCTTGACAGGAACAATGTATCCAATAGGTCATGTAATATCTACTCTATTTTGACAATGTGATGTTAAATTCTCTCTCATTTAATAGTGTTTTGAGAAGATTTTTATCGACAATTACGAATTTTCAGGAGTGCTGCCATTTTCGCGAGTCACATGACTTACGTGCGCGGATGTGACGTGTAAGGTGCCGCACATAAGGCTCAATTACATTATGCCCAGCGCTGATTTCTCGGATTTATCACCCATCTGATGAAGAAATAGCAGTATCGGATGATCGGGAAGACGGAGGAATACTTCCATACAGATTTGAACCTGTGGCTGTAAATAATGTTCAACATTCGGATGGTTCTTTGGGCGGAATGACGCCGGAGTCTGACCACTTGGAGGCCGAGGCGCGGGACGTAAATGTGTAAACAAAGGCCCCTGGAGCTCCGGGCCGGCACCCGCGGATGGTTCTTTGGACGAGCGAGCAGAGCTTCGGCGTCCGGCGGAAGTCACGAGCCAAAGCTCGGCTTACAGCCTCCACCGCTGGAGCTCGCTCATCAGACTCCGCGTCAGTCCCAAGAACCATCCGCGGCTGCCGGCACTTATGTATGGAATTATTCCTCCATCTTCCCGATCAACCGATACTGCTATTTCTTCTTCAGATGGGTATAAATCTGAGAAATCAGCGCTGGGCACAATGTAATCGAGCCTTTGGTGCGGCACCTTACACGTCACATCCGTGCACGTACGTCATGTGACTCGCGAAAATGGCAGCGCCCCTGAAAATTCGTAATTATCGATAAAAATCTTCTCAAAACACTATTAAATGGAGAGAATTTAACATCACATTGTCAAAAAAGAGTGCATATTATATGACCCTTTGGATACATTGTTCATGCCAAACACCAACATTCCCCTTTAAGCAACAGAAGGGTACACTACATTGTGTGTATGGGTCCATAAGGAGGCTTACCAGTGGGGGCCCAAAACTTGGTGCTACGCCCATGACAGAGATAAACTATTTATAGCCAATAAATAATTCACAGACAAGTAAAAAGTGGGCGATTTTCAACAGCGCACCTAACGGTCTCTCTCGGTCAACTAATTCGCGGTGCCGTAAGGAAGCCGTCCTGTAAGGCAACCACCATAGCGGCACCGGGTACAGATGAAATCTTGTTTAAGGAAAATTGAGATAAACTGAAATAAACTCTTCGGAACTACAATAATGCATCGTAGAATCAGATACAACATCCCAAAAAGTCTCAACTTCTAACACTCACCAAGTCCATGTTGGAAGAACGGACTAACATCCAATGAGTTGTCGCTGGTCATCTGAAAGAAGGTTTATAATACTGCATGGCATCATCATCATCATCATCATCATCAGCTCGTCACCATCAGCTGAGGAAGTTTTTTCAGTGTTTCCAGAAATCTCCCATCATTTTTTGTAAAGCCCTGTCATAGAAGAAGCGCGAGGAAGTATAGCAGTCTTGAGCGAGACCGCCTGTCTCACATGGTTTGCACAGTCCTCTTCAGAGTGCTGCGAGAAACAGGAAACGCAGTGACGTCTCATTCCCCATCCGCAGAGACAAGAGCTCCTGTGATCAAGCCATCAGAATAAATCATATTAAGATATGAGTTGAATGTGTTCCGTGACTACTCCTGAAACTAAAAATACTTGTATATCAAAACATCTTTCTCAAATGAAATAAATGGAAATGCCATTAATACTGCACGTTCCAGCCTAAAAGTAAGTTTCTTTCGGCTTGTCCCTTTCGGGGTCGCCACAGCGTGTCATCTCAGATGAACGCACATATGTTTGGCACAATTTTTACGCCGGATGCCCTTCCTGACGCAACCCTTCTCAGGGAGTGGAGGCCCCAGTGGGATACAAACCCACAACCCCTGGTTTATCAAACCAGTGCTCTAACCACTGAGCTACAGGGCCGGAACTGCACGTTCCAGCCTCCACACCCAAAAAAAAAAAACAAAAAAAAAAAAAAAAAAAAAAAAAAAACGTTCCAGCCTCCACACCCAAAAAAAAAAGTTTGTAATGTGTACATTTTTTAGCAAGAAGAATAGCACTCTAAAATGTTGTATGTTTCAAAAATCTACACTGTTAACATAATTAAATAGATGATTACATAATTTTTGCAACATTTATTTATTTTTTGCTTCAATTAAATAAAAATTGCGCCGCTGCTTCTGGTGTGTTTGCCTTGGCCAACAGGGGATTGTGTGATACAGACACAGATACAATTTACTGGAGAGTACATGAAGATGTTCACTGTTGCTCAGTAAGTTGTTGTAATCCAATGTAAAGTTGTTCTTTGTAAAAGGATAAATTATACTGTATATCCATATACACGCCATATACACAGGTGTGTATATGGATATATGCCACAATATTTATTTTTTATCCATATACACACTTGTGCTGCTCTTTCATTTGTGTTCAAATATCCGCCAATGTCGCAGTGTGCGAGTCACATGGATGCTATTTTTTAGTCCATCTTTTCCCTTTCACATATTAGCATTAAAGGTCAAGTGTCATCCGTATAAACATTCTAAAATGGATATTGTAATGAAAAATACATATAACATTATTCACTTCAATGTCCATACGAAAATATAAATATGACCGGAGAGTGGGTCATCCATGCGCAAAATTGCGTTAGTGTCATTCGACGACATCCAAGTGGTCGCCATATTGGCTGCATCCCGTCAATGACGTCACCCCCCGGACATTCGCTATTGAAAATACGCTCTGGACCCGACTATGGGAGACGAACACGCCCCTTCTGACATGGAAGCTCTTTTCGAAGATTAGAACATCTCACAATCAAGTGAAGAATCCGGGGCAATTTTACCCTATTGTTTCGAGCCATATTTAGATAATATGCAGATCCCTTCTAACTAACAACAGACTCCCCGACAGTATGTAGCGTACTCAGCCGCGAGGGGTCACAACGCCGCAGCCCGGGTGCGACGAGCCGATCACGGCTTTGGCTGGGGTGGCACCGAGGTGGCTCATCATGGCACTGAGCTGGGCCGCTTTACTGCGTTGTCATCGCTCGCGCCTGAGTGGGCCATTGTCAGTGGCGATAATCGGCAGTGTTGTTCATCATGGATGGCGGCGGCTATGAACAACACTCTCGGCAATGGCGCACTCAGCCGCGTGACTGCCGGACCCAGCTTCGGCCGGCGTGGCTCATTTTCGGCGCCTGAAGTGGCTTATCACGGCGCTGAGCCGACCAGCTTTACGGTGTTGTCACTGCACGCGGCTGAGTGCGCCATTGCTGGCAGCATTGTTCATAGCCTCCGTCGTCCATGAGCCCGATGCAGCGACCTTCACTGAAGCCATGACCGACGGACGCATTTTCGGCCCCAAGATGGCTTATCACGGCGCTGAGCCGGGCTGCTTCACGGCGTTGGCGTCGCACGCGACCGAGTGCGCCATTACCGGCAGTGTTGTTCATAGCCGCTGCTGTCCGCGAGCCCGACGCGGCAGCCTTTGCTGGCGAGCCCGACGCAGAAGCCGTCCGACGCGCACATTGACACATTTGTCCAACGCCTGTCATACGTACGCAGATCTTTTGTTACGTTATGAGAGACCGATTACGTGGTCCGCCCCAAACTATTATTTTTTTTAGTAGCTGTATACACACCTACCTGTCATTTGGAACCCACGAAGCTCTCGTCTTTTGCACCCATGCAATCCATTTTTCACGACGAACCGGTATCTTGGAATCTTATGAAGGGTAACTCAATCCTCCCAAGTGTTTGAGCAATATCCAGCAATGCAACAAGGCGGCATTTTGTTGAACACGAAGGAACAACAAATTAGTTTCCCGCAGGTAAAACTAATAGAAACAAACGAGACCGCTGGAGGGCGGTCCTGCCATGTATGTCACTTCCTGCTTCTTTTGGAAAAAAAAAATCCCTCAAGAGGATTTTCATGGTGGGAGTTACAAAAAGCCATATATGTCGAAATCATGTTTTGTGGTGAAAAAAACAGATGGGTCCATAGCGGCTGCCGTTTTTCATTAATAACATACTAAAAAAATCATCCATTTCATGACACTTGACCTTTAAGCTAGCAGACTTTTTTATTTGGTTGCTTGAAATATATAAGCGCAGTAATTCCCTGATCTTTATATTGAGTTTGAGCTTCAACTGGGATTGTCATTGACACTGTACTTTTCTCCAGGGAGAAGAGATAGCGAGGGTGGACGACTTCAAATACTTGGGCTCAACAATACGGAGCCTTAGTGAGTGTGGTAAGGAAGTGAAGAAATGGGTACAAGCGGGATGGAACAGTTGGCGGAAGGTGTCTGGTGTTCTATGAGACAGAAGAATCTCTGCTAGGATGAAGGGCAAAGTTTACAAAACAGTGGTGAGGCCGGCCATGATATACGGATTAGAGACGGTGGCCCTGAAGAAACAACAGGAAGCAGAACTATAGGTAGCAGAAATGTAAACGTTGAGGTTCTCCCTCGGAGTGAGCGATGGTTTGGTCATGTCCGGAGGCGAGAGAGTGAGTATATTGGTAGAAGGCTGCTGAGGATGGAGCGGCCAAGCAAAAGAGCGAGAGGAAGACCAAAGAAAAGATTGATGGATGTTGTGAGGAAGAACATGAGGACAGTGGATGTTAGAGAGGAAGGCTTAAATGGAAAAAGATGACACGCTGTGGCGACCCCGAACGGGACAAGCTGAAAGGAAAAGAAGAAGTTGACACTGTACTTTATTTTTCATGCGAACGTGATCCAACAGCAGTTCTCCATTTCCCATTCAACTTGGGCTAGTATGTCAATATGAACATGGAAATATTTGGCTTTCAACTCTGACATTTTTTGTTACTAAAAAATAAACTTGAGCAATCGTGAGACTGAAGGTGTGTACGTCTGTACTCGCACACCAGGAAAAGGCATCAATATTCCAGACCGATACTCCAAACCAGTGGACAGGTTTCCAATTACGCCATCATGTCAAAGAACACAAGTGATACGTGAAGCGTGAAGTTTTTTTCCATCATTAATTTATCCGACTGATCTAAGGGTGGTGGTGACGTCATTGACCGAAAACTATGCAATGCAAAATGAATGATGAACGCTACTTGAATGTTAAGAATAAGGGGAAAAGTTTTGGATTTATCAAGGTCTAATTGTCTAATTTCACAAAAATCTTTTTTTTTTACTCGAATGTGGGTGTGTAGACTTTTTATATCCACTAACGGCCAGTCTCCAGGGCTAGGTAAAACTGGGGATACATATAAGACAATGTTTTAAGAATGCTACAAATGCTGGGATCATCCAAAAAAGATGGACTGGCCATGGTTTGGTTTAAAGCAGTGATTCCCAAACAGTGTGCTGGGGTACATTAGAGTGCCATGAGTGCTCATCAAGTGGGCCGTGGGAAGTTATCCAATTTTATGTAATTACTAAAAAAAAAACCCAAACACTTATTTCAAGAAATAATGTATCTTTACTCATCTATTTATCCCAGTGAAGCACAATGACAGACAGAACAAAAAAAAAAATCCTCTTCTATTAGGTGACAGGAAGTACATACAGCGGGGCTCAACAACCTTTTTGAGGTTGAGGGCTACTTCGTGAGCATCGATCGTATGAAGGGCTACGTGACAAGTTTGCAGCAAAATTCAGACTCAGTTCGTTACACGTACATAGAATATTTTTGTTTTAATTTACTGTAGTAAATGACATTACAGGTATTTTAAAATTTTAATTCACGTAAGCAAGTCAGATTCAGAATTTGAAGCACAAATAATAGTAACAATTTTGGCCTGTGGTATTTTTAGACCATATCTCACGGGCGCCTTATATGGTCCTCCCGGGCTACCATTCGCCCGCGGGCACCTCGTTGGTGACCCCTGACATAAAGTAATTAATCAATCCATTTTTGCTGACATTTACTTTTGTTGGAGTTTTTATTTCATTGTTTTAAATATACATGAACAGTAAATTGTAAAATATGTGCCTCGGCTCTATAAAGGTTGGAAATCACTGGTTTAAAGCGCCCCTTGTAGGCGACAAGTCTTGATCAACTAGTTGTACTTTATGATGGAAAAACACCAGATACCATTAAAACATAATAGATGTAGTAGTATACTGCTTGAATATATATGTAGTTGATTCAAGCAGTATACTACTACATCTATTGTGTTTTAATGGTATCTGGTGTTATATAAAAGAGTGCTGATATACGTTTATAACTCACCAACTGGAGAAAAGGGTGTTGCATGAGATTCTAGGATAGAATTAGAATTTCAGCCATTGTAAGGAGAACTTAGTCCGAGACAAACTCAAAACACCCAAATCTAAGGCCATGGTCTTCAGTTGGAAAATGGAGGAGTGATCTGTCCGCGTCAGGGAGGAGATCCGTGGAGGAGTTGGAGTATCTTGGGCTCTTGTTCAATACAGGGAACATACCGGGAGACTAGCGGCCAGTTCAGGGTGTAGTGCGCCTTTTACCTGAATTTAGCTGACATGGGCTCCAGCACTTTTGCGACCCTTGTGAGGTTAAGCGGCTTGGAAAGTGTATGGATGTATGTGTGTCTTTTTTTCCTCTCGCTCTACCTTTGGACAGTTCCTTTTTACATAAGATTTGACGACTTTGAAGCATTTGCATCTTATAGAAGCTGCTATGCAACACACACATGCAGCAGGAATCACTATTCTCACGAGTAGTCGCCAAAACTCTAAACACACTGGCAGCCAACTCTACTCCAACCTAACGCCATTAAAGTAGGTCAGGGTAGGGGAACAAAAAAAATCTGCCTAAACATGATTCCTGTCAGCGTGTGCATGTGCGTGTACATGCAGCTCCATCGAGGCTGCAGCACCCAGAAGTGAACAAAGCGACCCGGAAGCGTTGATCGGGCTGGAGGCAGGCAGAAAGAACATCTAGCCTTTTTTTTCTTTTTTTTTTTTGTGTATGAAAACTGCGCTCCCAAGACAAAACCTGCAGTCAAGAGCAAAGGTATTTATTTGTGCATGCATTATCGTAAGACTATCTCCTCAAAACGGCTGCACCGTGCACGAAAAAAATAAAAAATAAAGCCAACGTCCTTCTTTTGATTCGTCCAAAAGTTGCAGAATTTGGGTGGGAAAAAGAAAACAAACTTAACAAAATAAACACCTCCGGGGTGAAACTGGGATTTGGTCACAATAGCACGTCGCCCTCCAACCGTACGTAAAGCGGAGTCGTTATTTCGGAGAAAGATAGGTGTTCGGTTTTGGTTCTGCTTCAGACCGCATCTCGTCTTCTGTTTCCGCGCTGTTTTTTTTTTTTTCTTCTTCCCCCCCTTCGTCAGGGTATGGTTGTTGTAGGAAGTGTCAGTTTTTTTAAGGGGTGGGGAGGCCGGGCGATTCAAAGCTGCTAGGGGCCGTAAACAATCCGTCATGCTAACATGGACGTGATAAAGTCACACTCTCAGTAACTGTTTTGGGGAGGGGGGAGGGCGAAGAACACTGCAGAATATGGCGTCCCGCCTTATAAAAATAAGGCTGCCATTTTTGTTTCTCTTTTGTCTGGGAATGTTTTAAGGTGGACTGTCGGGGTATGGTCGGAAAAAAAAAAAAAAAAAAACGTGAGGCGCGCTGTGCCAGTCGACCCGTGGCCGTCCAAAACGCCCCAAGAGCGGACATAAGGAGATGGGCGAACCCTGGCCCCGGCCAAGGCAAAGTTTCAAAAAAAAAAAAAAAACAACAGACGTCGACTGGCACTTGCCTGTGCGGAGACACGCACATTACAGCAGAAAAGACAGAACATAGGCTACGTGACAAGCTACAAAGGCGACATTTAGTATGCCCTGTGACTTTTTTTTTTTTTTGAGTCTACAGTACTGTACACAATTTAGATTTCCATTTGGATTAGATTTACACGTTTGATGTGAAAGTGGTGGCGGCGCCAATCCATTCAATCTCGCACAATTTGTCACAAATGTCAATCTCAAACTGAGCTGTCAACAATATATTAAAACCAAAACCCATTTGAATATCGAACAAGGTCCACTGCAATGCAAAGTGATATGTATAACTATATTATGCAAAATTATTTGTCAATATATTACAGAAAACAAGGAAACATCCTTAAAAAACTTGGTTATACATGTTTATAACTAGTATATCTATACTACCTACACAGATATACAAAGATGTTAATAGTACTTATACTTACGCAAAAAAAAAATGGTAAAAGTACTGAACCTACTCCCTTACTTTGCACTCTTGCAAATGTACTTTATTTTTTTAAAATGTAAAAAGTAAATGTAAATTTTTTTACCCAACCCAATAATAAAAGATTGAGATTTTTCTCTTCAGATGATTGGCTTGCTTTCTGTGGGGGCAGCAATGGCCAAAACAAATGTAAAAAAAAAAGATGAACACTTCACTGAAAAGATGCCCATTTATTTGTGTTATTGAAATAAAGTAATAAAATAAATTCTCCCGTTAAGAGCAAAAAATGAAAAAAATAGAAATCACATGTACAATGTGTAGTTATGGGGTTCTGCGAGCCATATGCAACCAAAGGTTCCCGACCCCTGATCTAACCTACCGTAATTTCTTGAAAATAATGCGCAGTTTTTTCCCAAAATATTTTGAAGTCAATAGAGCGCATTATATTTAGGTATGGATGAAAAATAAAAAATACAATCACATTGCATCGTCTCATACAGGTAGATATATTTACATATACATATATATATATTTGGATGTATTTGATGTCTTATGTTATATATTTATATGTATTACGATAATGTGCGCCACCAACCTGAACTCTGAACTCCTCAAGGGGACGGGGCAGGGGAAGCTTTGCATTGAACAGTCGTTGGCATAGCATATTTGTTCCTACTGTACCAAACATCAGAAACGACTGCCCGTGAGTTTGTTTTAACTTAAACATGGACAATAAATGTCGACTACAAGGGCTAGTTGTGCAGTCACTTTTAAAAGAAATGTGTCATCACTCCAGCCGATGACGCAACCAAACCGGAAGCAAAACAACGTGAGCTGAAACTACGTAGTACAATTGTACGATCAAAAAAAAAAAAAAATAGTGCACACAATTGAAATGCTCGCGTTTTTAAAAGTGCCCATTACGCTCATTTCTACGTAGCTTGAACTCTTGTTTTGATAGCGACCTGACGCTATGAAGAGCTGCTACAGATAGCCGAACGAGGACAAGAGGCTGCATTCTTAGCACAGTGGACTTTCCCCTCAAAGCGCGTACAATAATGGGGAAAAAAAGGGAACCAAGACTCTTGGGATTCAAAAAATGTTTCCTCACAAACTCCATGGATAGCATAGAGGATGACATGCTGTCGGGGCAAGATGGGATCACTGTTCATGAATGCAGGAGGGACCAGAACTAGACCACTTCATCAATGATGAGTTTGACAGTGATGCACCAAAGATAGCTACGATGGATATTTTTCAGATTGGAGATGAGTCAGATGCTTCTTTTGAAGTCTTGGCCAAGGATGTGTAATGTAATGTAGTGGATAAACTGCACTATCCACAAATATTTAATGGAAAAAAAATGTTTAAGTTAAACAGTGTTAAATAGTTTGTTTAAGGCTGTAATATGTGTTATCAACAGTATTAATAAAATGTTATGCCATCATTGAGCATTTATTTGAGTTGATTGAAGGATTCTGTTCTGACAATTGAATTTCATTTTTTTTTCTCTCCAGCAAGTTGTATAATTTGGAGGTAATTTAATGGTGAAAGGGTTTTGAAACGATTTATCTTGTTTTATGTAGAAAACAACCAATGAGGACATTTATGTTGTCTGATTGTTCGTGGAATTTCAATCTTGCCAGTCCTGTTTTTGAAAAGTGGTAGCTCGAGGTCAGGGTTTGCAAAAGTTGAAAAAATTAAATAGCGACTGCTTTTGTAAACTCTCTTGACACTGTTTGCAGAAAAAATAGATCGTCCTGAACAACAAACACATACAAGAAATCTACCTCAAAAACGTCCTCTGGTTCTCAATCTTAGGATGGCAGAGCCTCGATTTAACAACCCTTATTTCTGGCCTCCACCTCCATCCATGCCTGGCCAGGTAAGTCATTTTCACTTATCTCTGACGTTTCCATCTTTCAATGTTACGACGTGTGAATGGTCTGTCGTAACAAAATTTTATAGAACTTGATTGTGTCACTTCACAAATCTGAAAAATATTTACCACGATGAAACAAATGTTGACCACATAGGATGAAAGTCATCTTTTTTTTTTTTTTTCTATATATATTGCATGGCGGTCCAGATCAAACGCTCTGTGTGTTGTTTGTGAGCGTTTATTCTGGAAGTGGGTGTGCATAAATCACATGTAGTGACATTGTCAGTTTTCTGTTGAGCGTGACTTGTTAACCCTTTCAGTTGGACAACCTGGTGCTCATTAACAAGA
Organism: Syngnathoides biaculeatus; assembly: GCF_019802595.1. Taxonomy (NCBI): domain Eukaryota; kingdom Metazoa; phylum Chordata; class Actinopteri; order Syngnathiformes; family Syngnathidae; genus Syngnathoides; species Syngnathoides biaculeatus. Next base: position 13,611,491 of record NC_084641.1, read on the forward strand.
TCAAGGAGCAACTGATGGCCGAGAAGATCCGACCCTTGCATCTGCCGCCTACCTCCACCCCTTCCCAGCAGCCTTTGCTAGTGCCCATCTCGTCCGCTGACGGCGCCGGCTCTCAGCATGGCATGACAGTTCCCAAGACACAGCCGCAGCAGGTGTCGGCCCACCAGCAGCAGTCAGACATTACTTTGCAGGCCCGTTCGGGGTCTAGCTCCGGACCAGGTAGCAAACTTTTCTCTTTTTCTTCAATGATGTAACCCTTGAGTCCTGTCACGGTATCCCCTCAGTTTCATTGATGCAATTAATACCAGTAACAAAGAGGCGACAACAGTAGTTAACAATAGTAGTCAAGAATTGTCTTGATAATGTTGGTGGTGTCTCTTAAAGATACGCGTAACATTTGGTATTGCCTCCCAATTTCCAGATGGAAGTATGGGCGACAAGGCAGCTGTGAAGGCCAAAGGATTATGGGAGGACTGGCACATGAGGCAGCTGAGCGAGCAGCACACCCGCGCCAACCATCGATCAGGTACTTTTGACTTTGCCTTTTTGAAAAAACTGACAGCTCATGATCCCGAATTAGTCGAATAAAGCAGTCTACAATGTAAGAAAATAGACTATAAAGGAAGTGAATACTTCTGTTTGCCGACTTTTGTATCCTTTCATTGCAGTTTGACATAAAATTACTGAATACAGTGACTTTTGTAAATCAGCCAACATTTAAATTAAAGGTCAAGTGTCATCCCTATAAACATTCTAAAATAGATATTGAAATGAAAAATGGATATAACATTATTCACTTCAATGTCTACACGAAAAAATAAATATGAGTGGAGAGCGCATCATCCATGTGCAAAGTTGCAGAAGTGTCATTCGACATACAAGTGGTCGCCATTTTGGCTGCATGTACTGTCCGTGATGTCACCTCGGACATTCGCCATTGAAAACACGCTGTGGCCCCGACTGTGGGACACGGCCCTGCAGACACGGAAGCTCTTTTCGAAGAAGAGAACATCACACAACTGAGTGAAGTTACTGGGGCAATATTACCCTATTGTTTCGAGCCATATTTAGATGATATGCGGATCACAGCCAAACCACCTCTCCGCCCAATCCACCTCCGCGCGGCGGTAATAAAAACAACACCGCCCGCGAGCGACGGCGACGCTGCAGCCATGGTGATTCACAAGGCCTCCAGAGGCCGTCCTTCAGCTGGTGCTGTACGGAAGCCTTCCGATGCGCACAACAACACATCTATCTAAAACCCCTGAGGTACGGATTATGCCCCCCCCACTATTGTTTTTTTTTTTTTTTTTTTTTTTTTTAGTAGCTGTATACACACCTACCTGTCATTTGGAACCCACGAAGCTCTCGTCCTTTGCACCAGTGCAATCCATTTTTCACGACGAAGCGGGTCTCTTGGAAATTCATGAATGGTAAATCCAATCCATCCCAAGTGTTCGAGCAATATCCAGGAATGCAATGAGCCGGCATTTTGGCTAATGCGAAGGAAGATCAAGCTATCTTTCCCCAGGTAAAACTAATAGAAACAAACGAGTCCCCCTGAGCGCGCTACTGCCTCCAACGTCACTTCCTGCTTCCTGTCGAAAACAAATCCCTCGAGAAGATTTTCATGGCAGGAGTTACAAAAATCCATATACATCAAAATCATGTTTTGTGATGAAAAAACGCATGGGTCCTTACCGGCTGGCGTTTTTTCATTAATAACATACTAAAAATCATGGATTTCATGACACTTGACCTTTAAATTCCCAATGCTGCCAATCAAGGAAATGGCAGCTCAATGTCATGACAACTTCCTGTTTGTATGCAGTGTTTGTGATAGAAACTGTCACGCCTGCCTCCACAGGCCTGGCTCCTTCATCCCGACCCGAAAGCCACAGCACATCTGAGGCTCTGACCCCCACGACCCCAACCTCCAGCAGCCAGAATCGCATGGGTGGCGCCCCCACTGTCAACATCATCTCTGGGCTGGCGAGTGGTCCTGGCATGGACCACATGAAGGTGGGAGGCCTGGCAGGACTATTGGGCCCCCCACCCAAGGCACCACGGGGACGAAAGAAGATTAAAGCTGAGAATGCGTCAGGTCCTTTGCTGGTGGTCCCGTACCCTATACTGGCAGACCAAGGCTGTGTCACTGTGGCACCCAAAGAGGGTAAAACGTACAGGTGGGACTCTGAAAACTGCTCTTCCCTCCCTCACCCGTATACACTATGTACTGTACAGTAGTTCATGTATTTATGAAGCATGACTCAGACCCTATCGCTCACGTTAAATTGGCCAAACAGCTCTCTCAAGGGCTACCACTTTTATTATGGTCATTAGGAGGCATTTATTTATAATACCTTTAAAATAGGGTGTGGATCAATATGCAGAAACATACACAAATATTAAATGGTCTTAATATATTTTGTTAGATATAGTTATTTTTATCCATTCATCCATTTACTGATCCGCTAATCCTCACAAGGGTCACCTATCCGAGCTGTCTGTGGGCAGAAGGCGGGGTACACCAGTCACTCACATTTGCGAGCGCGGTCGTGCTCGTCAAATGTGCACAGTTGAGCACGAAAAATCACGCGAGTAAAATTTGTTACGAGTAGAAAAAATAGATATTGAAAGACGTTGCTTATTTTGTGTAGTCTTGACATTAATTTATGTGTTTATTTCATAAACGTTAACAAAACAAGCCTGCTCCTAAACAATCAGTATTCACCCAGTAACAGGAAATGCAAATTAACCGTTCTGAGCATGTTCGGAAGTTCGGCCAAAAGCGGATGTTCAGAGCTGCTTCACCTACTGCGAGCGCATTTATGTTGAAAGTCATCACCATCATGAGCCTCACCAAAGGAAATTCACTTACACTGAAAACATTTCTGGGATATAACACAAGTAATGTTTCAGTATATAGATTGTGATTTACTTTGACTTGATCTAAATTCTAACATTAGAATAGTCTGTCTATATACCTAAATGCCAACAGTCATTTTCCCCCCTGGTACCGCATTATCTTGAAATTTAAAACTTTTCGCCTCTAAATGCTTTAGAAAACTATAGATCTACTGCTAGCTTTCATCAATGGATTGACAATAGATAGCGCCGTGAATTATGCGACATTATAACAATACATCACGATTGCTGACAGGAATGTTTATTACAATGTATCGCGAGCTTGTTGCTACGTACGCCGATTATGTTGAACTAAACTTTCAGCATTTTCAAAAAAATGCAGGTGTAGACCGTTCGTGTTTATTCCTTGACAGGCCAGTGCATTTAACTTTTCTTCAGATACAGTTTGTCAGATCAAGAATTTTTATTGATGAAAAATTTTAAATACCATTTTATATCATTTTCTACTAATATCAGTTGAAATTGGAAATAATCATTTCTGAGTTTAAAAAATATTGCTAGCTTTTTAATGCTACCATTCGATGCAAACCTTTTTGACCGGCTAGGAAAAATTAACATTCGACAGCATGGCAGGGATTTACCATCAAATAACCAATATTCACACACAAAGGCTACAGTAACACATACAGACAGTTAATATCGCAATACTCACAGGTAGGTACGGGTGGGTAAACGTATCAATTCATTCAAAATGCATTGCAATTTTTCTTTTCTTTTGGCACCTCCTGGCCTCCGTGAGGTGCCGTGCTCGTGGTTTGCATTGCATGGATGCAAGCCAAACAAAATGGCTGCAACAGCAGCAGTGTGAACCAAATCCGACTCTTGGGGTCATTCTGGATTCCCATGTAAATCTGGAAAATAGAAATTGACAAGACACTTCAACCACGATACACAATTCCAACAACAAAAACATGTCAGAACTGTACATGGTGTTAAGACAAGTTGTCTTGGGGCCATTGAAAGAATTGAAGAAGAACTGAGCCATTAATACTTACCACTACATTTCTACTGAGTGGGAATTTGTGGAAAATGCTGGGAAAACTGTTCTCCCTATGCCTGCGTGTGTTTTCTTCGGGTACTCCAGGTTTCCTCCCACATCCAACAAATTAGACAATTGGTTGGAAAAGCAAAAAAAAAAAAAAAAAAAAATCACAAGTCGCACGCGTGCCAAAATTGTTCAATAAACCTCAGCTTTGTCTTATTGGTTTTCCCTTTCCCTTAGATGCAAAGTGTGCCCACTCACCTTCCTGACCAAGTCGGAGATGCAGATCCACTCCAAGTCCCACACAGAGGCCAAACCACACAAGTGTCCCCACTGCTCCAAGACCTTCGCCAACGCCTCCTACCTGTCCCAGCACCTCCGTATCCACCTGGGCATTAAACCCTACCATTGCTCCTACTGTGACAATTCCTTCCGCCAACTTTCACATCTGCAGCAGCACACAAGGTCAGTCGGCTATCATGAAACGTAGCTAGCCAGTTGCCATTTTGCAATAAAATGGGAGTTCTATATTCACGACTACTTCCTTCCTTCCATACGCAGAATCCACACCGGCGACAGGCCTTATAAATGTGCTCACCCCGGGTGTGAAAAGGCTTTTACCCAGCTGTCCAATCTCCAGGTCAGTTTATTTCTACCACTCCAGCTTCAATAGACAGAGGCGACAATAAGTCAAAATCCTGACGTTGGCGACTGCTTTTCAGTGATGATAAATGTGTCTTTCCAGTCTCACCAGAGGCAGCACAATAAAGACAAACCGTACAAATGTCCCAACTGCTACCGTGCCTACTCTGACTCCGCGTCGTTGCAGATCCATTTGTCAGCACACGCCATCAAAAACGCCAAGGCCTACTGCTGTAGCATGTGTGGCCGGGCATACACCTCAGTAAGTGAACCACAACATACGTGCATCCATACGTGTACCTGCATGGCTCTATGACTGTCGTTCTTATAGGGCTACCGACATCCCTAAATACATTGTAAAGTTGATATTGTTATGAAAATTACATATAACATTATTCACTTCAATGTTGATACGTAAAAAAAATGAGCAGAGAGCGTGTCAGTCTCACTCAACATCCCAGTGGTAGCCATATTTCCTGCCACGTCATTTCCAGCTGTCTCACTGGGACAGTCGCCATTGAGAAGACGCTGCGCCACCTGCTCCGGGAGACAAACAACAGAGATTTTCGGATTTTTCCGACACCCGTTCTGACACGGAAGCTCTTTTCGAAGCAGAGAACATCTCACAATGGAGTGAAGTGACCGGGGCAATATTAACCTATCGTTTCGAGCCATATTTGGATGATATACGGATCACTTCTAACTAACAACCGACTCCCCGACAGTATGTATGACAGCATGTGGCGTACCAAAGGAGGACCCATGCCGGGCGAAGTAACTGGCCGGTGGGGAGGAGAGCTCCTTTCTATTCCCGCATGGAGCCAAACCACCTCCCCGCCCAATCCACCTCCGTGACGGCGATGAACAACACCACCGGCGAGTGACAACACTGCAGCCGCACCCTGACTTACGTACTTTATTAAGTTATGACAGGGATCTTTTGTTACTTATGAGAGGATTACGTCCGCCCCCACCCCCCAACTATTATTTTTTTTTTTTTTAAATAGCTGCATACACACCTACCTGTCATTTGGAACCCACAAAGCTCTCGTCCTTTGCACCCGTGCAATCCATTTTTCATGACGAAGCAGGTCTTTTGGAAACGTGTGGAGAGTGAATTCATCCTCCTGAGTGTTTGAGCAATATCCACCAATACAACAAGACGGCATTTTAGTTAACACGCAGGAAAAAACTGCCACTTTCCCGCCGGTAAAACTCATATAAACACACGAACCTGCCTGTGTGGGGATCTGGAAAAAATGTCACTTCCTGCTTCTCCAAAACGAAAAAAAATCCCTCAAGAGGATTTTCAAGGCGGGAGATACAAAAATCCCTACACGACAACATCATGATGTGTGGTGAAAAAAAATGGATGGGTCCATTCCGGTGTCCTTTTTTTCATTAAAAACATACTAAAAATCATGCTTTACGTGTCGGTGGCACTTTAAGTGAAGCCTGTCGTAATATGTAAGTACATTGTATTTATATAGCATCTCCCGCAGTTACTCTGAAATCAAAGAGCAAGTTCATGATATGAAAAGGGATGATGCAGTGATGTCATAGCATCAACCGAGGATCATTGCACATATTGTCGCAGGCGTCCAATCAGATGGCCTCTCGGGCTCACAGTCCTTACTGCTGTACTTTGTTTCTATTGTGTAATGTGTATGTGTTGCAGATGAGTGTAGATGATGATGTATGTTGTCTGTCTTTGCAGGAGACCTACCTTATGAAGCACATGTCCAAACACACAGTGGTGGAGCACCTCGTGAGCCACCAGTCCCCTCAGAGGACCGAGTCCCCCACTATCCCCATAAGGATCTCGCTGATCTGAGCTGCCCAGTGACCAGTTTCGGTCCCATTAGGGGCCCATTAGGCACGAGCCTTACAGGCCCTGCAAGAAGGGCTCATCTACATAAGCCTTACATGAGGATTATGACAGCGGACGTAAGCATGACAACGGAAGCGCTTTTTAGTGAATGTAATAATACAGCTAGATGTTGTCCAGAGGATGGGGTGGCAAAGAGAATATCTTGCGTGGGATTTAATAAGCACTTTCACAACCGTCATGTAAACAGCTTGAAAAGGTTTTTGTAAAGTGTCCTCTCAGAGAGCAGATGATTCTTTAGGATTACGGGGACAGATTAATTGGGTGTAAAACGTTTAGTTTATTTTTTATTTTTGCTTTCTCTGTTCCCAACTCTACCAGATACTAATTTCCTCTGAGAAAAAAAGAATTGATACAGTTGTAAAATGTTTGCTGGGTGTTTTCTGGAGACATCCAAAGAGATTCTTAAAGCACTTTTTAGGCTTGCATTGTTGAAATCTTGTTGGATGGGAAAATGCCAAAGGGCATTATCTGCGGCAGCTAACAGCAGTTACGGTGTAGGAAAAAAAATAGGCTCTTCTGTTGCTTCAGTTTTGTTTTACTCACATCCTTGTGCAAGAACACGCTGACAGGGTCATCAAAATTTCAACAGGGGCAATGGTAGATGACAATGGAAGCATTTAATGATTGTATTGTTTTATTAATGTGAGGAAGGAGGGAGTTAAAAAGCATAAAGGGAAACAAAGTTCTCACGCCCACTTAAATCCTTCACTCTCTCTTTGATGGCACGTTGGTGATTAAACCACATGATCATCGTACCACTGCTTTTCTAAATGACCATTCCTCCTGCCCTTTCCGCTCCTTCAACCAACCTGCAAATTAGTGCCATGTGTTGAAAGCCACTCTTAGAATATTAACCTTGATTTTTAGCTTCATTAGTTGATCTACATTTAACTGGGGCAAAGCCATACTGTAATTGGTTATTTCCCTTATTAAAAATATTCATCAATTTTCTGAGATGCTTATCCTCACAAGGGTCGCGGGAGTGCTGAAGCCAATCCCAGCTGTCAACGGGAAGGAGGCGGGGTACACCCCTGAACTGGTTGCCAGCCAATTGCAGGGCACAGTGAGACAGACAACAGTCACACTTACAATCACACATAGAGGCAATTTCGAGTGTCCAATTCATGTTGCATGTGTTTTTGGGGATGTGGGAGGAAACCGGAGTGCCCGGAGAAAACACATGCAGGCACGGGGAGAACATGCTAACTCCACACACGCGAGGTCGGGATTTGAACCCCGGTCCTCAGAACTGTGAGGGAAACTCTCAAACCAGTTGCCCTACCCTGCTACCCCTACTGCAACTAATAATAAAAAACACAAACTAATTTTAGTTGAGAAAGAACTCTAACCCCGTTGGACCCAAATGTGAAGTAACTGTACAGAACCCAGTCAGGATTTTGTCATGAGCTTTATCCATAAGAATTAACTCTTGTACTAATATCTTCCATGATGCTTATAGTGCATCTGGAAAGAATTCAGTGGTTTTTTTTTTTTTCATTTTATGTCACAACCTTACTACAATTCATTTTTCCTAAGTTCTACACGCAATGCAATGCCCCATAATGACATGATTTAAAAAAAAAATAATAATTTATTGGCCCAATAATTAAAAAGGAAATCCAAGAAATCCCACACATGTAGCAGCCTTTGCTTTTGGCCGGTTTCACCCATTTGTCTCTGCAGCGCCTCTCTAGTTCCATCATGTTGGATGGGGAGTGACATTGTGTGATGTTCAGTCCGATTCAAGACTGGGCTTGGGCTAAGTCACTTAAAGGCAAATCACAGAGCGGCCCTGAAGCCACTCCTTTGATACGTTAACTTTGTGGTAGGGGTCGTCCTGCTCAAGGATGAACCATGACCATAGTCTGAGATCTGGAGTACGATTTTACTGGACATTGCTAAATTCATCTTACGCTTGACGTCTCTCCCAATTCCTAGCACTTAAAAACACTTGTAACAATCCTAACCGGCATTGGCACATAAGATTTGGGATTTTTTTTTTTTTTTTGTGAGGACATCCCACATACTCATCCCTGATGCTCATCCCGCAGATGTTCCATACAAAAGTGGTACAATTTAAAAGGGGGAAGAACAAGCTTTCCACTTGTAGAAGATTAACCAGTAACCACGGCTACAACAAATGCAGTCATGTTCAAAAGAATAGCAATCCAATGTTGACTAACCAGATTCATCCACGTTTTCCGTATATCTTTTAATCCTACAGGTCAAACAAGTTACCAGTAGGTACAATAAATTCTCAGAAAACCAACAAGACACAGCATTCATGATACAGTATATGTACTGTACTCTCAAGATTGTGCAAGTAGGCAATTTGCTAAAAGGGTTGTGTTAAAAAAAAGAAATTGCGGTGCGGCATTCAATCAATGAGGTCATCGGTTTTGTGGAAAAGAGGTGGGCGCTATTTAAGGATGAAACTGGCACCTGTTGAAATTTGAATTTCTCCTTGAAAGTCTGAGGAAAATGGGTCATTCAACACATTGTTCAGAAGAACAGCGCACCTTGATTAAAAGTTTGATTGGATAGGGAAAACCTTATAAAGAGGTGCAAAACATTAAAGGCTGTTCAGATAAAATGATCTCAAATGCCTTAAAATGGAGAGCAAAACCAGAGACACGTGACAGAAAACGGAAGACAACCATCAAAATGGATGGCAGAATAACCAGAATGGCAAAGGGTCAGCCAATGGTCAGCTCCAGGATGATCAAAGTCGGTCCGGAGTTACCTGTAAGTACTGTGACAGTAAGAAGACGTCTGTGTGAAGCTAATCTATTTACAAAAATCCCCTGCAAAATCCCTCTGTTTAAAAAGAAAAAAAAAAAAGGCATGTGCAGAAAAGGCTACAATTTGCCAAAGAACACATAAACTGGCCCAAGGAGAAAGGGAGGAACATTTTGTCAACTGATGAGAGTAAAATTGTTCTTTTTGGATCCAGGGGCCGCAGGCAGTTTGTGAGCTGACCCCCAAAGTCTGAATTCAAGCCTCAGTACACAGTGAAGCATGGTGGTGCATACGTCATGATATGGGCTTGTTTCTCCTACTATGATGTTGGGCCTATTTATTGCATACCAGGGATCATGGATCGGTCGGCATATGTCAGAATACTTGGAGAGGTCATGTTGCCTTATGCTGAAGAGGACATTGCCTTGAAATGGGTGTTTCAACAAGACAATGACCCCAAACACACTAGTAAACATGCAAAGTCTTGGTTCCAAACCAAGAACGTTAATGTCAAGGAGTGGCCAGCCCAATCCCCGGACCTAAATCCAATCGAAAACTTGTTTTGTGACATCAAAAAGGTTTATTTCTGAAGCAAAATCAAGAAATGTAAATGAATTGTGGAATGTCATTAAGGACTCTTGGAGTGAAATCACAGCTAAAAGGTGCCACAAGTTGGTTGATTTCATGGCACACAGATGGGAAGCAGTTATAATAAAAAAAAAAAACCTGTGGTAGGATTGGGAAATCCGAGAAAGAAAAAAGTTTGTACATAATAGTTTTGAGTTTGAAAAGTCAACGGCAGACCGATTTTTTTTTTTTAAACATCCCTTTCAACAAATTGCCCACGTGCACAGCTTCAAGAGTGTATATTTCATGAATGCTGGCTCTGGTTGTTTTTCTGAGAATCTATTGCACCCACTGGTATTTTGTTTGACATGTTGCAATAAAAAATATACTAAAAATCTGGATTAATCTGGTTAGTCACATTGGACTGCTATTATTTTGAACACTAATAAATAATCGATGCATCCATTTTCTGTACCGCTTATCCTCACTAGACTCATGGACATGCTATGCCAGCTACCTTCAGGCGAGAGTCGAGGTACACCCTCAACTGGTCGGTAGCCAATTGCAGCGCACAAATAAACAAACGACCATTTGCACCTATGGGCAATTTAGAATGTTCAGTCAACCTACCACACGTTTTCGGGATGAGACCATGCAAACTCTGCACATGCGAGGCCAGGATTTGAACCCCGGTCCTCAGAACCGTGAACCAGATGTGATTCACAGTCCTTCACTGTGCTGCCAATTAAAATAATAAGTATAGGAATAGTAAACAGTAATATACCTACTTTTGGTGCAATCTTTAGACAAATGCGTACAGTTCCAAATCATTTACCAAAGGTGGACTCCAACGAAGCGACAAAAACAATCAAGAATAATCAAAAGAGCAATGGCAGGTGGTGCATGTCACACCTTCACTGAAGACTGAGATGACCTGAGCCACATCTTGATACCGCCACTATCATGTCAGATTTTTAAAAACACTAAATAATATACAAAACCACAATGTAACTGTGCGTACAGATGCATTTTGGGATGAAGACGATTATCACAAAAGCAGGAATTATAACGAATCCAATATATAACCTCAAAACAACTCCAAACCTCTAACAACATTCATTTGGAGCATATCTAAAAACTTTCCAAAAACACAAAAAGTTATCAAATAAAATACATAATAATCATAAGAGATGCTGATTAATTGTAGATCATTGAATCCATCCTTATTTCTCTGCTCCTCAGTGCTAGTTAACTGTAGTCAGGGTTAGCCAGTTTTCGTACACATACGTGTTAGTCTGGGAGTGTTGAATACTTAAATCCTTTTTGCGGGTTGAAACAAGCCAGCCAGTGACGGTGTTAGTCGGCCTGCGTTGAAAATTAATTGTTAATAATGTTTGACGTAGGCCCTCTTCTGTCATCCATTGTGCATATTGTAAGATTATTTAGGTCTGATCAATCAATCGGAGGACAAAAAAATGCTGACATCAGTCATTCTTCATGAAAGCCTCATTTGGTGAATCTGGGGAAAAAAAGTAATTGCTAGTGTGTGCGTCATAGGACAGTAGTCCTGATTTTGAAGGCCATGGACAGATTACATTGCCATGGCAATACAGAAGATGAAATATGATTGAACAAAAAAATAAATAAAATTCTGAAATGCACACTACTGGAAATTGGGCGACAACAAAAAATGGCGATGAAACGACAACTGTGGCGGGGAGTCTTCATGTTGTCGTTATGAGGTGTTGTTTTTTTTTTTTTTTTTTTTTGAGGGGTGGTGGGAATCATTGAATCAGTTATAGAATATGGGGTAACAAACCACAACAGAAATAGTGAAGTGTGCTCAATACTCTTCAGATGTGTTGTACATGATGAGATTCATGTGACAACTTCCTCTTTACATTGTCTTCAGTCGTATTACATTGACGCCACACAGTATTTTCTTGTTTCCACCTCTTGAAGGTACTTACATTTCCCTTCCCATAAAGCAGGAGCCAATCATGTTGTGGTGGGCCGTGTCCTGGCTAGAAACGGTGCGGCCTTGGGCGACTTTTGACATTTAGGCCAAAAGCAAACCCGCCCTCCTCACCTTTCTCACTTTGGAGATCGTAATGGGCATAACGTTCATGTTGCTGTACTGTATAACATTTCTCATTTATATCTATTATTAAAGGATGTTCTGTTTTGAGTGAGAAAAAAACTATAACATTCTTATGTTATTAATCATCTTTTATATCGGTTGTGTTATATGTAAGTCTTAACTGTTTTCTCATTCCATCTACATTACTCTCTATTGTGTTCTGCAGTATTCAGTCCTATATAAGCATTTTGTTTTTTCTTGTTCCCTCCTGCATGGAGCTGTAATCTGTATAACTGTTTTAACCTGAGTTCTCTAAGGAAAAATATTGCATAGATTTATTAAACCTTTTCCTGTCTCGCATTGTGGCTTCATATATGGTTTCTAGACAACAAAATATGCATAACCAAGACTGAAACGTTAACCCACGGGCTGGCAATGTTTAAAATAAAACGAAAACAAGCTTTGTATCTTGACATTGTTTAATAAACACACTGCCCTAAATTCTACGCAGTCTGCTTATTTCGCCAAAAAAGTGACTGTCTGCATGCAGTGCAAGATGCAAAAGCACATTTCCGTTTAGTGTTCTTTATTTATGAAAATAGCTTTAAAAAAAACACAATGGTCAAAGTTTTGGGGGAATTTCGTGCACACTGCCATTTCTCATCCATTTCACATAGGAGCAAAACAAAGTCACACTTTGTTATTTTGGCACATTTAGGACAAACGTTTCTTCTATAGCTATTGTAAATTATAATTACAAGTGGTGATTGGATTGTTCAAAGGCCTCTCAGCGCTTGATCAAGTGCAATAACGTCTAACAGAGCCTCCGGGGAATGACCAAATACTGTAAATCATGCTGGGGAGACTCAGAAAATATAAAAGATGTAACCTTCACTTTCTCTTTCAAGGTTTATAATGAGCTCAGAGCGTCAAATACTGGAACGGCGACAGCAGTGGAGAGAAACCTGGTACTCAATTTACAAACCAGCCACAACATCATGACCACTTGCACAATAAAGAGCCGCATCAAATATTTGGAAAATATTGTTAAATTAATACAATGCAATCTGAATGAGTCAATAAAACAGAATATTACGTTTAGGGTGCTGTAGCTGGCCGCCCTGAATCTCCAACGCCACTGTGACAAAAAAGGTCAATGATGTATTGTAACCTTGTTTATCTCATCAGAATTTCAGGTAGAGGTGGGTGACAAGACACACTTTTGTAGACCATCCTCTTTGAAGAAGACTGCATGTCACTTGGCTCTTCTACTTGGACCTCAAGAGACAGTGTATGTTAACTAACCTTTTGCCTGATCAAGGGAACGCAAAATCACCAACAGTTCCTTGGCTGCGTGAGTGGAACCACTACCGCAAAAGGCTGATTAAAGTTTTCTGTTTGTATTCAAACGAGGCGGTACTATCTGTAACCTTTTGGGGAACACAATATTGTGCGACCTGTAGGCCGGTCCCAACCCCGGATAAATACAGAGGGTTGCGTTAGGAAGGGGATCCGGCGTAAAACTGTGCCAAACATATATGAGCATTCATCAAACTAATTCCATAACGGATAGGTCGTGGCACGGGCTAAATACGCCTGCCCCCCGGCACTGTTAACCTGCTAGGCGTAGGTAGAAATTCAGATAATGTAGGTCGAAGGCACAAAAAGGGGAGGAAAGTGGCTTAGTCAGCAGAACAAGAAGAGAAATGCACAGAATCTACAGCTGTGTGTAGGGACTTTGAATGTTGGGACGATGACTGGAAAAGCTCAGGAGTTAGTGGACATGATGATTAGGAGAAAGGTTGATATATTGTGCATCCAACAGAGCAGATGGAAAGGGAGTAAGGCTAGAAGTTTAGGTGGAAGGTTTAAATTATTTTACCATGGAGTAGATGGCAAGAGAAATTTAGTAGGGGTTATTCTAAAGGAAGACCTGGCTAAGAATGTATTGGTGGTGAAAATAGTATCAGATCAAGTGATGAGGCTGAAATTTGAAAGTGAGGGTGGATTGTATAATGTGATTAGCGGCTATGCCCCACAAGTAGGATGTGACTTAAGAGTTGAAAGAGAAATTCTGGAAGGAACTAGACGAAGAAGTCCTGAGCATCCCAGTCAGAGAGAGAGTTGTGATTGGTGCAGATTTCAATGGACATGATGGCGAAGGAAACAGGGGCGATGAAGAAGTGATGGGTAAGTACGGCATTCAGCAAAAGGAATTTTGAGGGTAAGATGGTGGTGGACTTCGCTTAAAGGATAGAATTGGCAATGGTGAACACTTATTTCCAGAAGAGACAGGAACATAGAGTGACCTACAAGAGCGGAGGCAGAAGCATGCAATTGGACTAGATTTTGTGCAGATGATGTAATTTGAAGGTCACTGATTGTAAGGTTGTAGTGGGGGAGAGTGTAGCTCGATAGCATAGGATGGTGGTGTGAAGAATGACTGGTAGCGGGTAGGAAGACTAAGAAGACAAAGGTAGAGCAGAAAATCGGGTGGTGGGAGTTGAGACAGGAAGAATGTTGTGTGGCCTTTCGGAAAGAGGCGAGACAGGCTCTCGATGGACAGGAAGAGCTCCCAGAAAACTGGAATACCACTGCCAAGGTATTCAGAGAGGCAGGCAGGAGAGTACTCGGGGCGTCTTCTGGTAGGAAAGAGGAGAAGGAGACTTGGTGGTGGAACCCTAAAATACAGGAAGTCATCCAAAGAAAGAGATTAGCAAAGAAGAAGTGGGCCATGGAGAGGACTGAGGAGAAGTGAAAGGAGTACATTGAGATGCGACGTAGGGCAAAGGTAGAGGTGGCAAAGGCTAAACAAGAGGCATATGACGACATGTACACCAGGTTGGATACGAAAGAAGGAGAAAAGGAGCTCTACAGGTTGGCCAGACAGAGGCATAGAGATGGGAAGGATGTGCAGCAAGTAAAGGTGATTAAGGATAGCGATGGAAATGTGATGACTGGTGCCCGTAGTGTGCTAAGTAGATAGAAAGAGTATTTTGAGAAGTTAATGAATGAAGAAAATGGGAGCGAAGGAAGAGTAGAAGAGGCAAGCGTGAATGACCAGGAAGTGGCAATGATGAGTCAGGGGGAATTTAGAAAGGCACTGAACAAGATGAGAAATGGAAAGACAGTTGGTCCTGATGACATACCAGTGGAGGTATGGAAGCAATTTGTTGAGGTGGCTGTGGAGTTTTTGACCAACTTATTCAATAGAATACTAGTGGGAGAGAAGATGCCTGAAGAATGGAGAAAAAGTGTTCTAGTTCCCATTTGTAAGAACAAAGGCGATGTTCAGAGCTGTGGGAACTACAGAGGATGAGCCACACAATGAAGTTATGGGAAAGAGTAGTGGAGGCTAGACTCTGGACAGGAGTAAGTATATGCGAGCAACAGTATGGTTTCATGCCTAGAAAGAGTACCACAGATGCATTATTTGCCTTGAAGATGCTCGTGGAAAAGTACAGAGAAGGTCAGAAGGAGTCATTGTGTCTTTGTAAACTTAGAGAGCACCAAGAGAGGAACTGTGGTACTGGATGTGCAAGTCTGGTGTGGCGGAGAAATATGTAAGAATAGTACAGGACATGTATGAGGGCAGCAGAACAGCGGTGAGATATGCCGTAAGTGTGTCAGAAGAATTTAAGGTGGAGGTGGGACTGCATCAGGGATTCACTCTGAGCGCCTTCCTGTTTGCGGTAGTAATGGATAGGCTGACAGATGAGGTTAGGCTGGAGTCCCCTTGGACCATGATGTTTGCCGATGATATTGTGATCTGGAGTGAAAGCAGGGAGCAGTTGGAGGAACAATTAGAAAGATGGAGGCACGTACTGGAAAGGAGAGGAATGAAGATTAGTCAAAGTGAAACAGAATATACGTGCGTGAATGAGGGGCAGTGGGGGAAGAGTGAAGCTCCAGGGAGAAGAGATAGCGAAGGTGGACGACTTCAAATACTTGGGGTCAACAATACAGAGCACTGGAGAGTGTGGTAAAGAAGTGAAGAAAAGGGTCCAAGTGGGGTTGAAGAGTTGTCGGAAGGTGTCTGATGTTCTATGTGACAGAAGAGTCTCGGCGAGGATGAAGAGCAAAGTCTATAAAACAGCGGTGAGGCCGGCCATGAAGTACAAATTAGAAACGGTGGCACTGAAGAGACAACAGGGAGCAGAACATGAGGTAGCAGAAATGAAGATGTTGAGGTTCTCGCTTGGAGTGAGCAGGTTGGATAGGATTAGAAATAAGCTCATTAGAGGGACAGCCAAAGTTGGATGTTTTGGAGAAGGTTCGAGAGAGCAGACTTCGATGGTTTGGACATGTCCAGAGGCGAGAGAGTGAGAAATTGGTAGAAGGGTGCTGAGGATGGAGCTGCCAGGCAAAAGAGTGAGAGAAAGACAAAATAAATGGTTGATGGATGTGGTGAGTGAGGACATGAAGACTGTGGCTGTTTGAGAGGAAGATGCACGAGATAGGCTTAGATGGAAAAAGATGACACACTGTGGCGACTCCTAATCGGGACAAGCCGAAAGGAAAAGAAGAAGATTCAAACTAGGGTCAATTCAAACTAGCCTACGGTTACGTTTGTATCATTTATTGAAAGTCGACTTTTTCTCATTAGACAGAAAGTGCTGAAACACTGCTTATACTCTTGATCCGCAACGTGCGGAACGTCACATGACCAAACCCAGAAAACAGGTCAGGAAACCTTCCATGTATGCCGCGACAGCTAACTTACAAGTTGATGACATGATTTGAAACTGAACTTGCTAAAATGTTATTTTCTTTATGGCTGCTGTCTTCAGACTAAAGTTTAATACGACTATAATTTAGTGTATACCTATAAAATATGAAATATGTAAACTGAACAAAGCCTTAGCATCGGATATTGCCATCTTTGGCAGCTCTTGAAGACGTCTTGTGTCAAACAAAAAGAATTGTAGACGTTTGAAGTTTGTACAAGTGCGTAAGCTGCGATAGGCTGCCATCGTTTCCCTGAACTGGACGGAAGTACTTCAATGTTTGCCGAACGTGGAAGTTAGTTGCTGTTTTCGTCCCTATTAATCATGCATTCATTCTTAATTCACGCTCTATACATGAATAAATTCACAACATTTGATGCTGCTCTTGTATTGGCTATCATAACATTATGCAGGTCATCAGAATATTTTAGCCTATCAGTGCATATTACGGCATGGAGAGTTACACAGACTTTTACAAAGCAAATGTGTTCACAACGTTATCGCTAAAATGGAATATAACACTGGCAAAAAAAAAAAAATAATCAAAACTGAGGATGAAAAGGATACAAATGTAAATCTCAAAGCTACATTTTCCTAATTGTAAACATACGGTAATGCTTAATAAAGTGCTCAGTTTTAAATCTCAGACATCACTTCAACATTCACTGGCCTGATGTTCTTTATCCTATGTTGTTCTATTAACATAACATAATAAGATAACATTTTAATACCACTTTTTAAAAACTGCAGAGGAAGTCCTTTGTCATTATAATAGTATACTCTAATTATTATAACAGTATTTTGATTCCACTTGGATTTTACCCTTTCTCTTCTTGTCATCAGCTTGTGGTGTCTCTCACACATCACCGCCGCGAGTTGGACTCCTCAGGGTACTGTCAGGTGGAAACAGCGGCGAGACAACGTTCAAGTAACCTTGTTCTGACGGGTGCTGCGTTGAGACCGATGGTCGAGCGCTGTCTGACACATGCTCAAACTTGGTGTGAGATACTGCGTCCAACAACTCCCCGGGGTCATAGGAACCAGACGTGAAGCTGGAGAACACACGGTTGAGAGGCGTGACGCAATGTATCCAGTGATAGAAATGGGAGAATTACAATAAAATCTCCTCTCCTTTCACATCCATACCTTAAATTGGATGCTTGCAGGATGCTTTGACAAAGAACTTTCTTGGAATTCTGTTCAATTGACATCATGAATGCGTTAAAGGCTTTTCTGAACAGAAGAGGGACACACTGGAAAGTACTGAGACGTTCCTCTTCTACTGGTCAATTCATCAATCAAGAGGTTGACCTAGACCACTAAAGTTGTGCGTTACCTCATTGCTGTTGAATGACTGGGCGTTCCTCAGGGCACGCTCCAAGGAACTGACTTGATTGGACAGCCTCAGAGTTTGATCCTGGAGTCGCCCATTTTCTGCCTCCAAGACGTTGACCCTTGGAAAGGCACAACATTCATTGAGCGTGTTCAACTACTACTATTACTGCTAATCAATTGAATACTGCCCTTCAAGGGAGGCAAACTCTTTATTAATAAGGATGGTCAATTTGTGAATGTTTTTGAAAGGTGTAATTTAGACTGACACCTATGTTGGATGGTGGACGCAGTCCTCATGCTACTGTTGCCTGTTTCCTCCACCTCACTTATCTTCAGCAATAGCTTCCTCCTCTCCTCTAGAAGCTTTTCATTTTCCTCCATCACATTATGGATGCTCTCCTTTGCCTGTGGGGTCAGCGTTTTTGTAAAACCTTACACAATTCACAAAGGCCAAGCATATAAGCTGGTCAGGTCTGACCTTGTGTGAGAGATTGGCGGCCAGGGCCAAGTCGTTCTCCAGTTTCTGGATGGTGTTGTCCCGCTCTGTAGTGGCTTGGAGAAAGACCTGTTTGGCCTGATGTAGTTTGGTCTTGTGTCGATTCTGTTTTTCATTGTACTTTCTAGTTGGAGTCACAAAAAAATCTATTAACAGGATGCATTGCCATCGCAAATCTCATTTAAACCTCTAAAGGGGATGAAGAAATAGCAGTATCGGTTGATGGAGAAGACGGAGGAATACTTCCATATACATCCGTGTGCGCCACAGCCATGAGCAGCTCTCTGCCGCTCAGTTGATCGGGAAGATGGATGAATACTTCCATACACAGCCGTGAGTGGCACAGCCGATAGGGAAGACGGAGGACAACCTCCATACCGATTTGAACCTTTGGCTGTAAATAATGCCGCCAAGCAGCGCAGCCATGAGGTTGCTCCCCCGTAAGCGAGCTCCGCCGCTCGGCTGTACATAATTTTGAATATTCGGATGGTTCTTCGGGCGGAGTCTGATGAGCTCGCTCCGTCGAGCGGTGAAGCTATGAGCTCGTCCCCCGCCGATCCAGGAGCTCGCTCGGCCAGTCTCCGCCACTCTGTATGGAAGTATTCCTCTGTCTTCACGATCAACCAATACTGCTATTTCTTCATCAGTTGAGGATAAATCCGAGAAATCAGAACTGGGTATAATGGTGTCCTATGTTCATGTTTGGAACGGCACGTAACACGTTACCGTTACCACGTTACCTACGACCACGTAGGTCATGTGACTCGCGAAAATGGCAGCCCCCCTGAAAATTCGTAATTGTCGATAAAAATCTTCTCAAAACACTATTAAATGAGAGAGGATTTAACATCACATTGTCAAGATAGAGTACATATTACATGACCTATTGGATAAATTGTTAATGCAAATCACTGGATTTCCCCTTTAACTTATTTCGCTGAGAAAATGTGCATGCTGAGAAATACATAATGTTCCACGATGTGATAACATTTTGGTCTCACCTGACATGGGTGTTCAGTTGCAGGAAAACCTGTTTGAGCTCTCCCTGCATTCTATCACATTCGAGCTGACTGGCCACTAGATCGTCCTTTAGTCTGCGACAAGATGCTTGGTCATCTCTTATCTGGAAGACAGAAAAGCTACTATCAGTCTAAAATGGATGAAAATGCAAATCAGTTTCCTTTAAGGAGACTCACTGGGATGCACAGTACACAGTAGAAAAGAATTAAAAGAGCCAATTAAATGGGCTTCAAGCACATTTGATTATCATACAAACAATATACTGTAATACTCTTGAGGGAATTTCGGCAAAATCAGCAACAGACTGACATCGTCACAGTTTGTGAGACTAGTACTGCCAGATGCAAATACTTGGGGAGCCATTAACAAGTAGTCCAAAATGAGAACTTGCAAGGGCACTACATTGCAATATAAAAGTGTAATGGGATTACTTCCTGGCATCAAACTTGTACCATTATGTAACTTAGCCTTAACTTGATGACAATACTTTTCATTTTTTGGTGCTATCATTGTCATAACCACTTTCTTGTTCGGGCTTGTCATTTATACCTATTTAATAGGGTATAGGCATAAGAGAATGCAGAAGAAATTCAATTAAATATGCATTAGACAAGTGCTTTGTCTATTCTTATCCCTCCAAAGTTTGTTCATTTATGGTGACATTTTGGACAACAAAATAATAATTATCATAATAATATTAATAATAAGTAGAAGATGAATTTATTTTAGTGATTGGCACTCAAAGTAACTGTTAAATGAAATCATACAATACAATAAAAAGAATATAAGCAATCGGTTAAAATGGTAAACAAACATGACATGGAAAACGTTAACATGAACAGGAACAATATTCTTTTTTAAAATGTAGGTAATATTTTTCAACCACGGTTATTTTGAGGGTTTACCGAGTGTGGAATGTGATTTAATGGTAAAAAGAAAGGACGAAGGCTTTCTATACCTCCTCTCGGGCCCTGTTGAGTTCTGCCTCCAGCTGTTGTGCTCGGTGGCCGAGTTCGGCATTGGTACTGGTGAGCGTCGCCTCCTTCAACCTCAAGGAACGTACCTGGTGCTGGAGCTCCTCCTCGCGCTGCTCTACGAGCTTCCTGAAAAAGAAAGGTTAGGGTGTCACAGGTCAGGTTCAATGTGGACCTTGAGAAAGCATTTCTGGACTTTGTTATGACCTTTTAATCTGGTCCTCCTGCTGCTGTGCTTTCAGGGAGGACAAGGTGTCAGCTAGATCCTTGCTGTCTCTTTCTAGACGGCTCCTCTCACAGGCCCGAGCTTCCTCAATGCGCAGCTGGTGCTGGGTTGTCTTGAGCTGCTTTTGCAGCTCCAGCACCTGTCGTTACAACACAACTGAGAACAGACCAACGCTACTTACTGTCAACGCAAAATAGTATTAAAAACACCATATCAAATAAGCTTTTTTGCTAATAACAACACTACAATATACTTTAAAGAGAGGCGGCCCATCCTTCGTTGATCATCCACTAACAGGGGATGAGACGGATCATCAAACAACAAAAGATTAACAACGAGGTAGACCCACACCTTGTGTCCCTATCCTGCGTGAAAGTCTGTGCGGACCAGCTCACTCCAGTCTTCACACAGATCTTCAAGATCTCTGCAACTGTGTGAAGTACCATGCTGTTTCAAACTTTCCACCATCATCTCAGTCCCCGAAAAACCTTCACATTCACAGTCAAAATGGAACTGTGCATCATCCTAAAACACCTCGATGGTGCGGGGTCCTACATGAGGATCCTGTTCAAGGATTTTAGCTCTGCATTCAACACCATCATGCCCGAAACCCAATCCTCCAAGCTTCTCCAGCTCAGTGTGGATTCACAGCTTCTCGATGGGCAAGAGACAGGAGCTGAGGCTGGGGAATACCACCCTAGCCACATACAGGCACAACCAGTACTGGAGCGCCCCAAGGATGTGTCCCTTCACCGCTGCTCTTCTCTCTACACAAATAACTGCACTTCAACACACCAAGTTATCAAATTTCTGAAGTTTACAGATGACACCACTCTCATTGGCCACATTAAAGATGGTGATGGGTCTGCGTACCGACAGAAAATGGACCGGCTGGAGTTGTGAGCTGTAGAGAAGATAGTGGACTTCACGAGGCGTCCTTCGCCACAGCTGCACCTACCACGCTCCAACTGCTCTGCATCAACCTTCAAGTTCATTGCTGTTACAGTCTCTCAGGTGTTGAAGTGGATGAGAGGATGTACTTCTGTCACTGTGATTTGACGGGCGCACATGCAATCGCACTCATAAATCTGCGCAGTCAAGCACGAAAAATCACACGCGTAAAATTTACGAGTAGAAATACATAGATTTTGAAAGACGTCGCTTATTTTGTGTAATCAATGTTCCATCTATGCTCCCCCAATGCGCAATTGTCGCACGCTCTCAGCGCACATGAAAACCAATACAGCGCAGTGAACCACACAACCTGACGTTTTTTTTTTTTTTTTTAAACAGGGAAGCACACAGTCTTTAAAAACGAGCTGCTGCTCAGCCTACTTCTACTTGCTTGTTTACCTGACACCGCCCCCTCTGGTCTAAAAGGGGTACACTCATAATTACAAATAGAACACACACCCGTAACTTTATATCTGCGGGCATGACTGACCACACCTATTTTTTTCAAATGTGAGCGACTGGTACTTCCTGCGGATTCTGGGGAAGCTCGGCCTGGCACAGGAGCTGTTGAGGCAGTTTTATACAGCAGTCATCGAAACAGTCCTGGGTTCTTCCATCGTAGTAATAAGTAATAAGTAGACATTCCAACAATTTCTTCCCCCTTGTTATTATCTTCTTTAACAATTAAATTACAATTCCATTGTAACATGGTGCCAATTTTGTATTGAAATTGTTGTACCACCTCTGTCCGGCCAATTATACATTAATTGTGCACTCAATGTAGTAGTTTTGCCACTCTGCACTTCTTGTATATCTGTTGTTGACCAATACTGGCCCTCACGTCCCTGAGAAGCATCTGTACCATTGCACAGTTGACATTGTTTCAGATTATTGCACTACTAGTCACTTTAAACTGCATACATTTCATGACGTCTTTGCACCCTTTGCACAATTGTGATTGCAGCAGACTAATGTTCTCGTAGTCATTTCAAAGTGATCTAATTTCTATATTATTATTATTTTACAACTGTAAAATGAATAAATAAATAAAACACTACATTTGAAAAGAGATGGTAATGGTGATGAACAGGACAATTACCATTTTCCCTAAAATTTAGTGATCCAATCATCCAACACTGGAACCAAAATGCAACATTTGTGTGTCCTGACCTTTTTGTCAGCAGTAATGACCTGTGCCCTCTCAGCCTCCAACTCCTCTTGCAGACTGCTGGCAACGCTGCGATTGGCTAAGTGGCGTGCCAGCTCCAGCTCCAGCTCCCTGATTTTTTGCTCCTGACGTTCTGAACTTGTAATCTGAGTGTGAAGACTTTGCTGCACCTGGGCCAACTTGGTCTGCACCTGGTTCAGCTCTGCAGAAAGCTAAAAGAGGGGATTTTATTAGCCACATTTCCTTGAACATGTTACTCATCCCTCCAAAAATTTACAGTTTAATTTAAAAAAAAATAGATGTCCAACAAATACAAAAACAACCTTAAGTTTTTCATTGTCCAGCAGGGTATTGTGCCTCTTCAGATCCATGTTCTTCTCCTTTTCATAACGCAGTTCTCGTTCTGCTGAGGTGAAAAGGGTCTGTACTCTTTGCAGGTCCTGCTTCAAATGTTTAGCTTCTTCTACCCTCTGATGCTGGACTACGGCCAGAGACTAATGAAAGAATAAGGAGACATGAATGCTTCGGATGAAAACCACACAAACAGTTTATTATTAGCAAGATTATATTGAAGATAAAAAGGGATCCCTGATGATTTAAAAATAAAAACCTAACTTTGGAATTGCATTGAGAACATCAAGTACTGCATATAACATAGTAGAACACGAAAAGGAGGTCACATCAGGGATCAATGTACTGTTGCTCTGTTTATGATCAGATATGAACCTTCCATTACAACTAGTGCATCAACATATATAAGATGATGTGGAATTTTGGGTGAAATTGAGGAAACATTACCTCATCCAAGCATTTCTCTGTGGATTTTTCCACTGGAGCAGAACTTGACACTATCTGAGGTGACTTCAGGTTGCTGGTTAGTGCTAAGTGATGCTGCTGGAGTTGTTCATTGAGGTGTTTCACCTCAGTCTCCAGTTTCTCTCTTTGCCCTTCAACTGCCAGCTTTTTCTGGATACTGTCACTCAATTTAGCCTGTAGATCAGCAGCCTGCTGCTGCTCAGAGGCCATTTCATCTCTGGAAAAGCCAACACATGTTAGGTAAACACAAAAGCTCAGCAAAATGTTTTTTTGACTATCCTATCGTAGAACAGCAATTTATTTCCTTTGAGCATTTTGAAGTCATGACACCCACCTGAGTATGTTGTGTTCTGTCTGAAGTCTGCTTAGTTCTTTGGTCAGCCTGTCAGCCAACTCCTGCAGCTGAGCCACCTGTATTCTGTTATCCCGCAGGTCCGTATGAGTGTGGTTATTGTCTTTGTGACGCTCCAGCTCAATCTGGAGTCGACAATGAGTTCGCTCCATCTGAGCTAACTGAAAGACATTAGTACAACATACAGTGCTTTGTGAAAGTATTCGGCCCCCTTGAACTTTTCAACCTTTCGGCACATGTCAGGCTTCAAATATATATATAACATTTTCATTTTTTTGTCAAGAATCAACAACAAGTGGAACACAGTCATGAAGTGGAACAAAATTTATTGGCTATTTTATAATTTTTTTAACAATTAAACTGAAAAGTGGGGCGTGGAGTATTATTCGGCCCCTTTATGTTCAGTGCAGCAAACTCACTCCAGAAGTTCAGTGAGGATCTATGAATGATCCAATGTTGAGAGATGATGATAAATAGAATCCACCTATGTGTAATCAAGTCTCCGTATAAATGCACGTGCTCTGTGATAGTCTCAGGGTTCTGCTTAACGTGCAGAGAGTATCATGAAAACCAAGGAACACACCAGGCAGGTCCGAGATACTGTTGTGGAGAAGATTAAAGCCGGATTTGGATACAAAAAGATTTCCCAAGCTTTAAACATCTCAAGGAGCACTGTGCAAGCAATCATACTGAAATGGAAGGAGTATCAGACCACTGCAAATCTACTAAGACCCGGCCGTCCCTCTAAACTTTCACCTTGAACAAAGAGAAGACTGATCAGAGATGCAGCCAAGCCAAGAGGCCCATCATCACTCTGGGTGAACTGCAGAAATCTACAGCTGAGGTGGAAGAGTCTGTCCATAGGACAACAATCAGTCGTGCACTTCACAAATCTGGCCTTTATGGAAGAGTGGCAAGAAGAATGCCATTTCTCAAAGATATCCATAAGAAGTCTCGCTTAAGTTTACCACAAGCCACCTGGGAGACACACAAATCAAACTTTTTGGCCACAATGCAAAACGATATGTTTGGCGTAAAAGCAACATCGCTCATCACCCTGAACACACCATCCCCATGTCAAACATGGTGGTGGCAGCCTCATGGTTTGGGCCTGCTTTTCTGCAGCAGGAACAGGGGAGATGGTTCAAATTGATGGGAAGATGAATGGAGTCAAATACAGGACCATTCTGGAAGAAAACCTTTTGAAGTCTGCAAAAGACTTGAGACCGGGATGGAGATTTATCTTCCAAAAGGACATTCATAAATTCATAACATAAAGCCAAATCTACATTGGAATGGTTCACAAATCAACGTATCCAGGTGTTAGAAGGGCCAAGTCAAAGTCCAGACCTGAATCCAATCGAGAATCTGTGGGGAGAGCTGAAGACTGCTGTTCACAAACGCTCTCCATCCAACCTCACTGAGCTCGAGCTGTTTTGCTAGGAAGAATAGGCAAGAGTTTCAGTCTCTCCATGTGCAAAACTGATAGAGACATACCCCAAGCGACTTGCAACTAATTGCAGCAAAATGTGGCGCTACAAAGTATTAAAGCAAGGGGGCCGAATAATATTGCACGTCCCACTTTTCAGGTTATTATTTGTTGAAAAAGTTTAAAATATCCAATAAATTTCATTTCACTTCACGGGTGTGTCCAACTTGTTGTTGACTCTTGACAAAAAATTTTAATTTTATATCTTTATATTTGAAGCCTAAAATGTGGCGAAAGGTTGAAAAGTTCAAGGGGGGGGGGGGCGAATATTTTCGCAATATAGTGTAATTTATTAAATATAGATCCTGATTTGATTGTTTTAGAAGACTCTTGTATGTAGTCAATGATAAACTAGTATGCAAAAGGTTAGCATAGAACGATATCTCAGTCCTGTTCTTTGATAGTTTCTAAAATTCAACTGCAGGAAGAGCCAACAAAGTGGTTATGCTTTACTCATGCAACTACCTGAAAAGATGGGCAATGAAGTTGGGTGTTTGACTGCAGTTCACAATCACAATAATTATACTCTGATAACTGTTGTGAACAAAGATAACAGCTGACAAACCTTCTCCTCCAGAACCACCTTTTCTCCCTTGACTTGGTTGAGCCCCTTAATGAGAGTTTTCCCCTGTTGACATTCAGTTTGGAGACTGTTAACTTCAAGTCTCAGTTTCTTTAGCTCTCTCTCACCAATCTGCAAAGCCTTGGGTAAATTAAGATTGGTTGTTTCAGTTTCAACTTTTATTGAGAGCAAAGCAACACATGCAATGGAGCCATGTAATGCGCAATACCTCCTTATCTTTTTTCAAAGCAGCCTGAGCAACGCTGAGGTCCAGCTCCAGTTGTTTCCTCCAGTCCTTCTCCTCAGTCAGACGAGCTTCCAGCAGAGCCATTCTCTCCGGGCCGCTGTCCCGTAGGTGCTTGATATAAAGTGAGAAAGGAGCATGTTGCATTTGTTTTAGTCTTATCACGCACCTCACCTTTTCTATACTACATTGTCACCTGAATGATAATTGAGAATCACACCTTGATTCAATCCAGGGACAGTTTCCATAACTTTATGCAAGAACGGAAGCTTGACATTATCAGTTTCGTGGTGTCTGCAATTATAATCCAGCTCATCGCTTTTACTCGTCAGACGCCATTCCCTTCAATGAACTTGTGTTGGGATGAGGTGGAGAGACCTCTATGATTTTGGGACTGGGATTTTTTTTTTTTTTTTTAAAGGGAAATTCCTGTGGTTTGGATCAACAATGTATCCAATATGTTGTGTGATATGTTCTGTATCTTGACAATGTAATGTTAATTCTCTCATTTAATGGTGTTTTCAGAAGATTTTTTTATCGGCAATTACGAATTTTCAGGGACGCCACCATTTTGGCGAGTCACATGACCTACGTGCACGGATATGACGCATGAGGTGCCGCACCAAAGGCTCAATTACATGGGACACCATTATGCCCAGCGCTGATTTCTCAGATTTATACTCACCTGATGAAGAAATAGCAGTATTGGTTGATCGGGAAGACGAAGGAATACTTCCATACAGATTTGAACCTGTGGCTGTAATTAATGTTGAATATTCAGATGGTTCTTCGGGCGGAATGGCGAGGAGTCCCCGAGCTCCGGCGAGCGAGCTCACAGCCCCGCCACTGGTGGGGCATTTTTTGACACTTTCCACAATTTTCGATCAACGATGCCTGACACTTTCTGTAAATGTGTCCTAGCAAAAACAACAACCAATGCCTGTCTGTCTGTCTGTCTGACTCTCTGTCTGTCTATCTATCTATCCGCGTACTGCGGTGGCTGTGAACAACCCTCTAAAAGCAGCACACCTCGGCTCCATTATATGCCACCACAGCGAGGCGCCGCGTTCAGTGGTCACAACTTCTGTGAAGGCTGCGCCTTGGGCTTTGTGGACGAGGGTGGCTCTGAAGAACCCAGCTGAGAATGCGTCACTCAGCTGCGTGCCCGCAGTAAAGCTCCCCGGCTGACTGTGTTGTTCATCATACTGCGGGGTCTATGTACATCCCCCTAAAGCAGTACGGCTCGGCTCCGGCATAAGCCACACCGGCCGGCTGCAATGAGCCGCGATGGCTGCTCTCCACCGTGAAAGTGGATCAGACGGGGATGCGGTTTGGCCGTGATTGCATATCATCTGAATATGGCTCGAAACAATAGTGTAATCTTGCCCCGAGGGCTTGAAACAATAGTGTAATATTGCCCCGGTAACTTCACTCGGTTATGTGGTATTGTCCTTTTCGAAAAGAGCTTCCGTGTCAGAAGGGGCGTGTTCGTCTCCTATAGTTAGGGTGCACCGCGTGTTTTCATTGGCGAATGTCCGGGTGATGTCACAGAGGATGCAGCCAATATGGTGACCACTTGGATCTCGTAGAATGACACGTCTGCAGCTTTGCGCATGGATGACGCGCTCTCCGCTCACATTTATTTTTACGTATGGACATTGAAGTGAATAATGTTATATGTATTTTTCATTACAATAGCTATTTTAGAATGTTTATAGGGATGACAGTTGGGCTTTAAATCGATCAATGAGGCTGGTTCTCATGTACAGTATTTAAATTATGGTATGCCAACATGAAGTTTCTTACCAGCTGTAAGAAGGACTCTGTGGTTTTGACCTCTTCTCCATTCTTTAACAGCTTTTCTTGGGCCTCCTGCTTCTTCATCTCTCCCTCAAGGTTTTTGATCTGCATTATCAGTTCACATGTATTACTGAGCACTAAAAGGAGACTGCCCTAAACTCCAACCATAACTCTCTCTTGAAATCAAGGTCTCACATTAGTTGATGGAAGGTAAACATACTAATTCTCCCTTCTCTGACAAAATTCTAAATGGGCATCCCCCAGTAAAATTCACTGGGGGGGGTTCAATGTTGATCATTACCCGGCGATGTAGTCCCTCCAGTTCTCCGTCATGGCGAACCCTCTCTTCCTTGCTGGCATTCTGGGCCTCACCGAGCAAAGCCTCCAGCTCCTCATTCCTCTCTTCCAGCTCCTGCTGTTCCTTGCGTTGCCTTTGGAGTTGACGCTCCAGCTCCCTCACCTGAACAAGTCTGTCCTCGATCCTTGCATGACAGCTGATATAGAATGACAGGATGAGTCAGTATATTACTACTGACCAAGAAGCAGTTGTTTAAGACTTCATGTTCACCGTTTGTGAGTTGAATCAGGTTCTTTCGTTGAAAGGCCAGACATGTTCTGTAGTTCACTGCAATTGTTGTTTTGCCTCTCATCCTCTTTCAGGGAAGCATCTTGGTCTATATCCTTTGTTTCCAGCTGGGGAAACACAGCAGTAAAATGCTGTATAATCTGAACATAAATGGACTTTTAATGTACAATAATACCGACCTGCTCAAGAAGGGTTTTCTTCTCGGACTCTAAAGAGCGCACTCTCTCCCTCAGACTTCTGTTGTCAGCATCTAGCCTGTCGCTTTGCTCTTTGGCTCGCTGCAGCTTCATCATATCTGACAAAACGAATTACATCAACACACTAAGGGTACTTAAAGTAAACCAATGTTTTTGTTTTCATTCCATGATTTACCTTTTAATGCTGTTTATATACTGTGTAAAGGTGTGTCAGAAAAATTCAGGACTGGTGTCACGGAACTCGGATTTGAAACCAGAACAATTCCCCCCCCCCCCCCCCAAAAAAAAAAAAAAAAAATCAAATCAATGCAAGCCAGATAATCAACCAGCACGTCTACAAAGAGATCCTGTGGCATTTGCGGGAGGACATACTGTTGATGCTTCACCCTGACAACGCACTTGCTTACAATGCTCAGAGCAGCCAAGAGTTCCTGGCCAAGAAGAACATTGCCTCTGCTGGAGCAAATCTATAAACCCAAACAAGAGCTGTGATTGTTTTTCCCCTTTTCCGAGCTCATGGGGGTGATCAAGGGGACCTGTTTTGAAAACGTGGCTGCATCAAGATGGCCATGATGATTGAAGAATCCTTCCAGCTGTGCATGAAGGCATGGCAGAGAATGCTGGAAAGTGGGTCTGATGCTAGGGAGATTACTTTGAAGGGGAAAACTTATCGTTTTGGATTTGAAATACATTGATTGTGACAACAGGCCTGGACAATTTCTAACACATCTCGTATTCATATTTTACTAATTTTGTAACACTTGTTTTTTTTTTTTTTTTTTTTTACAAAAAGAAAACAAACACCCATCCCTCCCTGAAAAAAAACTGTTTGCAATCTGGTAACACTGACATGAAACAATCGTAAATTGCCATGAAAAAAAGGGTACAATATCAAACAATTTAGCACCATATCGATGACAAACATACTTAAGTGTAAAGGCTCATCTCGCATTGGAAGCACAATGCCAATCACAAAATGTTCACAATCTCACCGCACTGTTTCAGTTTGTCCACTTCTTTCTTCAGAACATCTAGTTCTTCGAGTGTTTCCTGAAGCTCAGACCCTGAGAAAATATTTGATCTAGATGGGTATATACCTGTCGACAAACTAGTTGGACATACAAACAATCTGGAGATAAATGTAACGTTACTAAAGTACGACTACACAGGAGCAGGAACATCCCAACATGTTGACCTGCTGTTCATTGGGGGGTGCACATGGAATATTTGCAACACACCACAAGGATCAAGGCTGTTGCTTTTGGTCACATCCAGCTCATTGTTAAGCCTTCGGATTTCCTGATGAGCCATCTCCAGCCTGCTCGATGCCTCCTCCAAGTCACGCTCCAGCCGCCGCCGTTCATGTTGCTCATGGGACAGCTCCTCACTGTGAGCCTGTTGTCGGATGAGAGTGGCATTAATGACGAGTGGGGGTTGCACAGGAGGCTGGGGAGGTGATAAAGCGGGTGTTGTCAGAGACATGCGTTTTGAAGAGGGAGTTCAGCTCGTCATCGCTGCACATCCGTAAAGTGAGGGCGACCTGAGACCATGTTGTATATAAAAGTGCAACAAAAAAACAGTTCTCATGCTGGCAAGTGTGATGTGCCAGTCATCTCCCATCACTTGAAAAATAATTCACAAGGACATTTTAGTGAGAAAACCATTACTGTGGGTCATGCAGGTACCAGCAGTAACAAGCAATATCAAACTGAAAGAAGCCACATAAACTGCTGTTCGCATGGTTGTTTTAAAATCCCATACACAATTTGTTAGTTGAGTTAGTTTAGTTTAGAGGGGGAACCTACAGGGGTAATATTGTTTTTGTTCTGAGCAGACCTGCGCATCCCAAACAGCTTCTTCCATGGAGTCTGAGATGAACCCTGATGAGAGAGAAAAGGCCAGTGTGCAACAGCAAAGAAAACAATAAATAACGATAAGACTAGAAAATGACAAATGAAGGCTAAGGGCAGCCCAAGTTAATTTCTTTAACCAGCGGAGCAGGTAAGTTCAGGTGACGTATGCATGTACATACTAATCAGGAGATCAACCGCTTATCCTCATTAGGGTCATGGACCTGCTGGCAGGAGGCGGGATACACCTTAAACTGGTTGCTAGCTAATCACAGGGTACATTTAAACAACCACTCAAACTCACAGTAGCACCTAAGGGCAATTTAGTGTCTCCAACTGTGCAGCGACATAACTAATTCATTTCTAGATCGGACATGACGTCCATCCTGGACATGTATTTTCCATTTACAGTATATCTCTAAACACTTACTAATTCCCCTGTAAAGTTGGATACCCTTTGCGAAAATGGGGTTCTAGCCAGACCTACATGACAACTGTTCTGTATCCCCAAATCACTTATTTCAGAATGGCTTTGACATCATCTTTGGCTATGCACTCCTCATCCTTTCTTTGTGACACTTTAGCAAGAAACGTGGTAAAAAAAGTGTATCTTATTTACTACCATGGAGGCGAAGATGACTGACATTGCTTTCACATCAGAAGACAACTTGCGCTTCCGCGGCTTGATAGCCGAGAACGTATACAAAGTAGCATGCACCAAGCAGCTGTTCAAAATTTGGATGTACTGGTAATGTCACACTGGATTTTTTTTTTTGTCCAATATCCAGAGCAACCAGTGTTGCCGCCATAAAGTGTCAACGTTCAGTGATTTCCGGAACAAAACACGGATGTTCCGTAATACTAGGCAGCTTGCTAAATGAAAGAAATGAAGTGAGGAATAAAAATCTGGGTTCATAGATAATGGAATAATAAAAAAGAAATGTTTCAATCTGAATGGACGTCATGGGGATGATAAGGAAATTACATCTGGTTCCAACATTTCTTATTTTTTATCCTCAAGCCACCCATACTGTATTCTAATTAGTGCTGCTATTATAAGACATGCAAAGGGATGAAAACGTGACAAAAAACATTGTAGGAGGGACTCTCATTTTGGAAAAGAATTGACTAAGATAATCTTTTTGTTTCACTATTACCTACTTGACATTAATCCCATATGCATCCACCATGAAAACATTAAGTACAACATTTTTCTGTTTTTATTGTCTATTTCTGAATTTGAATTTAGATCATTCTGTGTTGTGACATAATGTTGGATTAATTGGATATAAAGTCATCTCATATTTGCTCTCTTGGTTGTTTTTAATGCTTCTTTGCTTAATGTGATGCATTCAAGAGAACCATTGGGTGCCATGGAAACTTTTGCTATGATGTGCTTAAACAATGTGATGCAATCAAGTTACATTGGGTGCCGCAGAAACACCAGACAGGGATGCAGCAGACAACATAAAGACTGACAATCTCGAGAGGATGATGAAGACGTTGCAAAGATTCACATTGGGTATTTTTTTCACAGTTGCTTTGTTTGTCATGTTTGCTTTGTTGTGATGTGGACCGCGCTAAGGAATAAAAAGGATTCGTGGAGATGTGGGCAGAGCAGGTTGGCGATTGTGAAAGAGACACAGCTCACATTCTCCTCGCGAGCAAGAAGTTCCTCTTGTCTTCCTTCCTTGAGAAATTTTACTTTAAATATCCTGGGTTGCGTGAGCCTGGCTATCACCGGACGCTATATCACAGGACACGTCACTGACCATGTCCCTGAAGAAGTTGGCCCTGACTAAGCAAAAGGCTGCGTAAACCTGACAATAATCTGTAACATCGCTCCATTGCTTAGTACGTTTAATTAAATGAATAAAAGTAACTGATTTGGATCTATGTATTACGCACCATAAGAACAAGCTGACGATAATTATTTTTTAGTCCGTAGCAACAATGTAACAGAAGTCACTAAATATATAGCCCAGAAGCAGAACTTGTGTGTTCTTCACCTGGATGGGAACATCCCTTATGATGCCAGACAAGCTGTGGCTCTCAAGCCTCCTCTCGGCAGCCTCAAGCCTCTCCAGCAGTGTTGCCCTCTCCACCAACAGGTAAGCCACCTGCTCACTGGGGCTGCTCAAACCCATCTCCCCAAGATCTTCCTGTGCTAGCATCTCTGCCAACTCCTTGCTCTGAATCTCTAGAAGACAGGTTTTGCAGCACAGGACTGAGAAATGGGACTCAGAACAGATACTTTTCGGTCAAAAATGCATCACGTTTTTTATTTTGCCCTTCAAATCATTGTTAAAAAATATAAATTATGCCAAGATAGTAGTAGTATAATAGTTGAACAACTGATTTAGATATAACGACAAATTAAAGGGCCACTGTCATGAAATGCATGATTTTTAGTATGTTATTAATGAAAAAACAGCAGCCGACATGGACCCATGCGTTTTTTCACCACAAAACATGATTTTGACGTATATGGCTTTTTGTAACTCCTGCCATGAAAATCCTCTGAAGGGATTTGTTTTTGAGAAGAAGCAGGAAGTGACGTACATGCCGGGACTGCCCTCAAGTGGACTCGTTTGTTTGTATTAGTTTTACCTCCGGAAAGGTAGCTCGTTGTTCCTTCGTGTTAGCCAAAATGCCGGCTCGTTGCATTGCTGGACACTGCTTGAACACTAAGGAGGATGGATTTACCATTCATAAGTTTGCAAGTGACCCGGTTCGTCGTGAAAAATGATTTGCATGGGTGCAATAGACGAGAGCTTCAAGGGTTCCAAATGACAGGTCAGTGTGTATACAGCTACTAAAAATAAATAATAGTTTGGACGAACCACGTAATTCATCTCTCATAATGTAACAAAAGATCGGCGTACGCATGACAGGCGTGCTAAATGTGTTGATGTGCACATCAGACGCCGTTGGGCTCACCGGCGAAGGCTGCTGCGTCGCCTCGCGCGGCCTTTGGGCTCGTGGATGGCGGTGGCTCTGAAGAACGCTGCCGACAATGGCGCACTCAGCCACGTGCGACGACAGCGCCGTGAAGCGCCCTGGCTCGACGGTGTTGTTCATCGCATACTGCGGTGGCTATGAATAATGTCCTAAAGCAGCCCATCTTAGCTCCATGATAAGCCACCTCGGCGCCGAAAATGAGCCACACCGGCCGGCTGCGACGAGCCGCGGAAGTGGATCTGACGGGGAGGCATTTTGGCCGTGATCCCATATCCTCTGAATATGGCTCAAAACAATAATGTAATATTGCCCCTGTAAATTCACTCGGTTGTGTGATGTTCTCCGAAAAGAATTTCCGTGTCAGAAGGGGCGTGTTCGTCTCCCACAGTAGGGTCCACCGCGTGTTTTCAATGATGACTGTCAAGGTGACGTCACAAACAGCCAATATGGCGACCACTTGGATGTCATCGAATGACATTTCCACAACTTTGCGCATGGATGATCTGCTCTCCGCTCATATTTATTTTTTCGTATAGACATTGAAGTGAATAATATATGTATTTTTCATTACAATATCTATTTTTGAATGTTTATAGAGATGACACTTGACCTTTAAGGTGAACTCAAAAAGATTATAGTACTTTTAAGGTTCATCCTGAAATTCCACCTGCAAGTTGAATATCCTTAACTCTTTGTGAGGAGTGGCCTGCACTGTATGTTCACTCAAAGAGTCTCACCTTGTTGCTGTCTGATGTGGAGCAGCTCTTGTTGGAGTTTTTCATTGTCTCTTTCATAGCTAGCAGTCACACATTCACGCTGTTGCAGCAGCCCACGGATGTGTGCTACATAGCTGTCCATCTAACAGGCAAAAAGACAAATTGAAAAAGTCAAAAGAGAGCGCAAGAAAAGCACAAATCCACCAAAGGTTTTCACCAAATGAAATGATTTAGTAGTTGTCTCCGAAAAGGAGAACATGTTCATTCAGTCACAGAAACAAAAGATCCGAAATACGTACACTACAAAACTACAAGATCATCCATAGTTGTTGTTAAATGGAAACATTTGTTTGACTTCACAGCCTTTTCAGCAAAACAGCTTCCGTCTGACAAAGAGTTCCATGGTTGTAAATTTGGCCCATTAAAAACAAAAGGAATTTTACATTTGATCAGTTTTATTGCATTGCATAAATTTGGGATTCAGAACTGTTTTGACCCTGGTCACATTATCCTTATTTTTTTTAGTTATGACACACTTTGGTCTACAAGCAAAGGTAACCACCTTTTCTTTAAAAAAAAAAAAATCCAACAGAAGTATAAATATCTATTCATTATAATTAGATTATTTACCATTTATTATTTTCATTTTTAGATTTTTTTTTCTTCTGAAAACAAAAAAAGTGAGGAGAAACAAATAAATGTATGTATATAATGTGTAAAAATTAAGACAGACAGCGAAAAAAAAAAATTCTAATCTCAAAATTGTGCTCGAATAAACGAATCTGAATTGGGAATACACTTGGTTGAGTAACATGACAGAAACTTGCCCGTGTAAAAGTGAATAAAATCAATACCACAACTGCTCATATTACAGTGCAGCCAATTTATCATCCTTTTACGGGCATGCGCACACACACACACACACACACACACACACACACACTCACACGTGAACATTGGTAGAGGTAGCAGTGGACTGGCACAACGTTTGTTTAAAAATTGGAATAAATTGCAAGGGTCTTCCCTTTCATCGTTTGTGCAATAATTTCTAAAGAGTCTCACCTCCTTCATCTCAACGGCCTGCTGGGAGCGCAAAGAATGCAGCTCCCGAGCAGACAGCTGCAGCTCCGCTTCAGTGTCGAGGAGCCTCCGCCAGAGGTGGTGCTGGCGCTCATCTGGACTGGCCCCTGGAGGCAAGCCGTCCTCCTGGAGCCACAAGGAAATCTGGTCCAGCTCTGTCTGTACCTAAAGACCCAGAGCAGGAAGCCCATTTTTCAGGATTCTTTCTTTCAAGCCGCTTCTCCTAACAACGGTCACATGAATGCTGGAGCCTATCCCAGAAATTTTT
Source organism: Syngnathoides biaculeatus (assembly GCF_019802595.1). Classification (NCBI taxonomy): domain Eukaryota; kingdom Metazoa; phylum Chordata; class Actinopteri; order Syngnathiformes; family Syngnathidae; genus Syngnathoides; species Syngnathoides biaculeatus. Next base: position 13,647,141 of record NC_084641.1, read on the forward strand.
GGGAAGGAGGTGGGGTACAGCCTGAACAGGTTGCCAGACAATTTCAGGGCACAAATAAACTGACAACCTTTCTCACACACATTCACACCTATGGGCAATTTAGCGTTTTTAATCAATGCATGTTTCTGGGATATGTGAGGAAACCCACGTGGCCATGGGGAGAACATGCAAACTCCACACTTGGTGGGCCAGTATTTGAACCCCGGCCCTCAGAACCATGAGGCAGACGCTCTAAGTGGTTGACCACTGTGCTGAAAAAAACGATGACAGATAGGAGCTGAGGTGTTCTCATGAATGACCATCTGGTCTACTCAGTCGTATCTGTGTGTGTGATTTATATATACAGTACAGAAAACTCAGCATATCTGTAGTTGGCAATTCACAAATTTAACATTTTTTTCTGTGGAATCACAATGGAATCTTTGGCTATTTGGTGAAGAAAGAAAAAAAAAATCACGATTTGCAGTGTTTGTATTTCAATAATGTCGAGGTGCAACCAAATCCATTGCTTATAGGAAAGTAGTAATTGATGTCATTAAGTATGCTTAGGTGATTTATCCAGACTCTCTTTGTCTGGTGGTAGCCCTGTGAATTAATTAATACCAAAGAAGCCACTCTTGGTTTCAAAAAAGTTGGCGATCTGTGGTTTTAAACTATTAATATAGGCCACAGGTGTCAAACCAGGGGCTGGAACCGGCCCGCCACATGGTTTTATGTGGCCCGTGAAGGCAAATCATGTGCGTCAACTTCCATGATTCTTGTTAAAGTTCGCACCAACATTTCAAATGGTCATAAAATATATTATAACGCCGAGATATTACAAGCAATTTTGTGTTACCAAACACCAACCATAGTTGAAAAACCCCATTCCCCTTTGATTTCCGATTCCAAAACTAGTTCATAAATTTTTGTAAATGTGATGAGGCGATTAAAAATTTGTATGGATTCACAGTCATAGCAGTCATTTCCTCTGAGGAAAACCATGACTACAATGTGACCGTGACAAAAATGAGTTTGATATAAGCAGTATAAGCATTTCCAATTTTTTTCCCTTTTTTTTGGAGGGGTGTGGGGGGGGAACTGGCAGTATTCACTGTATCAATCACAACAGTCGGGATTTACTCCAGAGCTAGCGCCTTGTGGGAGTACATTGGCGATGACTACAATTTCAGAATCGTGTGCCAACTAAACACTTGTCAGTGAACTCAATACTGTACTTCAGACGCTGTGTAACTCAAGCTGGCCACGTATGAGGCTCCACAAGTGGCCAGTGACATGCTGTATACAGTCACAAGTTGTCTTCAGATATCAGGGGCTTGCTGTACTACACTACACAAATGACACTGAACTGGGGGAAGGAGCCAAATGACAAGATAACATTTACTGGGGAAGCAATCTGATTACTACAGTGACCAAAAATAAGATTTAAATATTTAATCACACATTTATGTGACTGCCGATAACATTTTAAAAGTAGGAAGCAGGTACACTTCACATGCATTAAAACAAACGTTACAGAAGTAAAACCGTGTGGAGGCTGTTAAAAACAAGTCTATCAGCAGTTGAACTTTTTACCTCGTTGCGGTCCATAATGACTCATTAAGTTGGATGGAGAAGCATCTGGCAGTGATAGCTTGACTTCTGTGGTTGGATGATGGGGCGGGGGGGGGGTGATAATTCAAGGTTCAAGACTCCGATTTGCCCTCACATGTCAATCAGATATCATGTACCAAAGTTATCGTCTCGATTTCTCTTCTGCTCCATCATTGCTGTTGAGGATATGAAACATGACGGTCAATGCAGTTTAGAAATCTGAGATCCTTGTGAGAGAGGACTAGATCCAATGCAAAGATGGAAAGCAGATTAAGATGAACCATGTCAGATCTACTGAAATACTGTGGTAAGGATACATAGAGAGTCAAGTGATAAGGGTGGTGATAAAGCCAATATGTTTTGAAAATCCTCATTCATAATGTACTTGAACCAATATGGGGTTAAATAGTGTTATTTTCAAAATGTCTGAAGAGGGCGAGTCGAGAAACCAGGCTTTTTTTTTTTTTTTTGTAGCAGCAGAACACCACCACTTGCATTCCTTTTGCCCACACAAGCACGGCCAATATGTTTCTCAGCCAATTTTTTTTTTAAAAAACAGCACATCGCTGCGTTCAGTTGTATTTAGTTCTGTACACGTATTCGGAGGTAAGTAGCCGGTTAGCAAAAACTGCAATGCGACTTCCAAAGTTTGCACCCTGAGCTAGCGCTAACCCAGCTAACCCGGAGAATCCTCAGTGGAGTCGCTCGAGTGACGGCCGGGGGGACACATAACTCATAAAGAGGATACAAAACTCCTTAATTGTCTAGCAAGCTGCCGATAAAGGTTCTACTCACCCCTGAGTGACAATAATTCCTAGTTGAGCAAACGGTTGACGACAAGCGAAGCCAGCTGGCTTCCACGAGCACCTTGGCAACGGAGCGTACCATTACATTACGAGGGGGAGTACATCGGTTTGGAGGCGGACGCCCCAGTGAAGAAAAGGGGAAAACAGAACTTGACTTTGCATAAAATACTGAGTGACTCAAAAGTACAGGTTTCTTTTAACAGATTACAACACATCAATTACAATTTAATGAAATTACATACATAAATAAATCGTTCAACAGAAGCCTGTAAATGAAACTATTGTTCTCAAATTGATGGTAGGACTTCGCCAGGCTGGTTGAGAGTGGGATCATGTAACTCAAACACTAGGGTACCATGGCACAGAGTATCAGAACTGCCTCGGGAAATTATCCATGCAGCCATTATCTGAGCCGGTTATCCCCACAAGTTCGCGGGGGTACACCCTGAACCGGTTGTCAGACAATCAACCAGTCGCACTCACAATCGCGCCTACAGACAATTTAAAGTCAAATGCGTGTTTTTGGGATGAGGGAGGAAACTGAACTGACCGGAGAAAATCGACGCAAACGCCACACAGCCGGGGCTGGGATTTGAACCTATGGCCCACACACGCTGTACCCAGTCCCCTCACCATGGCGCCGGGAAATTATCTACTTTCACACCAAATTGTATTCATTAATTGCAAGTATATCTATGTTCATCAATATAAAAAGCAGTATGATAGTGACAGGCAGAACAATGGACTGCTTTTTTTCAATAGATGGCTGAAGTTACAATAAACCTTTTGCTACTCATAAAAAAGATTAATAGTTCCGTGTTCAATTAAATAGGCACAGTAGTTTGAGTGAGTCTGGACGAGATTTTGTTTTTTTTTTTTTTCTTTTGTGAGTTTTTTTTTTTGTTCCATGATGTGCCGTGAGTTTTCGAAATAAATTGTGAATCACAAACGATATTAGCAATATGACAATTGGCATCGTTCAAAAATATAGTGCAATTATGACTTCACAAAACTGTACTCTGTCCTCTGAATTTGCCGTGTACAAACGTACAAATGTAGGTTACGTCGTAAAACCATAAGACCTCTCATCCACGCCAAAGTAATGGCATCACCGCCAGAGGGTGACAAAGTGCCATGTTTTTCATGCACTGAACACAGCGTTCCTGCTGCCTGCCTGCACGTGACCAGTACGTGCAGTTGAGTATTCAGCACACCCACGTCTACCATGCACAAATGTGTGTACTCATTTCACACGCAATCTTCTAAATCAGTCTTCCACAATATGCGGGTCACAAAATTGCTGTAAAGGATCGACATTTTAACGTGCATTTTTGTTTTGATTTGGGTCATTTGCACATTGATTTAACTTTTGTGTTCGTTTTCTTTTATTTCAGATAAATTCCCATAAACACACTGTGTTGATAAATTTATTTGATATTTTTAATAGATTTTTTTATTATTAATGTCTTGTTATTATATTTATTATTTATTTGAATGAATGAAAATCAAATATTTTCTTTAATGTAATTTAATACATCATATTGCTCCTCAGGTTCTTAATAGCGTCCCCTGAAGTTCAAGGGGACATTTGTGATATATATTTTTAAAGAAACCACCCTGCCTGAGGAAGAACAACTTATCAACCACGGTAGACATGAATGACAAAGTGTCAGTTATTTAACACTCACTCTCGGGCACGCTCCTATCACTGGCACACCCTAATATCCTCAAACTGACCCGTTTTCTGGACCTTTCCTAACTAGTTTGGAATGTCCCCTCTGGTAAATTAAAAAATACAAATGCCCATTCTTCATTTGCTAACAGCTGAGAAAGATTAGCAAAAGGAAGCAGACTAAATTGACGTCAAGGTAATGAGAGCATTCATTGGTGAAGAGAGGATAAAAACCACAAACGTACCCCTAAGTGTTCTTTGGAACATGCTGTAAATAAATATATCCCTCTATAATTATAAGATGGCATGGATGCATTTTTAAAATGCTATGTCAAAAAAAAAAAAGATTAGCTTAGTCTTTTCAAAACGTGGGTGCACAAAATTTGGTGAGTTGTTAACCACTGCTCTAAATAATCAGTAGTTGTCTCAACATGTAAATTAACCATCATCCACTCTCTATGGACAGTATCATAAATCATCTCTTGTGTTTTTTTCCCCCTGTGTGTCATGTCTACATGCTGCCAGGGTGTGTCCCGTTCTAGTCTGTTTTTAGGTAGGAGGAGGGTGGGTGGGGGTTAGAGTTGTTCTGTGGTGTACATTGAGGCGGAGAAAAAGGGAGCTCTGTTTTGCTCAGAGGAAATGGGCGTTTATCTTGGAAAGTTTGGATGGAGTGAGTGGGAAAAAGAAAAAGGGGTATGGCAAGCCCAGAAAGGACGACGGCAAATCACAGCAGTGAGGCTACTCCTGGGGTCCGATTGAGAGCAAGAGCAATCATCAGGGTAAGGAGACCATTTTTGGGGGGGCTGTTTATGGAATGCTTTTGGAATGATTTCATGTCACGTTGACTCTCTTAATTAAATAAAAGCCACTGTTGCTACTTTTGTTGCGATGCGCTGTATCATTAAATTTCCAATGTCTGCTCTCTATTAAATTGCAGTAAACTTTAATAATCATAAAAAGTTCTCCATTTTTATTTCTTACAAGGATGTTTCATTCCATTACTTTTTTCTGTCCATCTTAGCCAAATGATTACGATACCTTCCATTCCTCCTCCTTTGATGGATGAAATTAGTGTAATGACATAATTTCACCCACCACCCACTCAGAGGGGCCTCTCCTATGATAATGATCTGCACAAACCATTTCATGCAGTCAAAAATTCTCTCTTTTTCTATTTTGTCTTGTGAGTATACTGCACATCTTCGTCCAGGTTTAATCGCACTCAAATGTGCGAGGAATTGCCGTCTGTTTACCCTCCGTAATGTAAAACCCTCATCATCTCAGTTGGGGTGGAGGGGTAAACAGGGTAAACACGTGCAGATTCCCATTGGCCCTGGCACAGGTTGGCTTTACGAGCTCACCTCATACGCCGCAGCAATGAGTGGTTGCAATGTTTCCAGTGTAGATCGTCACAACAACTTTATTTTATCCTCACTTTTTCCAAAACAGGAAACTCCCCAAACACTGCTAAATTTTTTTCATACAGGTGTATGCTGAGTGGCGTGGCCCGATTGCGTATATCTGGTGGTCCTCACTGAAACTGTGTTGTCTGCAGAATAAACGACAACAACAAAAACAAGATGGCCTTCCTGCTTCTGTTTGTGACTCTGCTGCATCTCATCACCTTGGCAATGCTGTTCATCTCTACCATGGAGAAGGTAGGTGGTAGGTTGGTGGTCAGCGAGTGCCAACGGACCAAGTTGAGTAAAACCCACCAAACTTTTCTCTATCAAAGTCCTGGTGGGTGTGGGACGGGTTAGAGAACTCTGACCTGTGGTACAACTGTAGGTATGAGAACTCCTCAGGAACTTGGTTGTGTGCTTCCTCCAAAGAAACGGGTAAGAACACCTTTTTCTAAATTGACCTTTTACATTAAAAAGTGGTCCACGTAAAAGTCAAAACTCGTTTGTGTCTCTTAGAGTGGCTTCATGCAGTTCAGGTCTTGATGGTCCTCTCAGTGGTATTCTCGTCTGTCTCCTTCCTTGTCTTCCTGGGGCAACTTTTCACCATGTCTAAGGGTGGACTCTTCTACTTCACTGGACTGTGTCAGGTCTTTGCAGGTAAATGTGGATGGATGACATAATCCATGGAAAAATCATGCGTTCATTTCAAATGGAATGCGCCACATGCACAAAGTGGACAGCAATGAAAAATATTTCAATGCAAACAGCACATGGGAACCAAAGTGCTCAACAGCAGTAAAATAAGAATGTGAGTTCACGCCACCTTTGCGGGGATTGAATGACAATAAATAGAGTAAAGCGGTGATAAATAAAATGTAATACAAGCATGTGGTACAGACCAGAGGAATGTGGTGTCCTAGAAGCAAAAAGCTGTGATAAATGGCATTTAAAGGGGAATTCCACGGGTTTGCACAATGTATCCAATAGGTCATGTAATATGTACTTTATTTTGACAATGTTTGACAAGATTTTTATCGACAACTACGAATTTTCAGGGGCGCTGCCATTTTCCCGAGTCACGTGACCTTTGTGAGCGGATGTGTCGTGTTACGTGGGGTTCCAAACGCTCAATTACATTCCAGAGAAGTATTCCTCCGTCTTCCCGATCAACTGAGCGGCAGCGGTCGCTCACACGAGCCCCAGAGCTGTGCCTCTCACGGGTGTGTATGGAAGTATTCCTCCATCTTCCCGATCAACCGATACTGCTGTTTCTTCATCAGATGAGGATAAATCCAATAAATCAGCGGCAGGCATAATGGTGTCCCATGTAATCCAACATTCGGAACCCCACGTAACACGTCACATCTGCACACGTAGGTCACGTGACTCGCGAAAATGACAGCGCCCCTGAAAATTTTTAATTATCAATAAAAATCTTCTCAAACACTATTAAATGAGAGAGGATTGAACATCACATTGTCAAAATAGAGTACATGTTGCGTGAACTATTGGATACATTGTTCATGCCAAGCACCGGAATTCCCGTTTAAGTACTCGATGTACCGATAAAGGAGCACTTGGGGAAATTTTCTTTCCTGGGCTTAGATACTATATGAATATGGGCAATGCATCTGTGACTTATTTCAATTGAGCAATGTACAGTCGAGAGGAGTAGAGCAATACCTCTATGTTTTGTGTTGAATTATCGGGGGGTGTTGATGGCTGTTTGCAATACGCAGCTTCAGTGTGTACAAGTCAAGTTACTAAGTACAGCACTACTACCTTCACCTGAAATATTGAGAGATTTCAGAAATGGCACTTCCCAGGAAGGGCGAGCGAGAGACAGAAAATATATGTACTTTACCGTATGTCATTTTTCAGGCTTGACGGCCTTGTCTGCTGCACTCATCTACACATTACACAAGAAGGAAATCCTCCAGGACAGCAGAGAAGTGACTTCGGGACACTTTGGCTACTGCTTCATCCTGGCTTGGGTGTGTGTGCCTCTCCTGCTGTGCAGTGGCATCATTTACGTCCACTTGCGCAAGAAAGAGTGAGCGTGCAACACATCCGAGCGTCATGGAAAATATTGATAGGCTGGCCACAAATTTGTCATTTTTGCTCTCTGTGCTTTGGTCAATGGAATTTTTTTTCCTCTAATGTAAACACACAATCATAACAAAAGAGTATTTTTTTAAACCTCAACATTTACTCTTAAACTATAAATACTGTATTTTTTATGACTCTTTTCCTTCCATGAGCAGATACCAGTGTGAAAGTTCCCATCATGTAGCAGAAACTTCAGACTGATGCATGCAAATGTCTATTTTTGTACCTGCAGAGTTTGTATTGTAGTAATAAATGTCACTCAACGAGAAAATGTATAGCAGTGCTTTCTTTCGCGAACGTATTACAGGTTACAATCGAAATACTTTAAGCCCCCCAAAATATCTAAACTATAGTCACAAACAAAATTTTTGATAGAACGACAACAAAGGCACGGTGTTCAGCTGTAAACGTGTTGGCTTCGCAGTTCTAAAGTCCAGGGTTCGATCCCGGCCTCGCCTGTGTGGTGTTTGCATGTTCTCCCCATGCCTGCGTGGGTTTTCTCCAGGCACTCCGGTTTCCTCCCACATCCCAAAAACACAACACACTAAATTGCCCATAGGTGTGATTGTGAGTGCAGCTGTATGTCTCTATGTGCCCTACGATTGGCTGGCAACCAGTTCAGGGTGTACCCCGCCTCCTGCCCGTTGACAGCTGGAATAGGCTCCAGCACTCCCTGCGACGCTTGTGAGGATAAGCAGCAAAAGAAATGGATGGATGGATGACAACAAAGAATACTTTATATTAACGCATAGAATTAGTAGACAAGAAAGCTGGTATTCATTGTCAGACACCATACAATTATATATATATAGTATGTCAGCTATATGTATAAGTTTAAAACAATAAAAAAATGATATTTATACAATTACTAACACAAATTAGAAGAAAATAAGATGATGAAGGAAGAAGAACACGTATTGTTGCACAGGTATCGCTAATTTGTAGTCGATGAAAAACTAGATGTAGTAGTAATGGTTAGTACAAGAATAAATTAGGAGCAGCAGGAGCAGCAGAAGAAAGGAACGAGGCAAACCGTGACACTAGTGTGATGGACAGTGTTGATCGTTACCATGACGACCTCGGACAACGCGTCTACTGGTGGTCTGTTCAAATACACAACAAAGAACACGCGGCGTGTTGTGACGTCACACGCGTGAGAGCGTTTTGCAATGTATGAAGCAGGTGAAGGCGATAAAATCCACCCATCCGCCCATTTTTTGAGCCGCTTATCCTCGCAAGGGTCGCAGGGGTGTTGGTGCCCATCCCAGTCCAGAGTGTAGCTCGCCTGCGTGCGCCTGTGTTAGTGGCCCCCTGAACGCAGCATGGAGTCCAAACCGCAAGACGACCTCCCAACGACGGAGATCATCCCTCTAGCCTTGCCCAAAGGGACCGAAAAGTTGTGTGAACTGTGTCAAAAACGAGCATACTTGCAGTGCGCCAGGTGTCGAGTCACCTTTTACTGGTAAGACCAATCAACTCAAATGGAGTACAGGCAGTTTAGTAAAAAGTGCCGGGGGGGGGGGGGGTGCGCAAAGAACAACAACAAGAAAAGAACAAATATGGTGACTGAAAAGGACTGGTTCCAACTAGTGGATTATTACTTTAGAACACGGTTTCATGTATCTGACCTTTCCTGTGGCTATCAGTAATTTTATCAACTTTTTGAGGCGAAAGTGATTTTAAAAGCGAGTGGTTACAATGTTGATTATGTTTTTTTTTTTTTTTGCGCTGTATTTTTATCTTGGTAATCTTGTTGCTCTGGCTTCTGATTATAGTCACGAATAACGAAGATGATTACGCGCTCTAAAAGTACACGTAGTAATGTCGTGGAGTTGAAGTGAAAATGACCAGAAGTAGTTGTACATAAATTAAGACACTAGAGGGCAGTGCTGTCCAGCTGTAGACCATCCCGTCATGTGACAGCTCCAAAATCAAATTAGCACTTTTTTTTTTTTTGGTCTTATTCATGTGACTGCCACGTCGAGAATTTTGCTGGCCAACAATTGCACACCCTCCAATGGAATATTTTGACCCTTCAACCGTTCCATGAAAGTATGTGAAGACTTGCGAGGTCACGCAGTGCATCAAAGGATTGCGTCCGTTTAGTCTGCAATTCGAGTGTTGTGAAAATCTCCAAAATATTCCACCCTCCCGGGATGTAATAGTAGTCATTTGTCCGATCATTGCATCAGATTTTTTTTTTTCAAATCTTCAGTGTGGCGCCGTGGAGGACTTGATAGGAAAAAATAAACTTTGGGAGGGGAAAAAAAGTGCTTCACATCTGCTTTTGCTGCCAGTTGTTGGACTCCCTTCCAGTACGTCCTCATTAACCCTTTGATGAACAAGAAGGTGGCAAAAGTTCTCAGACACCGAAGCTGTGCAATGGTCGTTGAAAAAGATAAAAAGGAAGTAGAAGAGAGCAGTAGGAAGAAGAGTACAAAGTGCATATAGCTGTAAAAGTACTCAAGTAAAATACAGAACACATACTTCGAATACAACTTGGGTGCAGTTCCCACTTCTGCATAATATTGCTATTATTTCAATGTGATAACTGGTGGTCACCAGATTCATCAGTATTTATTAGGAAGCCTAACAGGTTTGAAGACATGTAGCTTTAGTGCCTCTTCCTCACTCCATACACACGGCCATGGTGGTGAAATGCTTTACAGCTGAGCATTGTTTTTATATTTAGCCTGGAAATGGCAAAGCTGAAATGACTTTTCCATTTTATAGGTCCCTTGGCTTCATCAGTATTGCAAACTTTCAGTCTTTTCAATTCCAAATCTTGACCCGCCGAAAGAGTCAATGCTGAGTTTACATAAAGTCCGTTCCGTACCACAGATGGATACCAGCTGTACAGTCTTGAGTCAAGAAATTCTACTTTTTCAAAGATAGTATTCAGTTTTGACTAGGACTGTTATGAATTTATCTGTGTTTTCTGTTGCTGTTGTATTTTGCCGTATACTACGTCATCCTTATGTTTCTAATAGTTGGATTACCTTGAAAGGCAAACTCTCAAAAACAATTCTTTGTGACATGGCACAGTTCTGCGCCATTCTAAACACATTGTTTAAGTTATCATTGTGGAGGCAGATGAAGAGTTACTTTTGGATATGATGTGGCCAAAGTATTTTGCCTGCTGGCTTCTTCTGAGACCGCAGCCCGTGTGTTCCTCCAGCGGAAAGAAATACAAGACGCCAGGACGAGTTGCATCAGTCTGAAGAAAATTACAGCAGCCGTTCAGCAGAAGCATACAATTTAGTAAGATCATACTTCTGAAAATGACTCGGTGACTCACAAGCAGCAAAACTGACTTTTTTAATAGCTTGTGAGAGAATCTTTTCATCCTCCACCAAGTGTGGAACTAAACTGTTAGAAGGTAATCTTTTGTTATCGTGGCCATTTCTGAAAATGTGTCGACCCACTGTTCTGTAACAGTTTGCTCCATGTGCCCTATACACACAGTGCAATATTTAAACTGCTGCCCCCCCAAGTGAAAATCAGTTTGCCACCTTTACGAGTGCTCACTTTTCCCTCAACTGTTTGCCTGTCTCTCCCCTCGCTCCATCCCGGTTGTCATGATAATGAATTTCGTACTGACCAATGGCTAGGTAGTTTCTGCGGAACAGTATACAGGTGCTGACCTCCTGCAACCTAAGGGCCAGCCTAAATACTGACTGATTGAACTGAGACATAGGGTGGGTAAAGTGTCCTAATAGTTCTTAATCCTTGGAATACCCATCCACGTTCCGAAATGCTTATCCTCATGAGGGTCGCGGGATTGTTGGAGCCAATCCCAGCTGTCAACGGGCAGGAAGTGGGGCACACCCTGAACTGGTTCCCAGCCAATCACAGGAATTGTGCAATTTAGAGTTTTCAATCAATCTACCATGCGTGTGTTTGGGATGTTGGGAGGAAACCGGAATACCCGGAGAAAATCCACGTAGGCACAGGGAGAATATGCAAACTCCGCACAGATGGGGCTGGGATTTGAACCCAGGTCCTCAGAATCGCTCTACCCAATCCATCCTTGGAATACATACAAACAAAAGATATGTGCTATTTATTAACATACCTGATCCTTTTTGTTATAATTGTGAAGAAAAAAAAACGTATACTTTTAAAGAGCCAAGAAGTGTTCACTCAAGTCAGATTGAAGTACACTTGGTTTGAAGTCATTTGAAAAGAGTTAAGGACTTTGCCAAGCCCTAACCTGCCGGTCTTCTCTCCTGGTTTTGTTTCCCCTCCAGTGATGCGGAGCACCAGCAATCCGACTGGATCGGAATCCACAAGAGGATTTGCCAGTTGCTCATCCCCATTCGTACCCCGTCTCTCTTTAGTATGCAGCGGGCCGGCCGCATTGAAAACCTCCTCAAAACGGTAACAAACTCCTTGGAATGCGATCTGATGCCAGGTAAAAGTATTACATTCCTGGGCTATGAACGGTGTAGCGTTTCCTGCCAGAAATGAGTTTCCTGTTTTCCCCTGGAGGCTACCGTAATACAGTTGTAGAAATTAAAAAGCATGCATGCATACGCACACACACACTCAAACACACACGTGCACAAAATCGATTCTATGTACGCCTGCAAATAGATATTCATACTAAATAATTTTTTCCAGACTAAAACTGTCACCATCATAAAACATGTACAGTTGATATATGTTTTAGTCTAGAAAAAAATAATTTTTTGAATGAATATTTTTTTGCAGGTTCCACGGTTATTGAGAATTATTTTCCTGGGAAATGTTTTAAATAACATTTTGGCATTGTTGATCTTTATAAAATTATAAATAGAGTCCACTAATGTATGATGGACGCTTTTTATAGTTCTTTCTGATATTGCTAAGTCATACCACCAAATATAAGTTTGTACTACAACTGCGCTATGGGGCATACTTTCACTTTTGGTTGAGACAGAAAAGACGCGCAGCTTCCCACTTTTCTGACTGCGCCCATCCTGCCATCCACTTAATACTAAGATAATATCATTTGTGCATATTCTGGCCATTTGTGACCGTAAAGTGTGGGCGTGCCCGGCACATAGACGCATTCACACAAACAAAGAAATCAATCCAAAATAGTGCTCCACAAGGAAAGACTCCACGCAGGCATATGGGGGACATGGAAAATCCATAAAGACAAAGAGTTCACTCTCAGTTTCATCAGACTTGAGAATGTTGTTTGTCGCAGTCCAGTCCAGTCCAGTCTGGGGCCGTGCACTGAGGAAGGACGCCAACAGGGCAAAGACCTCATCTTGGCAGAGGGCTGCTTTGTCCCATGGAAACTTTCTCCCTTCTCCACAGAGATCACAGAGAATGTGCAGCCTTTTGGACTCAATCCTAGCCGGTCCTTGCCTTGTTCGTGTAGCGGCATTACGGTGATGATTTAAAGCTTCGGTGCACAGGGAATGCGCTGTCGATGATGCGTTGTTTAACAGCGTTTCATCTCTTAGTATGTATAGCTCTGTGGGCCACAATGTTACTCTGTTCATCTACTGCTTATCCTGCAAGTTTTTTTTTTGCAAAAAGAGATAATGAATGGATGTGGTAACATTGACAACAAGGTTATATTGGCTGCCTGCCCAAAGCTTGTTCCGTTCATAACTACTGTACGGTGACAGCGAAGGGTGAGTTATTTTGCTCTGTATGCATCCATGAGTTACACTTCTCCGGTTCACTGCCTTCTTCAGTAACATTAAATCCTCCATAGCGTACTGCAAAGCTCGTCTACATGTAGTCGACTCAGTTCTGTATAGCCCCTTTAACACTGTGAACTAATGATCCTCCAGCAAGCCTTTGACACAAACCGATAATCTGAATCTGCTGCTGATGCCATACCCATGCAACCAGGCTTCACCTCCCGCAAAAGCAACCCATAAAGTGAAATTCAGAGATTGATAGAAGACTCAGAAAGTATGTAGTATTTCAGTGTGGGTGCCAGTGCGACTGCATATTAGTACAAGTGAATATCATTATATTTCCTGAAGTATGAAAAGACATGTGAGGTGTTTTGGAATGAACTAAAATCTGAGGAAAACCACAATTCCTGTAAAAAAAAAAAAAAAAAAAAGTCTGAAAAAGCAATCATTGCCGTATAATCATTCCAAATGGACTTGGCTCACTCTAGTTTTCAGAAGCTCCATTTTCCATCCATCATTTTCCATCAATCCATTTTCTTTTGCCGCTTATCCTCACAAGGGTCGCAGGGAGTGCTGGAGCCTATCCCAGCTGTCAACGGGCAGGAGGCGGAGTACACCCTGAACCGGTTGCCAGCCAATCTCAGGGCACGTGGAGACAGACAACAGTCACACTTTCAATCACACCTCGGGGCAATTTAGAGTGTCCAATTAACGTTGCATGTTTTGGGGATGTGAGAGGAAACTGGAGTGCCCAGAGAAAACCCACGCAGGCACAGGGAAAACACACAAACTCCACACGGGCAGGGCCGGGATTGAACCCGGGTCCTCAGAACTGTGAGGCCAATGCTCTTTGACCCTGGTGAGGATGTAAGTTTTAGCAAATAAACAGAAAAATGAATTGAATTGTCTTTTGTGCAGAAAGAGCTGATTGAGATTTGTAGATTGGTGGCGGAGAGCAAACTCTCTGAGGGGAAGCATCAGGAGGCTGTGCCCGCCGCCCAGTCCTGCCTGCGCTGTTCCATAGATGTGTACGGACCCAACACGGTCCAGCTGGTACCTGCTTACCTCCTGCTGGCTGATGCTAACATGGGTGAGGAGTGGTCCCCCTGCCTGTCCAGTGTCTTGTGCAGCACAACTGCATTTGTGTGATTGTGTCACGCAGGTATGGGTAATTTGGCCCTGGTAGCGGAGCTCCTGTCCCAAGCAGAGTGGGCGGTGTTGAAGAGTCCAGAATGCGGCTATGCAGTCCACCACCGGTTTCACAGGAGCATGGGCTGTCTCCACACAGCAACAGGACACTTTGAGGCAGCTCTTTTTCACTTTGCAAACGATGTGCGCGTCGTCATGAGTAAACTCAGTTTATACGCATTGTTCATAATTTCTTGTAATATTCACGACAACATCAAATGAGGTTTTCTCCCTGATATGTTTTCAGATATATTTTGCCAGTGAGGAGTTTGGTCTGGATAGCACAGTGACATGTGGAGGTTACTTCCTCATGGCTGATGTGTTTGTCAAACGAGGGGAGCCCTTGATTGTTCATTCCTTATACACAGAGGTGAAATATAACTCAGCAGCGATGCTTTTACCATGGTGATCATATTCTGCCAGTCTTATTTCTGCTCGGCCACATTCAAATGTCTCTCCTTAGGTGGCGGAGACTTGGCACTCTCATTTGACCAAACTCCTGGAGAGCCACATTCAAAATGTGCAAAAGAACACCGGCATCCCAGAGCCCTCCTTTGGTATGTCTTTTGATGTCAGCGATGTTCATATGAGTTTAGATACCATTTATTCACTCATGCCTGGGCACATAGTAACAAATAACCAATCGCACTCACAATCACACCTAGGGGCAATTTAGAGTCTCCAATGAACGCATGTTTTTGGGATGTGGAAGGAAATCGGAGAATTCCAGAATGCTACATTTGAGCTCTGTTTAAAAGTGGATGAGTGGTCTCCCTTGGGGTCTGAATTATGGCTGAGTAGCATTTGCATGTTCTCCCCGTGCTTTTGTGGGGTTTTTTTTTGGTTCTTACTTTCACTATCCCAACCCACACCCCCCACCCATAACATATTTTAGGTTCATCTGAGAATTTTTTTCCCATCATGACAAGTGTCAATGGTTTTTTCTCTATATTTACCCCATGACAGAGTTGGGACCAGTCCAGGGATTGCCCCGCTTCTCGCCCATTGTTGCTGGAATAGGTTCCATCGTACCTGCAGCCCCAATTATGATATGTGGTGTAGAAATAAATGTACTTTTAAAAATCAAAACTCTGTACTAAATATGAATTATATATTAAGAAAGAAACACTGCTTGTTGTGCAAAAGGGATAAAAACACATTTTACTTCCTCAATTTTGTGAATAACACTTAAAATTGGAACCATATGAAGTCAATCTATTCATCTTATCACGTCACAATAACAACGCTCGTCATGATAAAATAACTTCATTGACGTATTGCCGAAAAAGAAGGTCAACAGGTCTAATTTTATCTGAGCCGTCTGGCTGTGCAACCGGAAGGCTCAAGCTGAGCTTTACGACACGCACGCTGAGACCACCGCTGACACATCCTTGTTTGTGTAGTATCTGCGCTACAAGCCTCTATCACAGCTGCTGCCCTACATATGACGCTAAGCCCGTTAGCTGCCATATAATTTGCCAGAGGAGCTGTCACACTGGAGCAGGATTTCCTGATCAGCTCAAGATCCAAATAGATAAAACGATATGAAAGATATTTGGTGGATTGAAATATACCTACAAAATGTAATCTACGCCGTTTGTCCTCATTAGGGTCACCGGTGGGCTTGTGCCTCCCTCGGCTCATCTTCTGGGGAGATGCTGGGTGCATCCTCACCCACTTTTATTCAGTCAATTTTAGTGCACACACAAGTAAACAAACAACCACCGACACTGACGTGCTGTCCATTAATTTATTGTGCTTTCCCAAAATATAGTAATTGTTTCATACTATTGTCTTTTAAAGACCAACTCGACCAGACTGTGACTACTTTTTCAACTACTTTTTGGCGTTGATGTTCCTGTGTGGTGTTTGCATGTTCTCCCACTATTTATGCTGGGTTTCTCCCAGCACTCTGGTTTACCCCCATATTCCTAAAACATGCATTAAATTGTCCATGGAAACAAATTTGTGAGTGATTACTTGCTCATGTGTACTATACATTTCAAACCTTGGCTTCATTGTAGCAACCTTTCCATCTGTTTGATGGAATTGATCTGATTTAGCTTGGTCTTATTTTTTACATCACAAAAATCTGGTATTTGAACACGGGTATGTAGACTTTTTTTATAAGCACTCGAAGAGGTGGCACACACACACACACACACACACACACACACACACACACACACACACACACACACACACACACACACACACTGTCAGTGTCCTTTGAATGAATTGCAAGCACATCAGATAGTTTTAGTGAAGTGTTTCTTTATGGTCTTTGAACCAGATAAAGGTCAGCAAGTGGAAGTGGACAAGATGCTCAGGACCATTTTGGAGTTTGAGCAGGATGACACCCGGAAGGAGCCCGCCCAGTTGGCTCTGGTGGCCCACTCCCTGGCCATGCTCTCCTTCCTGGGTGGAGATGCCGCCAAGGTGAGTCACCTGCCAAGATTAGTGGGAATCAACTCGCAGCTAAGCAAACACAGTGACACAGTGGCCCATTTACCCGTGCGCATGCTTTACGTTTAGTCGGCCGTGTGGGATTATCTGTGATTGTTAAAGCTTCAAAGATGCAGCAGTGATTTAGTGGAAGATGCCCTGTGACCTACACGCTAAGTTCCATGTCTGTAAAAAAACAAACCAGCTCTTTGTGATAAGATGAAGCTCACTTATTCATTTAACAATATGGTATAATACTGGAGTAAAGAGAGATTTAAAAAAAAATGTTTTTATCTTCTACAGGCCATTACTTACATTTTGTTTGGTTGCATTAATCTCAAGTAGTCTCTGCCAGACCGTTCACACCTGGATAGATGCCAGCTGTACAAGTACAGCACTGACATATTTGTTGGCCATTCCCTACTTAGGTTTAGTACAATTTCCCTTAATTAGCAAAACTGCTGTTTTGAGAGTGTATGGGAATGTGAGGGTGCGGCCACTTAATTGGGATGTTGAACGGAGTGTTCGGCTCAAAAGGTTTAGCTGTTAAGGTTGCAAAGAGGGGCAAAATGGGTCAATTTCCGTGGGGAATTAAGATGTGGGATTTTGGCAATACCCCAAATTAGACTTATCATAAAATCTTCGTCATTAGTAGATGTCCATGCAAAATAGATTCCTCTCCTTGACCACATGCACACACCTAATAACACCTAAATTGCTCAACTTTTTTCACTTCACTGGAATGGTGGGGTATCTGAAGCTTGCTTCTACCTCAAATTTTGGCTCGCAACAGACAGCAAAAAATTCAACCAAGTGCGTTTCCAAAAACTAGAAAATTGGGGCAATTGTAAATCAGGGTAACACGGTACCTAAATCTGATTATTTATGTAAGATTGTGGAAAAAAATGTAAAAAGAATTCTAAGGTGGCACAGTGACTGACTGGTCTGTCTACCTTAAAGTTCTGAAGACCGGTGTTCAAATCCCGGGCCCGCCTGTGTGGAGTTTGCATGTTCTCCCCGTGCCTGCTTAGGTTTCCTTCGGGCACTTCGGTTTCATCGCACATCCCAAAAATATGCACGGTAGATTAATTGAAAACTTTAAACTGCCCATAGGTGCGAATGTGAGTGCAAATGGTTGGTTGGTTGTATGTGTCCTGCAATTGGCTGGCAAGCAGTTCAGGGTGTACCCCAACTCCATCTTGAAGATATCTTGGATAGGCTCCAGCACTCCTGTGACACTTGTGAGGATAAGTAGCTCACAAAAATGGATGGATAAAGCTATATTTGGATGGATACAGCTATATTTAAGATCGTAAGATCTAACCTATCAATTTATGCATAAATTCCCATTCATTCCCATGTAAAGTTTGTAACTTTGAAAAGTCTTGGAACGTTTTAATCGTATTAAACTGCTCAATTTTGTGGGTGTGTACAGGATAGAGGGGGTGCACACACACACACTCAGGATGTTGAAGGGGTGTCCGCCCTCGAAAACTTGCAGAATATAGCTTGCATGATTGAAGAAATACAGTAGTTTAATATAAATGAGCAGAAGTGTGCCACAGTCCTTCCAGTTTTCTCTCATTGCTTATCTGGACTGGTCTACTTAAAAAAACAAAAAAACAAACAAAAAAAGTGCCTCATTGAGCTGCTATAATGACCACTTTTCTTCTTCCAAGTCATAACGTATGATGATAACTTTGGTCCCAGGGAGACTTGGGACACCAAGGCCACATTGTGGCTCCTTTTGTGGGTTGCGGACGAGGGGCTGTCGTTTGAAAACTATCATACAGTGTAGTGAGAAGTGATGCAATAGGATTGAGAATTATCTTGTGATTTTTGCAGGATAGTGACCACCTCACAGAAGTTTGCAATCTACACCATTGTTTACCAATGTTTATTAGGTACATACAGTCATCCTTTAATTTCCAAGGGCTCCAGTTTACACATTTTCTGAGGTATGCGCTAGTTGGTCATTGAACTTTATGTTGCAAGTCAAATTTGATGTATGAGGGTGCTTCATATAGAGTATATGCTGTCGGCTCAAGGAATGAGACACACACACAAAAACAAAATGAAAACAAACAAAAAAAAAAACAGCACGGATGAGAGGGTCACACCTGCTAATCTGATTAACTCCAGGCTCCTGACGTCACTTACCAGGCTAAGACTCGTAAAGGCACACGTCAACAATGTGCGACCTTCTGCTTCAGTGCCTGACAAAACTAATTTCTCTACGTTCTCTTTTATTGTCTTATTTTGCAATTTTTCATTCTCCTTCTTTCCACACGTACCTGTGATCAGATTTTTCTGTTGTGAAACTCAATATGTACAGAGTTGTAAATGGAATTTTTACTTGAAGGATTATAATCATGGTAGTTAACTGGTTAGTACATCTGCCTCACAGTTCTGAGGACTGGGGTTCAAATCCCAGCCTCCCCTGCGTGGAGTTTGCATGTTCTCCCCGACCCTTCTTAGGTTTTCTCCATGCACTCCAGTTTCTCACGCATCCCAAAAAGATGCATGGTAGATTTTTTGAAGACTTTAAATTGCCCGTAGTTGTGAATGTGAGTGTGAATGATTGTTTATCTCTGCGCCCTATGATTGGCTAACGAGCTGTTCACGGTTGCGCCTTGGAGTCCTGAGGACTGGGGTTCAAATCCCGGGCCAACCTGTGTGGAGTTTGCATGTTCTTCCCGTCCCTGCATGGATTTTCCCCAGGCACTCCGGTTTTCCTCGCACATCCCCAAAACGTGCACTAATTAGAGACTCTAGATTGCCCTCGGTGTGATTGTGAGTGGGAGTGTTGTCTGTCTCCATGTGCTCTGTGATTGGCTGGCAACCATTTCAGTTTGTCGCCTGCCTCCTGCCCGTTGACAGCTGGGATTGGCTCCAGCACTCCTGTGACCTTCGTGAGGATAAGCGGCTCAAAAAATTGATGAATGGATGGTTTATATTCATGTGTATAATAACAACACGTAAGTAAGTTTCTTTCGGCTTGTCCCTTTCGGGGTCGCCACAGCGTGTCATCTCAGATGAACGCACATATATATTTGGCACAATTTTTACGCCGGATGCCCTTCCTGACGCAACCCTTCTCAGGGAGTGGAGGCCCCAGTGGGATACGAACCCACAACCCCTGGTTTACCAAACCAGTGCTCTAACCACTGAGCTACAGGGCCTTGTATAATAACAACACGAATTACATAAATAAAATAGCTGAGCAGGTCATTCTGACCAAAAGGCAAAAAAGTGGGCTGAGTAAAGCAGGCCGGATCAGATTGCAGCTGTTATTATACAAGTCAGCTTTCTCTCTTTCCAGAGTGTTTCAGCTGCTTTTGCATGTCTTTGTTTCCGCTGTGTTGGGTGCGTTTCTGCGTGTGTGTGTGTGTGTGTCAGGGACTGGGATTTGGACGCATGGCGCTGGAAGCGAGCCTGTTGATACCACATCATGACTTGACAGAGCCCATCCAGGCCCTGCTGCAGCTGCTGAGTAAAGACCCACAGCTGACATCCGCCTAACCCTCCCCACAGGGTTGGGCAGAAGATTGTCCGTTGGTCACGTACAACCCACTCTCTTCTTTCATCCGACCCCTGCAAATAGACTTTGTCAAGAGTCGTATTTGTTCCGTTGATTCAGCGGTTTCTCCCCAAAACATTGTTTAGTTAGCTCGTATTTAAGAATTTTATATTCCTTTATCTCATTAAATAATTGATTTGTTAACATAAATATTAGTGTAACAATTTTACACATTTTGTATTCATGACATTACTAGCTAAAATAATGTAATTTATATTCGTTTAATTTGCCTTTATTAAAGCTTTTACATAATATCATGAGGTGCCTTTGTTGTCATGTGTTGCTAAGTGAATGTCCAATTGTCATACAAATGCTAACATTAGCCAAAAAGCTTCACCCTACCAGCAAGCTAATACATTTTATGAAATGCCATGTAGCCTCATCTGCTAGAATTAAATTTATTGAAAAGTGTGTGAGCTTGACAAATTTGGATTTCTGTTGCATAACATTTAACACAATGAATATGAATAAGGACTCGTACATTTTACAGTGCAATACTTTTTTGTAAGAAATGTAACAAAAATGTATCTTCAAACAAAATGTCCAACTCCACATCTGCATATTGTCAGCAGCTGTTTTCATATTTGAACGATGTTTGACAGTAGGGAATTGAAATGAAAACAGAACAGGGACACTTTTTGGTTCTCAATAATGACTTGTCTTTATTTTCATCTAAAAAAAACAAAAGAAAAAATAAAGAGGGAAGTATTTACACCATTTGGAACATTTGTTAATAACCACTTTTGTGAGCCTTTTCTTGAACAATTTCAGAGTGATGGACTATATGTAACGGTGAGGGCGATTGCTTCATATCTCGTACCATTATAACACTTCCCAACATCAAACATCCTTTGCCTTATCTGTGAAGTCAGCATTTGTAGACGCTACACACCATCGCAAAGCTCCAGCGTGTCGCTGAAGCAGAAACCTTGCGTCGTTGTAAAACAAACCGTTCAATTCCAGACAGCTATTAATTGCTCCCAGTTATTTACATGTACGTTTCTCGCCACTATGTACTCCCATTAGTACCCACTTATACAGCACGTTTTTGGCGTGATGAGGCTTTAAAACAATGGAGACATGTGGATTTCCTCATTCTTTGTGCGTGCCCGATGTGCATAAGTCTTGTTGGAATTGAATAGCTAACCTTGTGCTCTGCAGTACACCGCGTCCAGTCGTACACTTTTCAAACCCTACGTGATTCATAAACTGGCTCCATTTGAAGTTCAAATAAATTCTATTGGCTGGAACTGGCAAAAGAACGTGTCTGTAAAAGATGTCCATGAAAAAATGTTTTCTTTTTTTTCTACTTTTGGAAATATCAATACTGTTGATGATTGTGAGGAAGCAATGGTTTCTACCATTCGAAAGGATGCTGAGAATTTTTAATTTATTTAAATAGATGGTGGGGAAAATAAAGCCAGTGGACCAAATTATGGTCTGCTCCTCAGTTTGTAAAGCAAAAAAAATCTCAGAGCTCACAATCTAATAATAATAGTTCAAAGGCAGTGTGGCACTCACTCAGTTACGTCACTTGGTAAAATTTATCATGCCAGATCTGGGGAATTACCCACGATGGCTAAATGGCCCAATGTTTATAAAACGGTCACCTACACTGATGGATGACAGTATAGATTATTTTCCCATCTGGACAAAGTATTTAAAGTATGGTCATTTTGAGGATTTGCCATAAAAAAACGGGGGGCACGAGGGCCCATTCATCCCTATTGTTAATCTCTGTCATCACAGTACTTTTTGCTCAGTTCCAGCATTCAGCAAATGAAAATCATGTTAGGCCAGCCAATGAATCATTTTGCCGTTATCTGTATAGGAATATGATTAGCAGACTTGTAAACAATGTGGAATGATAGAGGCGGCATTAAACTTCCAAATCAAGAGGACCACAACAAGTGGAGAAACTTCACCCACAGACGTGTCCCGACGCGGGTGACTCACTTAATGGACGACATCACAGTAGTGTGTGTGTATACGTGTATGTGGGTTGTATTTCAGAGGCGCAACTGTGATTGCAGCGAAAGCTGCCGGGAGGCGGATTTGGGGGATACTGTTTTTTCTGGAGTCTTGGGAGTTTTTAAATTTGGCTATGCTCCACACACTTGCTTTCGCTAACAAAAAAAGGAAATGAAAAATTCGGCTTCACAGCGGTCTCACTTGTTTTTACACATTATTAGTGCACACAAACCACTTGTTTTGTCTTTAAAAATAGCATAAATTAGGAAGAAAACAAGGAACAATACAGAAGAAACAAGGGGAAAAAGTGCATGTTAACCAAGGTAACCACCACATCTTATGATACTTTTTCCTCATTGTTGCTTGTTATCTTTTTGTCTGTCTCGGATATGTCTGGTATTTGAAGGTTAGATCCAGGCTGCTTCCCTGAGTTATTGACACAACGCACAACAATGTCAACACCAAGGGCTACTTTACTGGAAGGAGGTCAGAATTTGAATGGTGTTGGGAATGGCCGTCTCCATGGCGGCAATGACCTTTCAAAATTCCCGAAATCTTCCTTGGAAAAGCAAAAGGCTGAAAAAATTATTCTATTTGTGTTTGTCTTACAGTTTGTGAGGTCTTTATTTAATTAAAAAAATGGACAGAGGAATTGGCAGATCCTTCCACAACTACAACTGAAGCTAATATTTACAAAAGAACGAGAGTGAGCGCAGCATCCTGCTTGATATGTAGTGTATTTTTTTTTCTGTCATTCTGTGGCAGTGACAGGTCACTTGTTTTTGAGGTATATTTTTTTCTTGCATGGACAAAAAAGAAACAAATGCATCTGTTTATCATAAAGTGCTAGACTTGAGGGAATTTTTCAAACTTGTCAGACTGCTGCTGCAGCTAATTAAAGACAATACATACAGAAAAAAACTGCAAATGTTTTCAAGCTTGCAATAGTCACAATTTCATGTAATGCTTGAAGATATGGATATGAGTGTTCAATGCTTATTGCATCTTGGGATTTACTTTAAATGTGACCATAGTCATTCTATCTCCAGTTGTTGTGCTTTGTTGTATTTGTTGTCTTTTGTGCTGAATTGAACACGAATGGAAAATAAACTCAGCCTAGGATTGAATTCTATGGAGCCCCTGACATGACATCAAGGGAAACATTCCAATTTCGACCACAATATATGTATAATGTACACAAAAATTGCTAATTTATGACCACAAATTAGTATTCTGTATAAACCAGCAAGGCCCTCTTTCTTGGCCAAAAATGATCAGAAGCACTGACCTACATTTACAAGTTATATTCTAATATTTGTTGTTGTGTTTCTATTTTACTTCATTTGGTAGAGTTTCTCTTGACTGCTCTGCTTCCAGTGCGTGAATGGTAGCATTTCAGGATTGGGCCTTAACGTGTTGCCATGATATTCTAATCTGAGCAGGACCTTCAGAATTAGCAGTGCTTTCCGATGTTACTTGAACTGCATTAGCAATGGGACTGTCTCATTACCTAATCAAATTTCAAATTCACCTCACGGGGCCAACTGCATTTTTCTGTCTACTGATTGTGGTGTTGCAGCAAAAACTTGCTGCAGTCAAAACCTGTATGTCGCGAGGGGCTGTTAAAACATTTAATAATTAGCATTTGTAGTGGGTGTGATGTATTGATATTCATTTTTAAAAACATGATCATATTAAAAAAAAGATTTTGAGTTGCTCCAGATGATGTGTAGGAGCTATTATATTGTTTTTGTATAGTAAGCTTTTGATGGTTTCAATAAATGCAGCGTGACA
This sequence comes from Syngnathoides biaculeatus, assembly GCF_019802595.1. Taxonomy (NCBI): domain Eukaryota; kingdom Metazoa; phylum Chordata; class Actinopteri; order Syngnathiformes; family Syngnathidae; genus Syngnathoides; species Syngnathoides biaculeatus. The sequence goes on from NC_084641.1 coordinate 13,671,344, forward strand.
CTTGTGGCATTAGGAGGTGGATTAAATTGAGTGAATCCCCACTGAAGGCCTAAGAACCAAATGCTCTACCTGCCAGTGAGACATCCAAGCTGTTCATGGGAATGACATTAAACCCATCCATCCATGCATTTTCTGAACCGCTTATCATCATTACGGTTGCAGGTGTGATGGCGCCTATCCCAGTTGACTTTAGGGGAGAGGCGGGTTACACCCTGAACTGCAGAGCCCACAGGTCACTTCATGTTCTTCTATAACAAAATTTCACATTTTAAACTTTTAATGCTAGGGAATGACAAGCATTTTAGGAAACGAAAGTCAGGTGTGATGCAGGCAGGCGGATATTTTTAGGCAATTTTCAATTGTACAAAAACCAAGCAGATTTATGAAAATTGTGTAAATATTTCGGTAAACATTTTTTTTTTCTTGAGAGCATAAGAAAACCTGGGTTTCACTGTATATATATTGATATGATGAGGGGATTATACATTTATATGGTTGCACAGTCGGCAGCACACTGTTTCATAGTTCTGAGGACCCGGGTTCAATTCTGGAGCCGCCTGTGTGGAATTTGCATGTTCTCCCCATGCCTGCGTTGGTTTCCTCTCACATCCCAAAAACATGCAACATTAATTGGACACTCTAAATTGCCCCTAAGTGTGATTTGTGAGTCCAGCTGCTTATCTCGATGTGCCCTGCGATTGGCTGGCAACCAGTTCAGGGTGTACACTGCCTCCTGCCAGTTGACAGCTGGGATAGCGACCCTTGTGGCGATAAACGACAAAGAAAACGGATGGATGGATATATAGATATATAAGTCTATATTGCCCGTAGGTGTAAATGTGAGAAAATATGCAAATGTTTTTTTCTATCTTCACTGTAATTGGCTGCCGACAAGTTCAGGGTGTCCCCCAAAGATTACTGGGATAGGCTCGAACACCTCCGAGGCTCTAGTGAGAATGAGCGTTACAGAAAATGCATGGATGAATGGGTTCCACAGTCATAAAGGCTCTCTGAGGAAACCCATAGCTACAACGCATCCGCAACAAAAATGAATTTGACACTGCTGCCTTAGGGTGTGAAAACTGAGCGGAAGTAGAGCGAATACTTGAATTAGCCCATAGAACTGAGAGGGAGTCAGGGGAGCAGCCTCAGATCTTTTGGAGGGCGTTAGTTTGAGGAACAATTTCTGTTTTTGCATTCATCCACATGTATTTGGAAAATTAATGTGTATGAGTGTGTGTGCAGGCAGCTTGCATCTCACTCAGTCAATAGCTTGATCTCGTTGGCGAGCAGAGTGTTGAAGTTGTAAGCTGGGTCGGGGAGGCCTGGGCCTGTGGCTTGGCAGGGAGGTGACTGTGAGGGCTCGGCCAGCTCGGGGTCGCTCTCGCTGGAAGTTGAACCCACGCTCATGTTGCAGACAGCCTCGGGCAGGGAGCTCCCAACTGCGGGCACGGGGCACACCTCTGGCTCGCTGCTGGTCTCGCTGGTGCTCGACACCACCGACAGCAAGGACATCTTACGGGTCAGACGGTTGGGAAGCATGGACAGGGCGTAGTCGGCGACAATGCCTGCCACGTCCATACCGCACGCTTGGTCAAAGGCAATGAAGCCCACGTTGGCATTGGCCTCACACACCACAAAAGAGCCATCATTGAGCTGCAGGAGGTCGATGCCGCACACATCCATGCCGAGGATGTTTGACACCTCGGTGGCCAGCTGCTTACCCTGCTCGCTCAACGGGCACATCATCCCCACGCCACCTTAATGTAAACAAAAACAACATGTCAATGTGCGCCACATTCAAAACATTCATCAATCAGCAAAAGATGACACGTTTGTCCCATGCAAAATGAATAAGGTCCTAACCCTAATCCATAATATAAACAGTTTTTGTGAGTTGAGGATATAAATTGCGATGTATGACATCCCAACCCAGTTTCAACAATCAATTTAGTATTTAAGTTTCATATGCCAACCCGATTCTAAACTTGTGTGACAGTTAAGAGTCTTGAAATACAACTGACAGATTTCTTATAAATTGGTAAAGGTGAGCCTGGAATAGATTATGTTATGTCCTATTCAATTAGAGGGTCAACTAGCATCCCACAATGGGCTGTCTTCAAACTGTAAAATGCTGCAATTAAATATAAAATAAAAGAAACGGAAAAGATTAGTGAAAAAGAAATTAAAGCAATTTACAACATTTAATGTCACCATTTCCTTGTTTAGTCAACAACATACATTACATAAACATTAATAACATGATGACTGGCCCAAATCTGTCCCAGTGCATTATGACTCCAACTGTGCTCAAAGGTGCTCATGCTCTGAGAGCGGAAATCACTCTGCATAGCTCAGGGAGTTACCCAGCACCTTGTGGTATGTTTTCAGTCTATCAGTCCTCAATATATGTGGAACATATGGAGGGTCGAAATTCAGGTTAGCCTTGTTGATCTGGCCTTCCTCCCGAAAAACATTTCATGGAGTAGAGGGCCCATCATGTTTGGTACAAGAATTGGAAGCATATGACTGTTTCTTCTTGAGATTCGGGTGCTGAAAAATTAGATTTGGCGCTGATGCAACTACGCAACAGATCTAAACCTCCTGATCAATATTCAGCAAGCCTGAACAATAATCAGGATGTGAGAGTTCTCCCAGTACAATTTTAAACACCTGCTACGGCTGAGTGAATAATCAATTTTATAAATAAATTGATATCTATTTGTCAGAAGTGATTTTTCTGACCCCGCTAGCAACTTTTTTTTCCCAAATAGAGATTTGCAAGTTTAACTACTAATATGAAAAAACAACATGAGCAAAATCATTGTGACACTTTTCAGTATATAATTTTATTTTTTATGCCACACATATCGCTCACCTCACTCAGGGACCATGTTACGAATTATGATCATAACTTGAAACAGAACCCAGTGTATGATAAAGGTACCGTATTTTGCGGATGACAGTGCATGCACTGGTTAATAACCAGTGCACACTCTGTGTAGCGTTATTTTTCTCATACACTTGCTGCGTCTGACTATACGTTGCGGATATATGTCGCATGTACCAGTACATTGTGAAATTTGATATATCAGAAAGGTTTTGTAAATGTTTATTTACATATCTTGTTTCCAAACAATGACTGTCACATGGCAGTAAAAACGTCTCAAGCGGCTTTGATTCCCTCTCCTCCTGTTCACTGAAACCACTAAAGTTGTCATCATCAGTATAAGACTTGAAGAGCCTCAGAAAGTTTCTGTCACACATCATTTCAGTCTCTCTGTCGCTCTCAATGTCATTTTCACCTCGGGTTACCATTGACGTTTTGCTGTTCTCCTTATGTAGCAGTCCAGCCTTTTAATTTGTTGGTGCTTCTTGGTTCTATTACACTCCTCCACGCTTTCAATATCCACTGGCAGACCTCAAAAAAGGATGACCTTTGCATGCAGCCAATTTTTGTGAAAGATTTTAAATGAATTAAACTAAAAATGTATAGTTTGCATTTGTGCGCGTCATACTGCGTTTTGCTCTCAGCGCACCAATAATTAGCGCACACTTGAGGTAGCTTCGCCTTGTTCTATGCACAATTGGGGTAGATTCTTCTTCTACACACGTTAAAGGTAAAGTCTTCTTCTACTACAGATTGGAGGAATCTGCACTTGTCCAAACCAGAGTCAATTATAGGGAACAGCCACGTTTTAACTATTACGTTCAAAAAGTTTTGGTTTATGTTTAAACTCATAGCTGAGGTTAGGATTAGTGACACAAAAAAAAAATCCATATTTTAACATGGTTAAATATGCTGCACAGTTCATGGCATTGGAAAAATGTAACGGCTTGTTCTACGAAAAATACGGTAAGCATGTCTTGCTTTGGAGGCAACACACAGAGAATATCTGAAACTTAAAAAGTGCTCAGCCTCCTGGGATTACCATTTCAAATATATAGAAAGTTACCAAATCAGAAGTGTGAGCAGAAATTAAAATGATAACTCAACGAAATAAGAACAATGATAATATTTTCTCTTTACCTTTTTCCAGAAAATTAATTTGGCTTCAGTGCAGCACTCTCAAAATTTCTGAGATGTGTATTACCCTCCTCGGAAATTTTTCCACTATGAGAAAATAACAATAAAGTTGATTCTATGTTATCAAAAACAATGGATGGCTGATTTTTGTTGGCACTCCTAATATAAGATTAGTCTCCATGTCGGATTGGTTTTGTGGAAAACATTTAGCGACTTAGCGTAGTGATGCAACGCTGGCAAATACGCAATGTTGAATTGCCAGTGCGGGAATTATCTTAAACTCTCCTGCTTGACTTTAGCCTCTTTCCTAGTACTGCAATTCAAGATGATAAGGGGGAATTTGTGGCATGTGGATAAGTCAATAGCACAGAATGCACTGCGCACCAATAAACCAACATACTTAAAACCCACAATTACATAAGTCAACAAAACTACATCAGACAAACAGCTAAGTCAACAAAACTCCATTTGACAAACAGCAGAAATGAGATCCTGAGACATCCGCCATGCATGCATGTTGAAATTATGTCGATACAAATAATAAACAGAACCAGTAACCAGAGGCAAGCCTGGCAGAGTCCACCACAAACAGGTGGGACTTCCTGTAGATGATGCAGACCAACATTCAGCTCTGAATGTACAGAGACTGAATGACCTGTAAAAGCAGGCCTTCGACTTTGGAACGAGTATATGAATAGAACTCCATGTACTCTTTAGCATCTATAGAAGGGAATTATGTTAATCTAGTATTTCCACGACCAGGACAGAAAATGCATTGTCCTTCATGAATCCAAGATTTGACTCACAGCCCGACTCTTCTCCTGCACAGTACCAAATCACCAAGAGACTGGAAGTATTCTAGATAAAGCCTGTGTCCTTCCACCACTGGCACACTGATTCCTTCCCACAAATATCAACTATCCTCGTCCTAGCGGTGGACATCATACCTTTAAAAACTGCTCTACTGCCCGACTTTCGCATTGCTAGTGTTGCAGGCGTTACTTGGGGAATACCTACCTAAGGAGCAGTTGCTCTGCATACGTCCATCGGTGGAACAGCGTAGCATGGAGCCGATGACCCTGCCACCCACCAGAACTACACGAACATCACGGCCATGTGACTCCTTGACATACTGCTGAAACAAGTAGGGGGTGTCGTGACGGATCAGGTGGCACAGGTCGGTCAGGTGGTGTTTGTCCCGTGCCAAAAACACAGCCTTCCCTGGGGGAAAAAAAGGGATTGTTTATTTATTTATTTATTAGGGGTAACCGGACTTTCGTATTGACAAAAAAGTGATTTAATATTTGAAGAACCACTAATTGTGGTTTGATAGCGTCTCCAAATTTTTTTTTACCTAAATCTGCAGAACAAGTCTTTTATCAGTTTCACTTCCCAAAAACATTATGGTGCTTTTCTTCACAGAGGCAAGAAAAAGTTTGTTTTAATTAACACTTCTTCTTGTCAAGGCCTCTGACCCTTAGTCCACAAGCTGGGACAAATCATGTGATTGGTGAATGTGTATGTGAGTGTGTACATGGTGTCTAAGTGACAATCCAAATACGATGACAAGGCAGTACTTGGTTAGCACAACTCAGTGAAAAGCATGACCCTGCACTTCACGTGTAGAAAATAAGGAGAGGAAGAAATAACTGCCATGCTGTAAGCTGCACTTGCGGCCAACAATCTTTACTGTGCTCAAGCACGCAGAATTCTGACATTTACCTTGTTCATTCATTAAGTTCTTAGCCTTATACGCTTGAGTCAAAATGAAAAATAGAACTCAACATCGGCCCATAAGACAGGAGTGCTGACAACATATGGTGTCTTATCATTGTATGATGACATACATAAATGCGCTGACCCCTTACAACCCTTAAAGAATCAGACTTGCCAGACCCCCCCTCATCCGCTGCCGGTTTGCTCTCACATTGCTCTTTAGGCATTTGGGCGTTGGGCTGTTTGGGTATGCCATCACTTTATTTCATCTCGCCCCATTTTGGCAAAATGTTGTCAATCATGATACGTACATACAGTAAAAGCGAGCTTGTGCCTATCTATGTGTTGCCAAGCATGTCATGTTTAGTCTTACTCTGAATTATGTGGCGTTTTCTTTGAGTTCATCCTGCAAGGTGGCCGTTACTTTGAAAAACTGGCAAAATGAGTGATAGAATGAATTATATGATAATATATTGTACACACTGCATGACCGAGTGTATTGTGTTATTTTGTAGATGCATCAGTCATTTGTCTTGTGCGCTGTGGGGAATTATCACGAACAACTGGTGAGATGAACAATTGCATTAATTATAGGATTATAGGTCTTTTTCCGTCCTGCTACGACACAGTTGTTGCAGCCTTCAGTATCAGGGCATACAAATTTTGATCCTATACAATATCAGCATGAATAATACAACCGTTTGCTTATTTTGAGGTACGGACTGTTAGAAATAGCTTCAATCAAGTGATGTTACAGGAAACAATGGTCAGCAACAGTAGGTAAGACAAACACTGATCTATTTATTAACCAATGTATTTCATAAACTTTAACCTTAAATATAATGAAATATTATAACTGAAAAAATAAATAAAAGATTAAAATACAAAACCCAGAAAAATAACAAAACCAGTAAAAATATGTATTTAAATAGCAACTAAAAATACTTAAATGGCAACATAACCACTGCTGAATTTCAAAATAAATACATTAAACATTTGAATAATATTAACTGAAATAACACAAAAAAAGTTGATGAATTTTTTTGCAATTTCTTGAAAAAGGAAAACTGAAATATCACACAACCATAAGTATTCGGACCTTTTGCTCAGGATTTAGTAGAAGCACCCTTTTGAGCTAATAGAGCCACAAGTCTTTTTGGGAATGATGCAACAAGTTTTTCACACCAGGATTTAGGGATCCTCTGCCATTCCTCCTTGCAGATCCTCTCCAGTTCGGTCAGGTTGGATGGTGAACATTATTGAACAGCCATTTTCAGGTCTTTCCAAAGATGCTTAATTGGGTTTAAGTCGGGGTTCTGGTTGGGCCATTCAAGAACAGAGTTCTCAGAGAATGTCAGAGTTGTTTTGAAGCCACTCCTACGTTATTTTAGCGGTGTGGTAAGGGTCATTATCTTGTTGGAAGGTGAACCTCAGGCTCAGTCCCAAGTCCTGAGCACTTCGATTGCAGCAAGTCATCCTGTCCTTGTAGCTCAAAAACACCTGCATGGCATGATGCTGTCACTACCACTCTTTACTTTTGGGACTGTACTGGATGATGAGCAGAACTTTCTCTCATCTCCCGACTGCATATGTGAAGCTCAGCTGATCTTTAGGTTCTTCTTTATCTCTCTGACCAAGGCTCTTCTCCCCCAATTGCTCAGTTTGACTGGATGGGTAGATCGAGGAAGTGTTCTGGTTGTCCCAAGCATCTTCTATTAAAGGATTATGGAGGCCACTGTGCTCTGAGGAACCATAAGTGTACCAGATTTTCTTTTTTTTATAACTTTGGCCAGATCAGTGCCTTGTCTTGAGCTCTTCGAGCAGTTCCATTGACCCCATGATTCTCCTTTGCTCTGACATGCACTGTGACCTGGGGGACTTTTAGAGAGTTGTGTGGCTTTCATGATCAAGTTCAATCAGAATGATCAAACACAGCTGGTCTCTGATAAAGGTATAAAACCATCTCAAGGATGATCAGAAGAAATGGACAGCATGGAGATAAATATATGAGTGTCAGAGCAAAGGGTCTGTGTACTTATGGCTGTGTGATATTTTTCTAATAAATCAGCAAAATTGTCATCAGACAAATTTGTGATCTCAAAGAAACCTCTAATATTTATTGATTTCATGCAAGGAAGCCTTACAATAACTATGTGATACATCCTTTAGGACTTAAGCTGTCAAATGGGCTCAAGCACAGCACACAGTTGTTTCCCCTCATTGTTAATGTGCGAGCTATTTAATTCACATCTCAGCTATTTCCCATAGAATTAACATTTTAGAAATTTCAATATGGAAGGGGTAAGGGCAGCCACTCATCAACAAAAAAGTTAGGTTCTGACTAACGGGTGTTTTGTCCAACAATAGCCCATGATGACGGACTGGTTCAGCCACTGCCCATTGTTGTTGCACACAATGTCAGAGCGAGTCAAGTGTCGTTAACCATGAATGCCAAAGGGCAAACAGGTCAGCAGACATTGTGGCTGCTTTGGACTGCGCCAAAATATACATACCGAACTTTGTCCCCCCCCCAAATCACCTTGTCAAGTGAATCAAAGACAAATGTGTTCACTATGTTAAGTATGCTAAGTAATGGTTTATCAACCAATAAAAGAGGTACACTTCTGTTCCTTCTTTGTTGCAGCACTTACTCATTGAAAATTCTGCCTATGAATTTGATACATGGCTAGATTGAGCTGCCTGTTGCCTCCATTAAATATATTTGTAAGTCGATAACAGGGAAGCAGCATGCATCTGTCTTACCTCTATGTCCCCGTGCGTTCTTCACCACCACTGGGTAGCCCAGGGGCTCTGCCTCGTCAATCATCTTTCGAAAGTTGTCATGTCCTCCTGAAATAAACCCAACACGCGCGCAGATACACACAAACCCCACAGGAATGCAATATGTTAAAAACAACATCCTCTGATATCAATGTTTATAATGTTTATCTTACTGAGAAAGCAAGGTGGGGGGGGACAGTTGCCTTGGCAACAGAATTTATTCAAAACAGCATGGTTGTGCCATTGCTAGATGTGTGACATTGGAAGGGAGCAGTCACCGTTATGCTTTTACTTTCAATGCATTTTCTCACAGGGTGAGGCTTAAATGTCTTAAGAACATAAAAAAATCTAAAAGTAAATAGTTAATATCATTAACAATACTGTAGACCCTGTTTAATTCACTCCTTGTTTTCACGTCTGTAAGTCTGGCATCCTTTCAAGGTAACAGATGTGATCCACTTGGTCACATGGCTTTTCCCTGACACACTAATTCACATGTTTTCCATCAGAAAGAGAGAGAGAGAGAGAGAGAGAGAGAGAGAGAGAGAGAGAGAGAGAAATGGTGGCAAATGGACACCAAATGTTGGACAACCCATGTCAGAGGCTGCAGAGGCAGGGTGCAGTGGCTTACATAAGTGCTGTATCCATTTCGCATGGATTGCCTGGACTACACCAAAGAGAGACCCATGGAATGTAGGCCAAACATCTCTCTTTCTCTCTCTCTCTAGGCCTGAATCAGTGTTCTGCTCTCATAAAATATGAAGGTTTTATTTTCTTTTCATTTTTTTGTTCTTGGTTTTTTTCCTTATAAGTTAATGTAAACAAATGAGAATTAATTTAAAACTTTCAAATTCGACCCATATATGAATTGGTAATTCCAAAGATTCAGTCTTTTATTTCAATAACTTTACTCATCTATCAGAGACGTGGAAACGGTTTCTTATTGTTATGTTTTCTTCTGTAATATTTGTAATGGGCATCTGACTAAACGGACTTAAGCAACTGAGGAACAGGAGAGTCTCTCTCTTTTGAGCACCTGTTCTGACAGTGTCATACCAAGCAGAATAATGCTGCAAAGGAATAATTTCAATGGCTGTAGCTGAATTTCCTGTAGCAGCCATCATGTTCTTAGGATGGCAAACTAACTGGGATTGAATGAAGAGCACCTTTACTGGTTGTAGCTTTATCATGCATACCATCATTCCATAATACAAATACAATACAGTATACCAACTTAAACAGGCAGCTCCCTCTTATAGTGCATTGAAATACCAAGGGATGCAGTCACTGTACTGATTGGATGCTCATGGGTATCTTTGCCACATATTGCTTTTCTGTGGATGATTTTCTTACAGATAAAAAGTCCAATCCTTTGGTGGAAATAAATGTGATAAATGGCCAAAAACAATGGTCTACATTGTTCTGAAAGAGCTGTCCTGCTGCTATTATGTGTGATAAAAAAAAGAGCATAACGGGGAAAAAAATCAATTCAATCTGATTGGAGTCCAGTCTAAATGTCTTGGAACCAGACAAGTGTCTTGGCTGAAAATCGATAACAGCTGTTTTCCATCCATCCATTTTTCTGAGCTGTGTATCCTCATGAGGGTCATGGGAGTGCTGGAACATATCACAGCTGTCAATGGGCAGGAGGCAGGGTACAACCAGAACTGGTTGCCAGCCAATCGCAGGGAACACGGAGACAGACAACAGTCGTACTCACAATCTCATCCAGGGCTAATCCAAAGTCTCCAAATAATGCGTGTTTTGGGATGTGTGACAAAACTGGAGTGGCTGGAGAAAACCCACGCAGGCATGGGGAGAACATGCAAACTCCACACAAGCGGGGCTGGGATTTGAACCCCGATCCTCAGAACTATGAGGGCCTACAGCTGCTCCACCATGCCGCCCTAACAACTGTTTCTTTTTCCAGAAAGGTTTATTGTTTTACTTGATTAAAATCATTCTGCAAATTAATGTATCATGCACCCAATATTTCCCACAAAATAAAATGACAAAATAACATTTTTTTTTTATCACCTAACACCTTTTCTTCCGGGTTACTTAAGCAATGTGCGGTAAAACATAACAAATCATGTGAAGGCATATCTTACCGTAGGAAAAGGTGTCAGGAAGAGGTACACCATGGCCGGCTAGCTCTTGAAAGGTCCAGAACTTGTTGACACAGTTGAGAATAGCCTGAGGACGGTTGATCAGCCGGCAGCCCATCTTTTCCAGGTGACGCAGCACGGTAATGTCGCTGTCTGACTGCACCCATGGAGTGGGCACCCGCACGACCACCACCTGCGGATAAGATGTCACTGTTTCTTGGTCCACTTGCAATCCTGCAGGGCAAAAGTGATGAGAAGTCATTTGTTATGAAATAGTCAGCAGCATTTTTATAAGGGAACTTCAACATTTAAGGTTCTTCAAACCTTATTTAGACCCATTAGTTACCGTATTTTCCGCACTATGTGGCGCACTGCATTATAAGCCGCACCTTCGTTGAATGGCCCATTTTAAAACTTTTTTTCAAATATAAGGCGCACCGCATAAGGTGCATAGAAGAGGCGCGACATTAGAGGCTGGGGTTACGTTATGTATCCATTACATGGAGTTGCACTAAAGGCTCAATATGATCCATATATAAGGTGCATCATTGGCTTTTGAGAAAATTAAAGGCTTTTAGGTGCGCCTCATAGTGGAAAATACTGTAGATAGAATATTGATATACTGTATTTCTTTTGAGGCATCTTGGAAGCACAGATAGTCAACATCTGCTTTGGACTTGCCACACTTAAAGCGATAATACTCGGGTTATTTTTCTCCCCAGACTGAAATTTGTTTCATTATTATTATTTCAATATGATATATGTCGGTGGTCCCTTTTATGTGATGATTCCACAACATTCTAAAATATTTTTATTCTGTTTTGAAGGACAGAGATTAAGGAGGAAAAGATGGATTCTTTTGACGAGACAATGATTGTAAACTCATGATTATGGCTGTTTTGTCCATGTCTTGCTTGAAGTTGGACGTTGCTGAACTTGGTTCATTTTACATCACGCACCATTTTCGGGACCTATGGGGTCCTTGGAAAGATGTGTGGATTTATTTGGTGGCTGTTGTTAAAAAATAAACAACAAAAAATGTTGTATTGTTAACACATAGATTTACTTTAAAGGGCAGCAGTGTTGTTTTGGTGATCACTTTTTTTTTGCCAATGCATCAAAATCTGGTCTTAGTTTGGTTTTGGCAATTCTCAGAACAGCAGCTGCCAAGTGGGAGCAATATCACGTATGAAAAAAAAATCATTAGCTTAACTGTATCGTTACTTGGTAATGTATCCCACACAAGTTACAATTCCATCAACATGAAACCAATAACTTAAATATAAGTGTTAAAGCAGAAACCTAGTGCACAATTGACATGACAACACAGTACAGTAAGTACCTAAACATAAACATGCACACTATTCCCAGTACACCAGTACTCCTTGCAGAGACAGACATTTTCAGGTCCCTTCAGAGATGCTCAATTGGGTTTAAGTCAGGGCTCTGGGTGGGTCATTGCAAAACAGTCATGGAGTTGTTCTGAAGCCACTGTCTCGTTAATTTAGCCATGTGCTTGGATGTCATTATCTTGTTGGAAGGTGAACCTCCGACCCTGACAACTCTGGAGAAGGATTGCATCCAGGGTATCCATGTACTTTCCGCATTCATCTTTCCTTTGAATGTATGCATTTTTCCTATTCCTGCAGCTGTAAAACATCCCCACAACATGATCCTGCTTCTACCATACTTCACTGTTGGGACGGTATTGGACAGGTGATGAGCAGTGCCTGCTTTTCTTCTCACACAATGATTGGAATTAAGGCCAAAAAGTTCGAGCTTGGTCTCATCAGACCATAAAATCTTATTTCTCACCATCATAGAGGTTTTTGTTTGTTTGTTTTTCAACAAACTCCGTGCAAACTTTCATGAGTCTTGCACGGAGGAGAAAATTCCTTCGAGCCATAAATGCCCGACTGGTGAAGGGCTGCAGTGATGGTTGACTTTCTAGAATTTTCTCCCCTCTCCTGATTGCATCTCTCAAGCTCAGCCACTGTGATCTTTTGTTCTTCTTTACCTCTCTCACCAAGGCTCTTCTCCCCTGATGACTCACTTTGGCTGGATGGCCAGCTCTGGGGACGGTTCTTGTTGTCCCAAACGTCTATTATTTAAGGATTATGGAGGACACTGTGGTCTTAGGAACCTTAAATGCCGCTGAATTTTTTTGAGGGAACCTTGGCCAGATCTATCCCTATGCTCTTCGGACTGTTTCTTTGACCCCATGATCCTCATTTGCTCTTATATGCAATGTGAGCTGTAAGGTCTAATACTGACGAGTGTGTGACTTTCCCAATCAAGTCCAATCAATATAATCAAACACATCTGGAGTCCAATGTAAGTGTAGAGCCATCTCAAGGGCGAGCAGAAGAAATGGACAGCACCCAAGTTAAATATATGTCACAGCAAAGGGTCTGAAGAATTATTGCGCTTCTGTTTTTTCGGTCAAAATGTAGTGCTGTGTGTCCATGAAAAGGGAAAAATAAAAATGATTTTAGCAAATGGCAGCAAAATATGGAATGAAGCATTTAAGGAGACACCCTCAATACTTTCTGTATCCACTTGTCTCTAGCTCAGGAAGCTCTTGAACACCCGGCTTCGGTTGTGACTCATGAAGATCCATGCAGTGAGCTCAGCTAGTAAGTATCATTCCGTAAGACGGTAATCCAATTTTGGTTGTCATGCCAAGCAGCGGCACTGTGTAGAAGCAGGGTGTTACGACAGCAGCTAGTCATTTGGGGATCCAAGGCAAAGAAAGTCACAACCTCCCTAACCCTTTTAATTTTGTCCACTTTGTCCTCCTTTTGAAATCTGTATTTGCTACAATTATCTTACTAGTTAGCCAACTACGATTTACCACCAAAGACCCTGAGAAGGGTTGCGTCAGGAAGGGCTTCCGGCGTAAAAATTGTGGCAAACATATATATGCGTTCATCTGCGATGACACACTGTGGCGACCCCAAAAGGGACAAGCCGAAAGAAAGAAGACATCAAGATGTTAGTGGAGCTAATAGGCTACAGTAAATCAGTAGTGTGTTGTCTCATCTAGTAGTAGCTTGAGTCCAAGCAACTTTCGCACATAAAAGATTAAAAAAAAAAAAGATTAAATGCAGCAGGTTTAAGAAATGGAGAGCTGTGTAAGGGTCTGGTGAAGTATTGTTGATCCCATAAGCTCCTGGTGGAAAATGTGACCTTTTCTGGCAAACGGAGTATGGGAACACTCGCAGTCATCTTTGCTCCAAAGCTCTAGCTGCCAGTTGGCAGGGTTAAGGACGAGGAAGCAGTACTCATCAGGCTAAGTGTTCAGCTGTTTGGAACTGGCCGTGACTGATGATTTCAATATCTACATATACTGACTGCAATTGCATTTCTTTGCTTTTGAAATCTCTCTGACTTTGGTCGTACTTTTTTTAAATGAATACAGTGTTGTCCGTTTTTAAGGATGCCAACAGACCTTACACATCAGCTAGTCAATCGCATTTCTCCAAATTGCTTTGGAGACGCTGAGGTCGCAATCCACTGACTCAGCAGGCTCCGAGGATGAAGCAGGCTTCTTGACATTGCTACAGGGCAAGGCGGCAAGTCAGCCGAGGAAGCACAGCTTCTGTTTTACTCCTCCTACTTGCAAACAGAAGTGGAGCAGGAAAAGAACGTCTCTGATTGGCTGTTGTCACGCACATCCCGTAATGTTAGGGAAATACGCACACATCTGAGAACTGAGATAGGCGTGATTAGGAATCCCATCCACTTTCCTGGCAGGACACGTTCTGCTCCAATATTACTGGCTTCAGGACATACGCTACTGCACTATGACTTGCTCATGTATGTTTATGTAACTCGGTATGAACATTCACACACCATGTGGCGGGCAGCACTCTGAGATTCACTTGACAAAACCGATAATGTTGTCTTATTTCGTGATGGGAGAGTGTTATTTTCGTACCCTGAACATGTACCTGGGGATTTTTGATTATTGGGATATGATCATCACACCATGCTGCAAACCTCCACTTGGGTTGTGTAACTCCATGATTAACCCATTGGGGTCCGAATAAAAGGCTTATTCTATTCATATTATTTCAACAGTGTTGATCTTGAAAGTTCCAAGCACAAATACACAAAAGTGTGTACGTGTGTGTAGCCATAAAAACAGCTCCCACCCTCGTTTTTTCCTCCTTCTCAAAATCTCTGTACACAAGTGAAAGGATTCATAGCTGGGTTGACTCTATTCAATACACTCACACTGCTGCGATTGTATTGGCACACAGAGCAATGTGAGTGGTGCTACAGTGGGAAGTGTCAGAAAGTTGGTATCACAGTTTCTGTCAGACACAGTTCTTTTCTTTACTGTGCTTGTCTCTTTTTTACAAAGGAACTGTGTCAACACCAAGGGGATTGACCATTGAACACATCTTTTTTTATTCATCTGAGGGATCTTTTCAATGGCACTGGATGCTGCTACTTTATGTACACTAAATGGATGTGTTACATGTAATGGGAAAACTGTTTCGAATAACCACATTCCAATTTTGGTCATTCTTTGAGTAATATAGGGATTTTTTTTTTTTTACTGTTATAGTGATATGGTGTAAAAGACTATTGAGGGAAGTTGTTCCAGTTGCAAAATAGAATTCCATGCATTCCATTCCAATACACCAATAATCCACAAAGCTGTAACAATATATTTCTCTTGCATTTAGCTGAATCATGGGAGACAAAAGTTGACACCATTTTCCCAAGAAAGTCAACACAGTAAATTTTGACAAGTCAGCTTTGTAAAATTGCCCCCTCTCAAAGTCTACTGTTGGCAGAACAACTGTCACATATATGATTTCTCATTGGAACAATGCAGTTCACTCGTCATTCATTAACCCACTCTGTGGCAAGGAGGAAAAACAAAAAGAATCTTGATGAAATATACTACAATAATGTGTACTTGTGTTGGGAAACTGCAAAAGCACTTTTGAATACTTTGGAAAAATACAATTTTAATTAGACATCCCTTGATTAATTGGCAGCTAATCAAATCACAAATTAATTGTTAAGTTTTTTAAGCGTACAATAATAGTTTTAAGACCTTCTTTACCAAAAATAGTCTGAATCCTCAGAACGTCAGACTAAAAATATTCTCTCATTTTTGTCATCCTCCATGAACACTTACTGATTATCCTTGGCTATCATCAAAATAAAAAAATTGCAAATATCTTTTACTTTGTAAAAACAATTATCATATTTTTGCTCATTTTCTGTGAAGTAACGAACCACGCCAGTAACTGAATCATAAAAAATCTACACTATATTAGAGACTTTTATTCAGAAGAGACTACTACGAAGGCCAAATAGTAAATGGACTACACTAGCGCCCCCCACCCCTGGCATTTAGTCACTGGAAAACCCGCTGTACTGAGCCACAGCCACCCACCTATGCATAACAAAGGATCTTCATTAAAGCTTATGCAATGTCAAGGTCATGTGTTGGTGTTAAAATTCATTCTGCTGACATAAGGGTGATGTAATTGTTATCAATTCCTAGCTGGACCTCTCAGAATGTCCCTCGAAACAAATCATGAGATGTGAAATGGCTCTTGCCCAGTTGAATGCTGGGTTTGTCTGTGCGCACGACGTTAGGCCGATCAACTGTCTCTAAAAACAAAGGTGCATTGTTACGCATCCTCCTGGCTACAATTTGAAACGATTGTCAGGAGACTAAAACCTGAAATTAAAATATGTTACGAATGAAAGATAAATCGAGAAGTAGCACAATGTCAATACTTTACTGGTGACGGCATTGTAGCCAAAACTAAAATGGATGGTTTCACTTGTGGAAACTACTGCAATGACCAACATGTGCTGCTTACTGTTAAGGCCTTAAATGTGAAAAAAAAAAAATGGTATTCTGTTGGGCAAAAAAATATTTCAACACATAACTGTGTGCCGTGTACATACAGAATTAGTCACGCTGAATTTGATGAAAATTAAACCACAGCATACTCATTAACATCTTGATGTCAATTCCAGCACCTCATTCGAATTCTCAGTATGTTGCATCATCAGGATCAGATGTGCTGTCCGCCCTACTTCTTAATCTGGCTCAAAGAGACTTTGACCATCGGCTATTGACCACTGACTATTTTTCGGAATTACTGTATAATCTTATAGGTGTGAGGGTAAAGATGCAAAAGCGATGTGATTGGAATGTGAACCTGAAGATCTGAATGATAAATTAACATTCCCCAAACATGCCTAATCCACCCATGGGTTGTTAATCTGTGGCATCAGAGATCAGGAGACATTTCTTTTGTGCCAGAATGGATTACAGGTAACTGTTTTGCACCAGTTGTGCGCATCCAAGTCTATACAGTGCTTGGCTCGAAAAAGCATTCACCAAGGTAAACTGTACCATGTCCATTTTCCAAGCCGCTTATCCTCACAAAGGTTGCAATGCAGCTTTGCCAATAGAGGTTATATTGTTTGTGTGTTTTACTTATCCTTCCATGACAGGCAGTAGGTATTCTTCCAAGGATAATCCCGATAATTATTGGAACAATATCCATCTTTGATCATGTCAAGTAAAGTAATAATGAATGTTTTTCAGACAACTATGCACCCCACCTCAAAAAAGGCACAGGTAATCATGTAATGGCTTTATCCAAATGCTTTCAAATTAAGACTCAGAAATGTGTTATTGTCAGTGGTTGCAGAGTAAAACCTTAAACGGTGGAACACAAACAGTTTAAAGATAGTGGTCAACCAGTGATTTGTTCAGCATTCAAAACAAATGTTTCCAGAGTAAAACCAATGAAATGTACTAAACTTCTGGTTCAAGGTTCAACTGCTCCCTCATAGGTTTTTATTAGTTAACTCAACAGGAAATGTTCGCATTACTTCAGCATTTTGTCATGTAAATAAATATTGACTGCCATGCAAGTGAAAAAAAAAAAACTGCTAACATACTGTAAAATGTTTTAACGCTCTGCCTTTGTTAACCATCGTTAAGTACAGCATTGTCCTAAAGCAGCAGCTAGCCGGACGGTGGCTAAAACCGCAAGCACACGTTTTTATAGACCTATTAGTGCATCCCATTTGACTATGATGAGTTCTGTTGAACATCTCCAAAGTGTCAGGCTGTGCCCATGGTAGCAAAAATCATTAATGTGTTAATTGAGAAGCACTCACGTCCCTCATCCATTGCACTGTGCCGATGAATTCCATGCGCATTTGTTGGGTGGGAGCCTGCTGTCACCACCACATGATAGTACAAGTCAGGGCTCTGAAATGTGATTTAATAATCCAAGCAAACAGTTGGATATTTTTGGTTTGGCATTCATTAGATGTTTTAGTAAATATATCCACAATTAGTTTTGAAAAAGAATGAAATATTAAGGATTTTTAGTAATTAAACTGATTATTTTTGTGAGAAAAATACTGTCTACCGTATGGAGGATATTTATTGATATCTTGAACTCTTTGCCACTAGACCTTGACAACGCAGTCTGTTTCACTACTTTCAAGTCCAAATTTAAAACCCATCTGTTCATGATAGCTTACTCAGTCTAATAGCGGTGCCTATTCTGCAAGGGTCAGGGGAGTGCTGGAGCATATCCCATTTAATATTAGGTGAAAGGTAGACCACGCCTTGAACCGGTCGCCAGTCAGTTGAGGGCACACATCAACACCATCACTGAGCGAGAATTGATCCCACACTGCACAGACCAGAGTCAGGCGTGTGTACCATTATACTCTCAGTGACCTCTAATTGCAGTGCCCTATATTTTCATTATTTTCTTTGCTTATCGGGTCTTTTTGTTCTTTTCTTTTTTTTGATTTTAGTAAAAGAGGCAACATGGTGGTACCGCTGGAGAGTGTTAGCCTCACAGTTCTGAGGACTGGGGTTCAAATTCCCGCCCCACCTGTGTGCCATTTGCATGTTTTCCCCATGCCTAAGTGGGTTTTCTCTGGGCACTCCAGTTTCCCCCCACATCCTAAAAACATGCAACATTAATTGGATGCTCTAAATTGCGCCTCGGTGTGATCGTGAGTGTGACTGTTGTCTGTCTCCATATGCCCTGGCACATGCCCAGGTGCAGGTGCCCTGGTCTGGCAACCGGTACCCCGCCTTCTACCCGATGATAGCTGGGATAGCCTCACTCCCACAACCCTTGTGAGGATAAGCACATCAGAAACTGGATGGATGGATTTTAGTTAAATGTCCGATTCATTTCCCATGCTTGCTCAGTTCGTGGCGCACCAAAATTTACAAAGTGAATGACGGCATGGAAACGAGGCATTTTACTGAACAATGCGCAGTATGCCCTCACGAAAAATGTTTTTCTGCTTTTCTTAAGCATAAAATAGTTATACAATGATTATGTGTAAACTGAAACAATAATAAAAATTGTGGTAAATGAACAACATTCCAAGGAGCTGCTAGCTGCCAGCAGCAGTGTGGGTGGTCATTTTTATACAACTATACTATACTGATTCTGTTTTTCTTGTTTTTGTTGATTGCATCTTGCGAATGACCCAGCAAAGTGGTTTGTAAGTATTTTAATCTACTCAGTTCTAGTTTCTCCTAGCCGGCTGCCACGTCTTCCTGGATCTCCCTAAAGACGTTGATCACTGGTGACATGAAGCTGAGATCCGGAGACGTGACATGAAAAACGCAAATCAGATGTGAAAAGAGGAAGAGAAAGACAACAGGCGAAAAATGTTTTCTACGACCCCACCCTCCACCCTCATATATATATTACCAATATGTTTTGGGGGGATGAAACTCTAACACATTAATCACAATTAATAAATTAGAAACAAAATAATTAATATGTTTATAAGTGCCAATTAATATGTATGTCGGTTTTCTCCGAGCACTTTGTTTTCCTTCCACATCCCCAAAACATGCTGGCTAGGTTCACTGAAGATTCTAAATGGCCCGTACGTGTGAACGTGAGTGCAAATGGTTTGCTTTTATGTGCTCTGCGACTGGCTGGCGACCAGTTCAGGCCATACTCCGCCTCTTGCCCGAAGATAGCTGGCCAGCACCCCCACAACCATAGTCGGCTCAGCGGAATGGAATATCAAAGGATGATTAATCAATTATAAAAATTTAAACTTTTTAAGCGCATTTTGTATTCCAAACAATGTGGAACCTTTGTGAGTGCATGATTTCCTGGTACATTAATGATAGTGACGCAGACGTCAGACCTTCGCTGCCAAAATGGAGGAACTGGATGAAACAGCCTTGCTCGGACTGATGAGAGGTAAATTTCAATTTTGAAAAACAAAGCATGGTTTTGTACAAATTGCGCAAAAATGAGTTTTTATTCCACTTTCAACCCTCTGACGTGATCCAACATTTTTGAACTGACACACAGAAACCATTTAAAGCAATTCTATTGTGAAAATCGGTGCTAAAATGGCACTTTTACTTTAGGGCTGTTCAATTTTGGCTGGGGATATCTTGTATTAGTTATTCTATTGTTTTGTATTGAAATTAAATTTTTCGAGAGTTGACAATATTTCCTTTTGTGTCAGTTATTAGATTCAGTCATGCATGAAATTGCATTTAAATTGATTCTTATGATTCTATAGTATGCGATTCTACTTATCTTAACATTTTTAATAGTTTTATATTCAAATCTATTTTTTGGTTGTTGTTCAAAGTCATATTTAAAGTTAAAGTAGTTTTTGGTACTTTGTTACACATTAAAATTTGAAGTTGTGTTTATTACATGTGATTTCAATTTCAATATAATGATTCCCCCCCCCCCCCTTCCATAATCGACCAGCCGTATTGACTTCTTCAGGGCTTCTGTAAGGTGCAGCATAGTGAGGAGTGGTTAGCACGTCTGCGTCACCGTTCTGAGGTTCGAGGTTTGGATCTCGGTTTTGGTCTACATCTGTGTGAATTTTGTATATTCTACCTGCGTTTGTGTTGGTTTACTCAAGGTTTTATTGTTTGTCTAAATGGCGGGCTGGCGCCCTTCTATGTGTGTGCGTGCACTTTTTAAAAATCAATTTGAATTTGAATGCACATTTAATTATACAACAATTTATTGCTAATCACATCTGGTGGACCTACATTTGAAAACCACAGGTCGATAAAACGGACGACTGAATGGATGCTTTCAGTCAACAGTCGCGGCGGAGGGAAAACGATCTTGTTACCGCCCCTTCTCCTCCCAGATTTCAACAGCACTTGGAATTTCAATAAAGCAACGCACAGCAAAGTCAAACTTCAATCTGATTTGATGACTAAAAGACTTCCGTTCCGAGTCGTGGCAGGGTCAGTAGAAATCCTATTAGCGATAGGAAGCATCCTCTTGATGCATCGACGCTGGCTAGATGGGAAAAGTAGGTTAGGCGGTCACACGTTTGCTTTCAAACCGCCTCCTCGCGAGCAGGCGCACAGGGAACACCCCTTCCCCCCCCCACCCTCACACACCCCACCCAGCACAACAAATGTTAGCTGTTAGCATGGATCAGCGCCTAAAGTAACGGTTTGAAACTCACGCAGCGGAACATTTCTGTTCGTTCGCACAAGAAATAACGGGCACAGCTCGCGCCGTCGGCTTAAGTGTGTGCTTGGGCTGCATTTACCTAATTGTCCCTCGCTGATGGTCAGCACGATTTGATCCATGAGAAGGGAGCGGAATTCCACATCCTCGTCGGCGCAGCGTTCCTTCAATGCACGCAGGATCTGAACTTGGGGATACTCTTGGCTGATGCGTCGGTCGGTCACGAACCAAAGACGGGAGCACATTTCGGAAGGCTCGCGGTGCCCCCTCCCCGCCCCCCTCCCCAAATAAAAGTGAGCCCAAAAGAGTCGTAGCTGCTACTGTTGCTGCGCGAGTGAGGAAGGAAGGAGGGGGCGGAGGAGTACTCCGGGGTTTGGGTAGCAGTGGAAAATAGCGGCGGGATGCTCACACAATGGAGCCCTTGACGCGACTCTAACACGACCAAGCTGCTCGGACTTGGACTCCTTTATCACCTTTGTTTCCCTTCATTTGAAGCCATTTAGCAACGCCGAGACTGCAAATAAGCTCGCCCTTTCAAGCGAGCAACGGCCTTGTGGCAGGAATAAGCTAGCCACACGGTGTCTCCCCTCCCAACGGTAGGCCGAGCGATGAACTCTCGCGCATTCGTCGGATCCCTCTCCCGGATTGCTGGCCTCGTCGGTGTTCCGTGAGCTGCTATCCACACGGTGTTGGTGCTGAAAAAAGGACAACACACACGCAGAAAACAACTCCGCTCCTCCTCGTGCACGGTCGGGGCTGGTCCCAAAATAAATATGATGGGGAGGCTGTCGACCAATGGCAAGCCGCACTCAGCGTCCTCACTGCGCAGTATGCAGCAGCGTGGGCGGGCTCGCGCTATTTGCACCAATGAGATGCGGAACCGTCACAAGGATGCCGATCCGAGGTGAGGGCGCGCAGTGTAGGCGTCAATCAGTGCTTGAAGGCTCCGACTCCCGCTCCTCCTTCAGAACCGGTTGAGACCAGACTTTGCCGTTGTGTGAGGATGTGGCCCACGAGGCGACGACCAAATCAAACCAGAGCTACACCGTCAATGTTTTGCAAAATCGTCGCCTTATATTTTCGTGCAAATATTTCACATACAGTGTTTACAATTTTACACAAACACCGTCAAGCCGAGCTCGGGGCATAAGAACGTTTTGAGCTCAAGGATTCTTTTCATGATTTTGTCATCGACCAGCCCAGTAGCGACATAGAGCCGTTAAAGCTCAAAGCGGCCGAAGAGGGATCATGCCGGTCGACAAGCAGACTGGAGGAGACAAGGGGAAGGGCCTAAGGGCGGCAGACACATCACATTACTTCCATCCACAAACAATCTGCTCCGGCAACATTCCTCCCTTCATCTTTTGCTTTGTTATTGAAAAACGGACAAGTATAGAGCATATGCTTTTGTCTACTGTCTCAATAAAATGCGTTTCGGTTCTAGTGATGCAATATGATACGTGGACATGAATGCAATAAATAAATAAATACCCCACAATCCTCTACGGTAAATCGTAGGTTATCTTGTTCAAGAACAGTAAATCTTAACAGCGCCTTTCAAAACGCCTCCTTTGTTTTCCAGACGGGAGTTTTGTTTAAGACTACAGCGTCCTCTGGCGGTCGACTGACGATTCACAGCACTTTCTCACCTATGGCGTATATCCGCAACGCTTATTTGTGTTCACAGAATTTGAATGCTTAAAAATAATGAAAACGCGGTGATTAACAAGTCCGCCATTGTCTATAGCCCTTTTCGTCCTGTTAACAATGTGACTCAGAATGAAAATACAGCAATAATACTACTATTAATATACTACTACTATAATACTCATATAGACGTTTTGATGAAACTTGAGAGCGACCTCGTGGGTACTAACTAAAAACAAAAATAGCTACTGATATGAATCGGAAGCACTTTGAGCATATTTGCTCAAACTACCTTGAATTATGTGATGATAAATATTTCTGAAGGTGAAGTTACTATTCAATCTATCATCCATCCATCCATCCATCCATCCATCCATCCATCCATCCATCCATCCATCCATCCATCCATCCATCCATCCATCCATCCATCCATCCATCCATCCATCCATCCATCCATCCATCCATCCATCCATCCATCCATCCATCCATTTCCTTAGCTGCTTGCCCTCACAAGGGTAGCAGGAGTGCTGGAGCTTATCCGAGCTGTCAATGGACAGGAGTCGGGGTACACCCTGAACTGTTTGCCAGCCAATTGCAGGGCACGTAGAGACAAACAGCCGCACTCACAATCACACCTTGGACGCAATTTAGTGTCCAATTAACATTGCTTGTTTTTGGGATGTGGGAGGAAACTGGAGTGCCTGGAGAAAACCCACGCAGGCACGGGGAAAACATGCAAACCCCACACAGGGAGGGCTGGGATTGAACCTGGGTCCTCAGAATTGCGAGGCCAACGCTTTTTCCATCTATCTCTAGATATAGATACAATTTTGTTCAAATCATACATAGTTTGTGGTATTTTCACAGTTTAAACTATGGTTATAAACAAGTACAAATATTTGGAGTCAAATTACTCATAGTTTTTTTGCAGTAGTTAGTTTTTTTTAGTTGTAGTTTTTTGTTGCAGGGCTCAGCGCCGCCAGGTCATGGGACCACCTGAGAACACCAGGTGTTATAAGCTCATTTTGGCAGCTACAGTCATGTAGCGCTATAGTCCCAAACCTGGATGAACAGAGTAGGTTGGTGGGTTGGAACAAGGAAAGGCATCCATTCTAAAATCCAACAATAAAACATAATTCAAAAGACCACACTAGAATAGGAAAACTCTGCAAGAAGAGAATAATGTAGATACGATAGGTATCATACGTGTTTTGAATGATACAGAACAGTTTCAGGTTACTTGAGTTAGAATAAACATTTTGCATCACCACACTAAATGATTGATTGATGCATGCTCCAAACTTTCAGGGTTATTGACAAGACCCCTATTTGAAAGAGTTTCTCCTGTAGATGGCCGCAGTAGTAATTGTTGATGCCATTCCATAATGAAAGAAAACCTCCAAGTGGTCACTGATAACCAACCTAACCTGAATAATCAAGAAACACTGAAAAATGTACATTCTATGAAATATGAAAGAGGCTCACTTATGTCCTCCGGTTATGTTTCTACATGCAGCACAGAGTATCTTGAATCTGTGCAGACCAAGATACAATTAAATCTCAACACGATTAAGGTGTTTCGGAGTGAAAGGTCAGCAAGTGTCTAGGGTCAGCAAGTTAGGTCTGAGCGGCAGGTCACGAGTGCTTAAAAAGAAAAGAAACAAAACACACTGCTAAAAACGCTCAAGTGTGGTTAAAAACAAAATATTGCTGTATTTTCAAGAGCCCTGATCACATCTGAGGCAGGAACCTCAACATGCAATCTGAAGATGACACCATTCAAATCAAACCCAGATAGCTGAAGTAGTTTACTCGCAGAGAGGACTTTACATTTTTTAAAACATTTGGCAATATTCATCGATTTTCAGAGCCACTTATCCCCACCTGCGTTGGAGGAGTGCTGGAGCTTATCCCAGCTATCATCGGGTAGGAGGCACCCTGAACTGATTGCCAGCCAGTCGCAGTGCACATGGAGACAGACAACAGTTGCAATCACAAGCTCACCTCGGGGTAGTTTAGAGTCTCCAATTCGGGCATGTTTTGGGGATGCGTGAGGAAACCGGAGTGCCCAAAGAAAACCCACCCAGGCACGGGGAGAACATGCAAACTCCACACAGGCGGGGCTGGTATTTGAACACCAGTCCTCAGAACTATGAGGTCAACGCTCTACAGCTGTGCCACCATGTCGACATTTGGCAATTTCTAATTATTTTAGTGACTGTTGTGTTTCTTATTGTTATTTTTTTTCTTTTAATACCAGAAGATTACCCACAATTTTGTCCATGTGTGTGCAGCCTGTCAGATAATCATCTCACCTCCATCTTATAGTTCCAGTGACAAATGTTCTCAGCGCTTCCAAGCACAATCTCTGAATAATTGTGACTCTCCCATGAGTCATGTCTTTATGTATTGCTCTGCAAATGTGACTATTAAATTGGCCTTGTATGGTGCAAACAAAGAGATTGGGAAATTGACAGATGCAGTGTACTGAGGCACTGACATTTTCGTGGTTGTGCAATGTGCAATCCATTTTGAAAATAGCTATCGTAATTGGTCGTCGGAATCCATTATCTATTTTCCATAAAAAAAAAAAAAATTCTCATTAGGGTCATGGGAGTGCCTGAGCCTATCCTATATGACTTTGAGGCAAATGTGCAATACAGCATGGACTGTTTGCCAACCAATCCCAAGATACAGTGAAGAAAATAAGTATTTGAACACCCTGTTATATTGCAAGTTCTCCCACTTACAAATCATGGAAGGGTCTGAAATTTTCATCGTAGGTGCATGTCCACTGTGAGAGAGATAATTTAAGAATTTATTTAAATTTAATTTAAGAAAAATCCAGAAATCACATCTGGGATGTCGCTGAGAAACACGGAGTTTCAGCTCCCTCCAAAGATTTTCTATTGGGTTTAGGTCTGGACACTGGCTAGGCCACGCCAGAACCTTGATATGCTTCTTACGGAGCCACTCCTTGGATTTCCTGGCTGTGTGCTTTGGGTCATTGTCATGTTGAAAGGCCCAGCCACAACCCATCTTCAATGCTCTGACTGAGGTGTAGGGATTTGCGAGTTTGGACCCTACGCGTGTTCAGGAGTCGAGGAAGATATAACCAATGATTAGAAAAAGTTAACAGAAAATTGATTTATTACAAAGGAATGTGCAAGACAGATGTCCCGGTCTTATTTAGGTATCTGCCGCAAACGAGACATGTATCTTCTTGCAGGATAGCCAAAGAAGAAGACAAGAGCTGCGCGGTAACACAAGGTTTTTAGATGTATGGGTCCATGGTAAAAGTGGCTGCCCCCCCGCAGTCTAGTCCTGGGCCGGGATGGTAACTTTCCGCTCCTTATCTGGTGTTGTTTGTCTCCACGGCAATGCCTGGGAGAGGAGGATGCCACCAGCCGGTTCAAGGACAACCACTGGCTCCACAACACATCCTTGTCTGATTAGCAAATGGACAACACTTTATCTGTTGATTAAATGTATAAGGTCATATTTAAGCAAATAATGAAAGTGCAATTAAAAGTAAAATAGTCTTCAGAGAGAAAGAGGTTGTTCCCCAAAATATCACAATACATGGCCGTGGTCATCCTCTCCCTAATACAGTGCAATCATCCTGTCCCATGTGCAGAAAAACACCCCCAAAGCATGATGCTACCACCCCAATTCTTCCATGCTTCACAGTAGGGATGGTGTTGTTGGGATGGAGCTCATCATTCGTCTTCCTCCAAACACGGTTAGTGGAATTATGACCAAAAAGTTCAGTTTTGGTCTCATCTGACCACAAAACATTCTTCCATGACTCCTCTGCATCATCCAAATGGTCATTGGCAAACTTAAGATGGGCCTTGAGATGTTCTGGTTTAAGCAGGGGAACCTTCTGTGCCATGCCTGATTTCAAACCATGACGTCTTAGTGTATTATACCTTGGAAGCGGTGGTCCCAGCTCTTTTCAGGTCATTGATCAAGTCCTGTTGTGTAGTCCTGGGCTGATTCCTCACTTTTCCAAGGATCACTGAGACGCCATGAGGTGATATCTTGCATGGGGCTCCACTCCGATTGAGAATGAGCGTCATGTTTAGCTTCTTCCATTTTCTCATGATTGCTCCAACAGTGGACCTTTTTTCACCAAGCTGCTTGGCAATCTCTCCGTAGCCCTTTCCAGCCGTGTGGAGTTGTACAATTTTGTCTCTGGTGTCTTTGGACAGCTCTTTGGTCTTGGCCTGTTACAAGTTTCAGTCTTACTGGTTGTATGGGGTGGACAGGTGTCTCTATGCAGCTAACGATCTCAAACAGGTAAATCTGATTCAGGATAATACATGGAGTAGAGGTGGACTTTTTACGGCGGATTAACAAGTCTTTGAGGATCAGAATTCTAGCGGATAGACAGGTGTTCAAATAAATATTTGCGGCTGTTTCACACAAATAAATCGTTAAAAAAGCATACACAGTGATTTCTGGATTTTTTTCTTTTTGGATTATCTGTCCCACAGTGGATATGCACCTACCATGAAAATTTCAGGCCCCTCCATGATTTCGAAGTGGGAGAACTAGCAATATGGCAGGATCATCAAATACTTATTTTCTTCACTGTATATCGGCAGAAGACTATGTATTTATACATTGACATTCATACTTACGGATCAATTTAGTCTTCAGTCAACCCAACATGTATGTTTTGGAACATGGAAGAAGCCATACAAAATACAAAATCCACACGAGCATTGGGAAAACATGCAAACACCACAAAGTAGGGGGAGAATTGGAATTCAGATCCCAAATCTCAAAACTGTGAGATAGTGTGCGAGCCACTAGCTCACCATGCTGCCTTAGCTAGAATCACTTGTCAACATAAGATGGCTGTTATCAGATCATTTCATTCCCTGGGATTTGATTTTCTGTCAACTAATTCAAACCTCTTGCCAAAAAGTTAGCTGGGATTGGCACCAGCTCACCCTATTGGGAGTTGCCAAAGAAAATTGATGGATAGATCACTAAAAATACCACGTTGATTGTTAAATAAAATGTGATTAAAAAACAGAAAAGACAAATGGAGAGAAGAATCAAAGAGCAAAAAAGCATGCCAACTGACTATGAAAACTACCAGGTAAATATTGCCTATATTAACTGATTGTCATGTGCCTTGCGACTGACTGGCGACCGGATCTGGGTCTGCTTTTCGCCCGGGGTTAGGCACCTGCACTCCTCTGACCCTTGTGAGGACAAGTGCCTTGGAAAACGGATGGCTGTATTTTTTTTTTGGGGGGGGGGTGCGATAGAGCTGCTGAACGCACCCAGTCGTGAAGCTGCGGCTATCATGTCTGGATGCAATGGACCTTTCCGACTGGGGATCTTAAGCTCCGCCCCCCTTAGCTACATTCGCCATGTCCCACAAGCTTCCAAAATGGGGACTGAACATAACAAGTTTGAAGTCGATTCTCTAACGTGGATTCCAGATAATATGGCGGTATGTCCAAGAGAGTTCTAGAGAAGTCTCAATTATTTCACGCAAGGATATGTATATG
Organism: Syngnathoides biaculeatus; assembly: GCF_019802595.1. Classification (NCBI taxonomy): domain Eukaryota; kingdom Metazoa; phylum Chordata; class Actinopteri; order Syngnathiformes; family Syngnathidae; genus Syngnathoides; species Syngnathoides biaculeatus. The sequence goes on from NC_084641.1 coordinate 13,699,665, forward strand.
GAATTAAGATTAAGGACGGAGCAGGATGCAATGTCAGAGTTAAAGCGAAACATTGGCGATCATTACAAAAAGTTTAATGCCTCACAAACTTCATATTGAAATCCAAACGGATAAAATAGTGGAATCGTACTGCACATGTAAAGCAGTGTGAGTACTTTTTACTTGGAAAGATCATGAGTAATATCTTTGTACTAAGTTAGGTTCGATTTTCTACATTTAAACAATGTTGATTAATTCAGTCAGTACTGTAGTCACCAGATGAAAAAGTTTGACTTGGCTCGTAATGGAACCCAGTGCTCTGTCTTAAAAGTCTGATGTGATCTAAATAGGCAAATAGACATTTCTCTTGCATGACGTGGCGGATTTACGTATCCCTAACCCAACTCTTCGGCATAAAACATTACACACTTCATACAGCAGGTCATTGATACACTAACAAAGTGAAAGTTCTTCTCCTGCAATGTATAAAACTCTGATAATAATGAAATCAAACTCAGAGAAGATACTTCTCCCTCACTTACCTTTGAACATACAGCCTTGTGTTTTTTGATATTGTTTACGTTTAGTTGTACGTGTGGTCTTCTGCAAGCCATAATCCATCGTAGACACTTCGTCAACTGTGTTTTAGACTTTGGAAAATGAATCAACTGGGTCCCTTGCAACCTAGCAGGATATCTTTCATCAGAATTATGATTTCACCAAGCGCATCTGAGGACCATTTTCTTTGGAACATTATTTTTTCCAAGCAAACCACTACTGACAACCAGCACTGCTTGTGGGACAATATGGCGAGAGGGGCATGTCAAGCCAGGGGGGCTACGACAATGCAGCTATCTGATTGCCTATTACTATACGAGTGATTGACAGCTCGGAGAGCAACTGTGACAGTCTTACACATTTTTCAAAGTTACATGTTTTCATTTCTAAAGTGTTTATATATATATATCCATCCAATTTTTCACCGCTTATCCTCACGAGGGTCACGGGGAGTGCTGGAGCATATCCCAGCTGTCAACGAGCAGGAGGGGGGGTACACCTTGAACTGGTTGCCAGCCAATCGCAGGGCACATAGAGACAAACAGCCGGACTCACAATCACACCTAAGGGCAATTTAGAGTTTCCAATTAATGGTGCATGTTTTTGGAACGTGGGAGGAAACCGGAGTGCCCAGAGGAAACCCACGCAGGCATAGGGAGAACATGCAAAGTCCACACAGGCGGGGCCGGGATCGAATCCAGGTCCTCAGAACTGTGAGGCCAACGCTTTAGCAGCGGATCCACCGTGCCGCCCCACACATATATATATATGTTTTGCCAATCATCTATCTATCTATCTATCTATCTATCTATCTATCTATCTATCTATCTATCTATCTATCTATCTATCTATCTATCTATCTATCTATCTATCTATCTATCTATCTATCTATCTATCTATCTATCTATCTATCTATCTATCTATCTATCTATCTATCTATCTATCTATCTATCTGCGGTGATCATCATCTCATCGCGCGTGTGACTATTAGGGACTAGTTTCTTTGATTTGCAATCATTTTCCTTTGGCGGTGTATGAATTCCTCCAGCCGGTGCTTCGGCTGGCGTAGCAAGTAGTTCCGGTGAATTAGTGGCGGAGTGAAGTCAGGAGAGCGGGTCTTCTCGGGTCTTCCCAGCCGAGTGGAGTCAGACGCCGACAGCGGGTCGAGTCGTCCGGCATGACAGATGAATGACCACAGCAGCGGCCAGTGACACGTCTGCCAAGGAGCGAGCATGCAGCCCCGGCGGTGACAGCGAGAAGACGCCGAGCGGGAGCTTTTTGCCGTCGAGTCACGTTGGGAAGTGCAGTGCAGCAACCACAGTCTGGAGCTCCCGAAGCGGGGTACAATAATTAAAACCCGGTTCGTGTACACTTATCATGGTGAGTAGTCTGCGTTGGCAATTTGAAATGTCAGGTGAGCAGACAGTCGTGATCATTTTCGAGTTCGGGGTATCGCGAACATGGCGATGTTTTTGCAAATTACATGTCTGCCTACATGCATGCATGCATGCAAATCAGCGTCTCGTTCTTGAAATCGAATGTATGCCGGATAAAGTAAACTTCTAAAAGCTGACAGTAGTGACCTTGCAGCATTCCGACTGTGTGACTGACGGACCTGCAGGTCTGCTTCTTAAAACAATTGCCCATGTGGCGAATTGAAGTGCTCATAGACAGTTCCAACTGTCTTGTGCATGTGAGCACACAGCCTGCACAGTGATGTGTGCCCACCGGCGGACGGTCCTTTCCCTCATGACATTAGACGTGACCTTTGAAAATGCATCGGAGGAAAAGTTCCAACAGAAAGGTGAATATGTCTCTTTCACTGGACACTGTATATTTGAATATGCAAATAACGGAGTTACGCAGTACATTTAGCATACCATTGTTGCTCAACATTGTAAATAAATGGGGGAAAAAGTCCTTAGTTTCCGTCAATGGCAGCAGGTGGTTCCTATTCATTTTACTAGTGTGAGTGTGTTTTAAGGGTCACTGATAATGTAGCGGTACACACGCCTGACTTTGGTGCGCCCAGCGTGGGATCAAGTCTTGCTCAGTGGCGACCAGTTCACGGTGTAGTCCACCTTTCGCCCGATGTCAGCTGGGATAGGCTCCGGCATTCCCGCGACCCTTGTAAGGATAAGCGTCTTGGGCAATGGATGGAGTGTTTTTTAAGTGTGTCAGGATGGCAAAGTGTGGTCAGGAATACATATGCTCAAAGTCCTTTGTATCTGGTCGGTAGGTTTCTGGGTGAATATGACTACTGGGTGCTTATGGGTAGTTTTAATAGCATAGCCATGACTTGCACTGGTGTTGAAGCATGCTAATTGTGGTTGAAAAGGTATGTAATGACTGCATTGTACTCATAAAGTGGTAATGTGGATTTTAATTTTATAACCTTGATTTTGTGTGGTAGTCACCGCTGTGCACTAAGACGGTAAATTGTTAGCAGTGAGCACTCGTGCAACAGCATGAGTACCTGTTTCGTAATTCAAACTGAATACTACTGTGGTAAATGGCAACTGGGTACTGCAATGACTTGTAGGTATGGGCACAGCATTATACTGACTAAAGCCCTTGTGGGGTCCACAATTACTGAATACTGGACTGATGGTTAAAAGCAGGGTAATGATAAATGTACAATCATAGTAGTGTGACAACTCGAACTTAGTACCATTGCAATGACAAGCGAGTACTTGTGGAATCTGGTCATAGTGATGAAAAAATCCTGGGTAATCGTACGGTAGAGAATAAGAAACTACAGAGGACCTGTTCAATGATATGTCAATGACTAATTAGTATTTGGGCCCAGTGTGTAATATGATAATGACTTCTGAATACTCGTGATGTAACGACAGTGAGTGCTCATGTAATAACTTAGGACTGACTGGCTGACTGCTTGCAGTATAGTCCGAATATGACAACTCTGTATTCAAGTAATAGTATGGTAATAATAGACTGTGATTTTATTGCAGTACTGTGGCAATGAAAAGTTATTACCACAACAACAACTGAGTATCTTTTTGTGAAATTTGGATGGTAATGGTAATGGAGTAATAGTGTGTGTAGTTACAGAGTACTTTAGTAATTAACAGCTCATGAGCACTTATCCAGTAGCCTCATATTGACAACTCACAGTTTATCTATATAGTGTTAATAAATTTAATATTTGTGCAGGAGTGTGTAATAACTGCTGCATATTTGCATTATAACACACAATAACTACATTTACTACATGTGCGCAATAATATGTGAATGACTACAGCTTACTTGGACAGTAATGTAGTGACAACCACTAAATAATCGTCAGATGTGGAGTAACTCATGAATACTTGTGGCAGTAACATAGTAATTAGGACTTAATACAGCCCTAATAATGTTTTATAACTCCCAAGCACCTGTGCGGTAACGTAATAAGTACTACTTTGAATTCTTCTAATTATGTGGAGTAACTTTTGAGTACTCTGGCTAACAGGAAAGTGCACTCTCAAGCACCTGTGCGGTAACGTAATAAGGACTACTTTGAATTCTTCTAATTATGTGGAGTATCTTTTGAGTACTCTGGCTAACAGGAAAGTGCAAATATGAAGTATTGTTGAAGTGATCCATTTTGACTGAGAAAATAAAATCCTTGTATGTTGGGGATGAGTGATGTTTAGCCAGGGTTGTTAGTGGAAGTTGGGCAGTTTTTGAAATACTGTTTTGTTGTCATGTAGTATGGATGAGTTAGGAAACTAAGCTGTTTTGGATCATAATTTGTGGTAGATTTATAGTTTCAATTATTTACTCATTAAGTGCTGTGGAGGTTTAAATTATTTACTCATTAACTGCCGTGGATATTTATATTTGTCAAGTGGAATTCAGTGGGGAGGTGAGTAAGTCCAGTGGAGTGAGTGACGAATGCCATGTGGAAAAGCCAATGATGTTCAACTTGACCAAGAGTCAGCGTTGTTTCGTGGTGCGTTTCATAGTTGTAGATCAGCAAATCAACTATTTGACACAATTTTTTTTCATTTATTTGAGATGGTACAAAAGCAAAAAATATTCACGTCCAAGTCACTATTGTTTTCTCGACTTGTTGGTCAGAAACCTGTGTTTTTGGTAAAACTGACTCATATTTTGTTGATTTTACTGACGAAGAACATTAAAAAGAAATAGAAACAAACTTTTTTTCTGGAAGAAAAAAGACAACCACTTTCTTTTTGTTGGTCCAGCACGAGCTTCACGATATACAGTATCACTTGAGCATCGTCACCGCAATGTACGTGGGCACTGTAAAAAAATGACAATGAAATTTACACCTAAATGCATTCATGACAGAATACAGTAGAAATAATGAAAGTGTTGAATTCATACAAATAGCTTTTACATTATTTAATGATTCACAAATGCAAAATTTAAAATAAAGTTTGTTAAAAGAAAAGGGCGGCACGGTGAGCAACTGATTAGAGCGTTGCCCTCACAGTTCTGAAGCCTGGGGTTCAAATCCCGGCCCCGCCAGTGTGGAGTTTGCATGTTCTTCCCTTGCCTGCGTGGGATTTTTAGGGGTACTCCGGTTTCCTCCCACATCCCCAAAACAACCAACATTAATTGGACACTAAATTGCCCCGAGGTGTGATTGTGAGTCCGACTATTGTCTGTCTTGATGTGCCCTGGGATTGTCTGGCAACGATTTCAGGGTGTACCCTGCCTCCTACCGGTTGATAGCTGGGAAAGGCTCTGGCACTCTTGTGACCCTTGTGAGGATAAGCGGCTGGGAAAATGGATGGATGTAATTACCGTAGGTGGAATGTCATTATCTTTGTATGATGTTGTAATGGGTTACTGCAACAAAATCAGCAGAACTCTGCCTAATTCTTGCTTATTTGAAAGAATTAATTAGCAGCATGTTCATGTTAATTTAGCAGAAAAAGCCCATTTAATTTGTCACTTAAAATGTATTTTTGTAAACTTTAACCTTTTCATACTGTAAAGCATAGATGGTATTCTGGAAAGCTGTATACATTTTTACCATATAATTTTTTTTACAAACAAATTTTGACAACCCAGCTGCCTGAGTCTACACGGTAGTCACTTCACAGGTTTGTGCAATGTTGGTGAAATGATATGTAGACAACCAGCTGTAAATGGATTGGGGGGAGGGCACTACGGCATTTGTCAAGGGACAAACCTAGATGTACAAAACTCCAATTTGGAGATGCTGAATGAATGAATGAATGAATGAAGGCCATTTATTGTCATCATACAAAACTATCATGAAATTGGAGAGCCTCTTCTGCCTCACCGCATACATAAAAACAAAATACATAAAAAAATAAAATACATGTGTTAAATTGAATGCATAAAAAGTATTGCCAAAATATTGAAATCAGTGTCCTTTTGCACTGATAGTGTGGCGAGAGGAAAGATGAGAGTTCAAGGTGGTGATGGCTCTCTGGGGAAAAAATATTCCTTAGTCTGTTGGTCCTTGCTTTGCTTTGCTTCCTTGCTGATACATAATATGTTAAAACGTGTATAAAATAACATTGATTTAATGAAAGAATATTTTCAGGAATGTGGTAATGAGCATCCGTTTCACCGTATAACTGCACATGGAAAGAAATCATTCCAACTCGAACTCTAATACGTTATTGTTGTTAGTTGATTTTCTACATAAGCTATTATAAAGTAACTGTCCAAACACGAGAGGGAAAGAGTAAAATATGCGCTGGTTTTCATGTCACGGGTAAGTTATCCAGTATTTTTTCCACATGGAAAAATACATCACAGGATAAAAAACTAAATGACATCATATTTTTCCAAAATCATGCAGTCCTAGCCTAGTGCTTATATTGTCACAAAACACAATATTTTGTTGGTTTTGAAAGATCAGTCAAAAATGCTCTCAAACAAATGACAATATTCGGAACTTTAAAAATGGCTGGCAGTGAATGAGTTAATATAGGCAATTAGAAACAATTTTTGGGGGCATCAATTGCTAACATTTTTTCGCTATCCCCCGCAAATAGCAGAGATTTACGTTTTCCTTTTTTTCAGTGGGGCGTGCAGGTCACATTTATATGATGCTCATGGTGCTCTTATGTTGCCCACCCCACAAATATGTTGATGTAATCGAGTTACAAAAAGGGGTCTGTAACCTCACAGTAGACAATGAGATGCACTGTAAAGAGTCATTGCTGTTCTTGTTGTTGCATTACAAAGACGGAGCTAACACGGCAGACTTTATCTGGAAAAAGAAAACGGACAAAGTGAAGTATACGTGCGCACGTGTATTTTGGTTTGTGGAAGCGTTTGAAAGTGCTGCCCTCCTGGTTTGGATGCGTCTCTAATTCCTATCAAGATGAGAGCTGTCTGAACAGAACTCTCTCATCATTATTTGCTATGAGATTTACTTGCGCTCGTAAATGGTGTTGATTGAGGGTAATTTGGCTTTTTAATTGCCAAACAGCTGCCGCCGTCTCTGCTGATTGCCATTGTAGATGTTCACAGTAGATCACTCTGAGACCCCCTAAATGCCTCATTAAAACATTATGCGGGATTGCGTGAAACGTGAAGAGAAGGAACCCTCATAATGTTTTACTCATTTGTGTTTTATCATCGGAAAGGTCGTTGTAATTATCGTCAATGTCAGTAAATGCACATTGGTAATGCCATTTTATAAGTTGAATTAAGGGCTATTCGTGGATACGCTACATGCGTCTCGTTTTCGTGGCTCAAGATGAACGCAGCATGAAACTCTCAATTTGTCACGCCTGTCAAGATATTACTTTCTCTCCTTACTTATTCATTATGACTCATAAATTCATCTTAGGTGCCTTTGCTTTGAAAGAAGGGGAAAGATGTGTGAGTTAAGTCAACAGACTGTCCATAAAGAGACTATCCTGAGCAAACGTGTTTTATCTTTTTTTTGTTTGTTTTTAGATTTTAGTTGTTTGCAGATATGTGGATGAGATTGGAAAAGGTTATCTTTAGATGTTAGTACATATGTTTTACCACAGTAGGGTACAATTTTGCGTTTTGTTCTATGGCATCTTGAAACTTCTGCTTGGTGTGTATCATCTCCTAATTAAAAGCCCAAAATAGATGTGTTTGATGTGGGTAGCAGCCTTTACCACAGCGCTGACCCATTTATCGTATCGCATGTATGTTGTCCACTATACTGTATGATCTCTTTTCAAGACCTTTTCACAGTGTTATCGTTTTCCTGAATGTGTGTATCACCTATTAGTAAGAAATCTGTCAACTGGATAAAACATTTAGTAAGAATATCCTTTTAGTCTACACCCACTCTCTTGGTTGAGTTGCCTGATACTGTTTTCTATGCTGTCTTTGAATGTAACACAACTGGAATACTGCAGTGTCTTGACACTTTGCTGCTTCTATCAGTAGTTAAAGTCTAATTGAATTTAATTTCACTTTAAAGTATTGTTTGGTGACTTCTGTGCAGGCAGGGTGGGCTCAGTTCCCAACTAGTGAGGGTGTGAATGTGATGGTGAATGGTTTTCTGTCTCTATATGTGCCCTGCAACTCACTGGTGGCCAGTCCAGGATGTAGTCCGCCAGGATGGGGCGTGGTTCCCAAACTTTTTTTGCAGCCCCCCCACTCTCTATGCACAGTTTTTCTATAAATACACAAAGGTTTATCTTGGAATAATCAATAATCCCTACAGTGGAAATTTTTGTATTTGAAAAATGACACTGGTGACTTTATCAAGCCACCAGGAATAAACAAAAACCTGAACTTTTTTTTGGGGGGCTGAACATCTTTCAGCATTTTAGTGGCTGGTGTGAGCTCATGTGCTCGGTAGTAAAATGAACTCCATCTGCTGGGTGCAATATAACAGAGAGTTTCTTGCAGCCCCCACACCCTTCATTATGTTGCGCCCCCTAGTTTGAAAACCACTGCATTAGGGTAAAAAACCCTAAAAATGACATGACATGACAAAAAACTCATTGCAAATCACTACCATCAGAATTAGTTTTATTCTGTTGTCTGAATGGCAACTCTTGAATATGCAGGTTTATTATACACTTTGCCATCGAGTGGAAGATCATTTCATTCTACCGGTCACAATATGTCACCAGCACATATAGCTAAGCAAAGATACGTTTGTAGTAAATTGTAATTTGCAGAACAATTAAATGAAATTGGATAATCCTCCACAGCTAATGATCTTTCGTCACACAGTAGTGGTTTGGAATCGGTGGATCATCATCACATTTAAACATGAATGTACAATTTAGAAGTGCCCAATTAAACTGATTTTGATAATCAGGAGATGACTTTTTTTTTTTTTTTTTACAACAGCATTTATGAAATTGACACCCCTTCAACATTAAGAATATCGAAATCATAGAATATCTACTGTTGAGAGGCTGACACTGCAGGATTTGACAATTTTAAGTTAAACAATAGCTTTAAATGATGAATTGATTATGAAAATAGTTGCAGAATAATCAAATAATTGTAACACTTCTTGGTTCAGAACATCTTTAGACATATGCTTTGTTCTTGCAAGGGAATTACGTGTAAAAAAAAAAGTGCTTGTCACTCAAATGTATCATCTTAAGTTTTTTTTTTTTTTTTTTAGGTCTTCCAGAAGCCTTTGCCATTTAGAAAGGGCTGTCTGTCACAAGGCCTTTGACTATCTGATGCTCCAGTAGAACATCACAACCCCGTGTAAATATTCAGTCTCTGCAATTTGTCTCATGCTCAGGAAAATACAGTTTCAATTTCAAAGCAGTGACACCCTTTATCTTGTCCTGAATCCTCTTTAATTCTGTTTTGAAAGTATTCCTTTTTTTTCTTTTTAGATAAGTGTTTCAAAGAAAAGACGGATGATCACCTTTAAAGGACTTGTTTAGACTGAACTCGGCAACCACACAAGGTAGGGGAGTAGCTTTCGTCAGGAGCCTGTTGTAAAGCTTCTACAGTATCTTAAACAAGTTGATAGTCATTATACACCGCTGGATATGTTTTAATTAGTTGCAATTGTTCGACATTTTGCATGTAAAACATAATTATAAACAACTACAAGGAAGCTGTTGTACTTCTAAAAAATGTAAATGACTCTCCATTATAAAGTGCAACAACAGCCAAGCTATGCCTTCGAGCCAGGGTCCTCTAGGTTTTGGATGTTTGCTTCCATTATTAATGTTATTCACAAGCCAAACTTTTTAGGTTGTTGCAGATGAGCGCTTTAATCTATTTTTGCTGTAAATTAATGAATTTTTAAAGAGGACTAGTTGTTGAATATGACTGGAAGTTGGGATGTAGTTAGAGCTGTGGTGACGCAGTGCAATAGCCTCCTTTACTGCGCTGCACCATTTCACAAACATCTCTCTCCTGGGACTTTCCGTTGGGGGAGTTTACTGAAGTGCTGCATTCCTATGTTTTATTTATGACAAAATGTGCCTTTTTAACTTTTTCATTTTTTGTCAAAATCTCAAATCACGATAGCTTTTCCGCATCCCTAAGTCTGCTATGCTATGCAAAGTCTTCTGGATCGCTGGCCCTTCTCTACCTCGGCAGATGTTTTCAGGTGTTATGTTCTTTGTGAGCTTTTAGTGAGGCAAATGATTTATTGCACGGCTTCAGTGTTTTACTTTCCTAATCCCTCAATAATCTTTTCTTCTAGCAATAATCCTGAGGAAAAAAAGACCAAGATTATTTGATACCTTCGTTCAGTGCCAAACTAGTATTGTTTCCACTGGTTGTTGACTGGTTTGCATGAGTTATTTAGTAGTATATGTAAAAAAGAGGGAAAGCAATAACCAATTACATTTTGGTGCACATCGGAACAAAATGGATATGCCACTGTTTGTGCTCACCCTCAATTGTGACTTTACATAACTTTTTTGTGGCGCTGCTCGTCGTTAGGAGGAATTCATTATTATGTCTTCATTACTGTAAAGGTATATATCATTTTATTGGCACTGATTACCCGATTTCCCCACCATCTGGAACTCTCTTCTCTCAGACGTTTAATACACCCCAAATTTTGGTACTTTGAAACAACTCAAAATCCAGCTCTTAAAATTTTTTATATCTAGTGTCATGTTATCTATTTCATTTGTGTAAAAAGGTCTTGGGTCCCTTGAAAGGTGCCATATTAATTCATGCTATTTATATTATTATTAGCCTTTTATTGCATCATGAGCCTAAATGATTATTCCAAAAAGAGAAAACCTTACCAACTTTTCTAATTTTAATTATAATTATAAAATACTTTCACAAATACAAAAATTTATTTAGCAATCATACTTGAATTGAAAGCATCACGTATTGAGCTAGTGAACAAATTTTTTTCGAGCTAGAAAGCAAGAATGTGAGGATCCTGCGTGTTAATATGCAGGCCACACATTGGCGGAGGTCTCCGGTACTGAGTGCTTTTCTAGTTTCATTTGAGATGCAATTGGCTTGCCTCGGCTGACAGCTTGCGGTCTTCCGAAATGGCCAATGAAATAGCTGCCAGACCTTTAAATGCAGATAAATGATCTGCTCCTCTACTTGTTTCTTTTCCCTTTGGAGTACTGGTGTGTCTGCGCATTTTCTTTAAGGACTATAACATAAACATCACATCTTCTTTGAGAATATGCTGACAGGAGCGACTGATAATTACCCCACCCAGCATCACTCAGAGTGAGCAGGCCATCATAAAGGTAGCTTGATTTGCTTTCATATACAAGCAAGGAACCTTTTCAAGCTGATGTGTTTTGGCACTGAAGCAGAAAGTAATTAGGATGTTCGATACTGCTTTTTGGACCACTTCTTTTGACACATTAGCCCGAACCCTCCCCACGTGCTCCCTTCCCAGAAAACCCTTTTGCTAGACATGCTCTGGGTGGGCATTTTGTCATTATTTCATTTTCCTCTAAAAATATTTTGATGCCTCCTGCCTTTTGCCCCCACTACCCCTCTCACCCCCCCATCACTCCATTCAAAGTTCTTTCTATTAAAATGCAGAACTGTAAAACCTCTCAGTCTAAAAGCCTGCAAGCAGTGGGGGACTGCTAGCTATTAGTGATGCATGTGGCTGAGTGAGTACATCACAACTGCAAGGCCCAATGAGTGAATACATTGACATCACACACACACGCACACACGCACGCACACATACTCTTGACTCGTTTTAAAGACACAATGTTTAGAGTCGGGAAAGCGCCAGCTGCAATATGGCTGGCAATTTATTTAGATTAGTAAGTGTAAAACTATTACATTTTTCCTAAGAAGCAAACCTCAAATCATTGCTCCGCTCAGGTCATTTATTGAAAAAATTAACAGGCATTGAGTCACAGTTGCCAAGTGGCTAAAACAAACTTCTGAATTTAAAAAAATAAATAAATAAAATGGCATGTGACTTTCTCTTATAACTAGTCATGCTGAAGCCCTAAAACATTTTGTAGAACATTCCCGTCACACGCATCAGAAACATTTAACCAACATCTTATGTATAATTACCTCAAGGAAAAAGAGCAATAATAAAATAATATTTATTATAAATATTATCAAATTATTTAAAAGGTCGACACACTGACGCAGCTGTAGAATGTTGGCCTCAGAGTTCTGAAGACCAGGGTTCAAATCCTGGCGCCGTCTGTGTGGACTTTGCATGTTCTCCCCGTGCTTGCGTGGGTTTTCTCCGGGCACTCCGGTTTCCTCCCACATCCCAAAAACACACATTTAGTGGAGACTCTGAATTGCCCATAGGTGTGATTGTGAGTGCGACCGTTGTCTGTCGCCATGTGCCTCGCGATTGGCTGGCAACCAGTTCAGGGTTAACCCTGCCTCTTGCCCGATGACAGCTGGGATTGGGTGCATCATAACTAATGAGGCTAAAACCAGATTAAAGTGACCATTTTGTCTGCCAACAAATTGAATGAGATCAAGTGTCAAAATATTTTCTCAAAACAAATAGATTAATCAGCGATAATATCTGGAAGGTTTTGAGATGTCCAAGTCCATATCCAGACTCGAACCCCAAAGAGCATGCAATATACTGAGTAAAGAGGAGGCTGACGGGCATATACCTCCAAAAGCACACAACAGAAAAGCTACAGTAAAATCCTTGAAATGTATCACAAGACAATTAAAAGAAAAAAAATGTAGATGTATACAGTATACACTTCATTGATTCAGCTTCCATTCCACTTCTCCTCACTAGGGTTTTGGGCATGCCTTAGCTTATCCTAGCTATCGTTGGGCGAAAGGTGGGGTACACCCTAAACTGGTCACTAGCTAATAATCACAGGGCAAACCATTCACACACATTCACACCTACAGGCAATTTAGTGTTTAATCAAACTACTGTGCATGTTTTTGGGATGAGGGAGGGAACCAGAGTACCTGGAGAAAATCCACGCAAGCATGGGGAGCGCTTGCAAACTCCACACAGGCGAGGCCAGATTTGTACCCGGGTCCGCAGAACTGCGAGGCAGACGTGGTAACCATTGACAGTATCCAGTATACGTTTAGTTTGATCTATATACAAGAAAGATTCTACTAATAATATAATAAAAGATCTGTTTATACCTACAGAGGAAATAAAAAAAATCTACGCACACCTGTTCAGATTTTTATGATACATAAAAGGGAGACCAAAATCATTCTTTTCCCACCATTAATGTGTAATGGTTGGTGATAAATGGATTGTTAAATATGAACACAGGAAAATCTCCAGTTATCAGAGGGTTGTTGAGGGTTAGTTGTTTTTTTTTTTTTTTTACTTAACCTCTCATAAATGTGTCATTTTTTAAAATTGATTCATACAGTTTGGAGGTCACATTAATGCCTGGAAATTATTGGACGCAAAGGAAACCAAAGAGAATGTATTTATATAGCGAATTTCATACACAAGGAAGCTCAATGTGCGCTACATGATTACAAGCATTTAAAAACAAAGAAATAAAAAAACGGGGAAACTAAAAGTACAATTAGAAGCATACAGTGCGAGAAATATTTAAAAATGAAAGTACTCGTAGAGCATGAGAAAAATGAAGTGTTTATTACGTGAATTTAAAACATTCACAGTTGGGTCTGATGTGACTTCAGTTTGCAACTTATTTCATTTGTGTGCTGTGTAATGGCTAAATGTTGCTTCACCATGCTTGCTTTGGACTCGGTGCTACACTATTTGACCTGAGCCTGTCGGTCTCAGAGCCCTACTATGTTTATATTCCATCAGCATTTCTTTCAAGAAAGAGTTATTTAGATTGGGCTATTTTTCTCTTTATTTATCACAAAAAAACAAACAAACTGCCATTTGAACAGTCATATGTGCAGTATTTAAAAAAAAAAAATCTGTGTTGTTTGGAGAGGCCCAAAAGGGTGTAGAGATGTAGTTAAATAATGCTAATTAGGTAGTGTGTCAACAAGATGGCTACAGATGTGCTCTCTGCTCCTAAAAATTCCAAACATTTCTCATCTTTCCATTGGAGTATAGTGAAGTTGTGTAGTCGAAGCAGAAGTGTACTGAACGCTGATGTCTGAGCACTGAAAATTCTTCTCCCCTGAGCCTCTGGGGCTGATGTGAGACACAGCAGGGGTAAGAGAGAAAGGAAAACCATGTTGAGGTCAGCCCAGTCACTGTGGGACCCGTTGACTGAGTTGACTCGGTAATTGGTTACAATCCAGCGGTGCCCCTCTCCCTAGGAGCCAAGTCATGCCCCTCCTCTCCTTCCTCAGCTCTGTGCTATGACTCATCAACTTGACAACTCGTCACCCGTGCTGTGTCACAATGCAGACAGTTCGTGTTCTCTAACTTCCCACTAACAACCACTGCAACATGGCAGGTTTGCAGCTTGTGGCTGAGTGAGTTCCTGCTTGAGTCTCCCTTTAATAAGGAGAAAGTAAGTACTTGTTGTTCTGTCACCACTTCCCCCTATCCCCACTCACAGTACACATCATCACAGCTGCTAGCAAGGAAACCTTTCTTCGAGCAATAGAAGTTCACCAATTAAGATGACTTAGCGAGATGATAACGGGACCTTGAGGATGAGCTGTGGGTTGTTGTGGTGAAGGTGTCCTCACTGGGCGTTTGATATCCTTCGTCTTTCCTAGCATGGTCCCACTCTCTGGATTTATTGTATCTCAGTGATGTGGCTGCCAAATATTCAAATTTTAGTGGTTATTAATTAAAAAAATTATATATATATATACAACCGTAGATTTTTTTTCACCCAATTTGCAATTCACAAGATTATAGTAAGATTTTTTTTTTTTTTTGGTGGAGCAAAATAATTCCCTTCTCTCTTCTCCTAGTATATTGTCTCTCTAGGGGCATTGCCTGAAAGGGAGACACAAGTTTTGTGTTTCTCTCCCTAGGCAGGCTTATCGAAATTCTCCAACCTTGATGATGTACAGTGTGTATGAATGGAAAACGTGTGGGCCAATGGGCTTATTGTTGTGTGCAAGGACACGCAAAGGTTACTGCGTGGGATGCTGAATGAAGGTTCGGAGTACATGTTGCTTATCTTCAGTGGCTAACTGTTAATTATGGAGAGCCTTTTATCTGTTGTTTCGGTGTCATTTGGCAGCAAAATTCAATGTTATCAGCATGCATCAAAACTCAAGATAGAGGTATTAATATTTCAAAAGTGTTGAGTATGAGTTGTCAGTCTTTAAAAAGCGATATTCAGCAAAATGGTGCAGTTTTGGTGTCTTTGCCATAGTGCGGTTTGAATATACAGTATACGTGCCATAAATCATAATCAAGCTTGCGTTTCCGTTGTGGGGTGTATAGGTGGCAGTATAACAATGAGAGTATTGCATTTTGCTGCCATGCTGTGTTGTCCAAACTGTTACAATCTTAATGACGCATGTTATAATGCTTTTGAAGATTATTT
Organism: Syngnathoides biaculeatus; assembly: GCF_019802595.1. NCBI lineage: Eukaryota > Metazoa > Chordata > Actinopteri > Syngnathiformes > Syngnathidae > Syngnathoides > Syngnathoides biaculeatus. Next base: position 13,715,042 of record NC_084641.1, read on the forward strand.
TTTTTCTGTCTTTTTCTCCAGACAAGTACCATTATTGTCACAGTAGGAATTCACAAGATTTTTCCAATATCAATGCTGTTGTTGATGGTGCTTATTGATCCAATTCCTTATCTTTTCTTTTAAAGATCCCCAAGTAGTTGTATGAGGGAGAAAGAAGTATATTTTACAGTCTTCAACACCAAAGGGAACCATTTTTAATTTTTTTAAAAATAATGTCTTAATGAGACCTTCTTATGCGTTTTTGAGTGGTGGTCCTTTAAAAACCAGTATACCCTGTATATTTGTAATCTAATGTTATTTTTATTGATTATTTTGTCTTCGCGTCCTTAGGATATATTGTTCGAGACCCTTGAAGAAATCATTAGTTCAGTTGCATTGAAGGCGATCGTAACTTCACCAAAGTCAGTGCATTACAAGTGACAAATGAATTGTACTGCTTCAAAGAAGAAATCAATAACATTATTAAAACATTTACCCACCACTTAACCTTGTCCCTTGATTTTGTGTACAATGTTCATTATGTATATTGGTATGTATTAATATTGGCTGGTTGGTGGGAGGCTGAAGCCAAGGGGCGTATTAAGTGTGTGTATGTGTTGCTTGTTAATATTTTATTTCTATATAAAGGCAGTGGTCCTAAAACATTTTAGCACCACTTACTGTTTTCATGTGAATACATTATGGTTATTTACACCACAGAGGCAAATAAACACATTATAGCTATTATTTATATGTTTGCCATATCCCGACAAGTATTATGACTTAATGACAAGTGTCGTATTGGTGTGCATTTTCTTTCATTTATGATAAAGCTCTCGTTAGCACACAGTTGTTGCTGTGCAAATTATTGGACGTACTAATCTGGCAATGAAGCTTCACATTGTGCCGCTGCCCTTGTTCTTTGCTACCATTCTGTGGTCCCTCCGCTGGCATTAGCTTCACTTGCTTTGAATATTGATTTGAGATTAACATCTATTTCCTGTCAAACGCTTGTTGCGTTTTTTTTCCAATTGTTATCATTACATCATATCTTGGCCGGGATAGTTCAGCTGAGCAAAGTTTTTTTTTTGGTCTGAAATTTTGCTTTTGGGTCATTTTCAGCGGGTGAAATTTTTTTTCAATAGTCTGAGCAATACAGGCCCTACGCCGTGGATCAGTGCCCCTCCCCAACTGGTGTGGTGCATTTAAAATCTGGAGGCCCATTGAGCTGAGATGGGGGAAGGCAGGGCTGCAAGGGTCTACTACCTAACAGCCAAACGCCCCACCCATGAACTGTTGCCCCCCCAGAGTTGGGTGTATGTGGTGCAATAAAAGAGAAATAGGCTAAATGTGTGTAATGAGTTTAAAATTCAGGGGGGACAACCAGAGCAGGGGGGCAGGGTGCTCAGACCCACGTGTTGGAACCCAGTTAGACACCCACAGCCCCCTAAAACTCCGCAACCTTTGCCCCAGGAACCTTTTGACATGGATATGTACCCAGATGTAATAAGTGGAAAAGTATTTGCGGTGAATAGCGTGTGTGCTAAGTGAGTGAGTGAGAGGCACACCTCCTGCAGGTGAGGCCCAGGGACCCCCTGCTGCCCCACAAACTCCCACACATCCATGCCGGCACCTGCTACCCTCCCTGAATGTGGGAGGTGGACTTGCCCCACTAGACCAGGTAGGGACAAAAAAAAAAACAACAACAGCCCACAGAGGACCACTGGGCTTCCCTGCGGGACGAGAAGCACGTAATAGAGAGAAGAGGTGGAAGCCCGCCCGAGGAGCAGCTAAGGGACCCCATCGCCCCCAGCAGCAGCCACAGAAGAGGACCCAGGAGGACGCCAGCCGGCAACTCTCCAGCACCTACGGGACATGGCGAATCACCATAACGTAGCAAATACTCCCATAGAAGTCACCCCTGTGGTCCCATTGGACTATCCCCATGATTGGGATTGAGTGAAAAAATGCCCCACCTCCTCAGAAGCTGGAACTGCAAACTCAGGGACAAAAGAAGCAAATCCTCACTCCATGCATGTGTTTTTTTACCATGCAAATTGATCTGAAATGTATGGAAAAAGAAAATTTAAATGGAGATAATAAAAATAATCACAGTAGCTAAATAAATAGAATAAATAATCCGACAAGAACCTTGACAACAAAGAATACAGTAGTCAGACATCTTTTTTCACTTTTAGGAAAATATCCTTGGTATTATCAGAAGGCTCCCTACCCAGGCAAGTAAATCATGAGTGTAGATTTATTATGTTAAGCAAAGGTGACTAGTTGAAAAAAATGCTTGACAATCATCAAAAGTTGAGTCCCCAAATTTTGTAAGCACTGATGAAGATCATTCAAAGTGAATGATTTGTTAATCAGCCAACAGTTAAGTGTAAAAGTTCAAATTTTTGTGGAAAGTAGGCCTTTTAAACTTAGTGTCAGTGATTAATCATGAGTAAAAGCTACACCAAATTCTCAGTCCTGTGGCAACAGATCTACAGTGCTTAACGAATAAGTGTTTTTTTTCCTATAGTGTGTGTCTGTCTTAGACGGACATCTTGGGTTGTTGTTTTTTTTTGTGTGGGGAGTGGGTCTGTCATAATAGTTGTGAAAGGCACAGACCTTAAATGACAATGAGGGACGTCAAACAACTAAGGAATGTTGGTGAGGTTGTCATACAATATGGTAAAGGAAACAAGTATCTCCATTCCTCCAGAGACTTGGAATTCCATCTGAACTGTTCCCCCTCTATCATTTGGCAGAAACTTGTCCAAACAATTCCATAGCTTTTAGTCATTCTGCAGATCCAATCGCCATTTCCACTTTGGAGGCAGCAAGAATGAGAGGCACTCCAGATTGACAGAACACACAGCGAGACAAGGAGAAGAGTTCCAATCAGTTTGGACATATGCCGAGGCCAGTTGAGTGCTTGCACAATATTATCTCATGAAGGCTGGCTGGTAGAGCCACCTCACCTTGTTGTGTGGTTCTCTGCTTGTGCTGCCATTTCAGAATCTAAACTAAGGACTTGTGAACATGCACAATGTGAAGGCTTCTAATTTTGGGGACTTCTCCAGATGTTTTGGTCCCATGGAAGATACAGAGTCATGGGAAGAGGAAGGTAGTCCCAAACCTTAACCTTTCGCCAGGAGCATATGACATTTTGATGATTGAGGGCCCCAATTTCAGTGATGCATCTTTTTTTGCGAGTACAAGACGTGTGTGTGAGTGTGTGCGTGTGGTGGGTGACAGATTTATTTCTGCAGTGGTCAACCAAACCTTTTAATCATTGTAGAAATCAATTCATTGAATGCATTGTTGGGGTTGAATATTGTTTGAATTTTGGTGATTCCGGATCCCTCTTTTAATTCTGGTTCCACATGATACTCAATTCCGATTATTTTTGGGAGTTGGGTCAAAAAAAGTTTCCAGGTTGTAAATAACGGGAGTTAGCCTGCAGAATCGATTAAAATGAACATTTGACTCTAGACGAGTTCTAGACGTTTTTCTGCTGTGAGGCTCCAAATCAGTTCATTCGAATTGCTTGAGGTTATCTACGTCACTAGTGAGGATCTCCGCCTCCCCTTTCAGCTCCGGAGCCAGCGTAATAAACATAACAACATAACAATGTGTCTGCTCACAAGTGTTTCTGCTACACGGAGGCAACCAGTCAAGCGGAAAGGGTGCGTTTTAGCCAAATATGGACAAAGGGGAAACAAGACAAGGTAAAAAACAAGTTGCCTTTTGTGGACACTCTTGTGACAAAACCAAGGTGTTTTTCGAAATGAAATTGACACTTTTATACTAAGTCCATGTTTGAGAGTCACTGTGTAGTTCGAAATAGCCAAGATATGGAAACTTTAAAATTGGCTTACTTAAACATCCTCTGTATAACACACTGCAATGTTTTCTATTCTTATCATGCAGATGTGATCAAAGATTGCTGCACCTTACCTTTTCACTGAGTCCATCGGGAAGACATCTGTAAAGAAACATTGCCAAGCTGTTCACTATATTCTTCGACGTTTTGACTTCTCAAAACCATGACCTCTGAACTGGAAAGTAGCTTGACCTCAATTGACTGGCTTCCACAGCTCGGCATGAGGGCGGCCATCCAGAAGACAGACAGAGAAGTGGGGGGACTTCACCACGGTCATTACCATGGACATCACAACCACCACCATGGTCTTCATCATGGACATCACATGCCAGGAAAGAAAATCGTGCAGCTGGACCCCGGAGCAACTATGGATCAGGAAGAAAGTAGCCAACACAGAGACGGTAAACCACCATATAGCTACGCAAGCCTCATCACCTTTGCCATCAATGGCTCGCCTCGCAAACGCATGACCCTCAGTGAGATCTACCAGTGGATCTGTGACAACTTCCCATACTACAGAGAGGCAGGCAGCGGCTGGAAGGTAAGCAGTGACATAGATCTACCTTTGCTCATTTTATTATGAAAGAGCAAAGAAAGTCTTTGTTGTAACAGCCACCACGGAGATTATATTTTTATTGTATGACTTTGTTTTTGTTTACTTGTGTGTCTTTTCCTGGCTGTGGGTTATCTTTTATAAACCAGATGTTTTTTTTTTCATGATGGGTAGATGATATACATTACATTTCAGTGGGAATCTATGGGTTCAGTCCAAAATCTGAAGTTTATAGTTGGTGTCACCGTTAAATTTAAGTGAATTATGTAATTATGTACAAGAGGAAAGTACAAACTCTACAGCTGAGAGTGGGGAAATTAAATGTTGGGACTACGACAGGAAAAGCTCAGGACTTGGTTGACACAATGATTCGGAGAAAGTTTGATTATATTTTGCCTCCAAGAGAGCAGGTGGAAAGGCAGTATGACTATATAACTTAAGGGGAAGGGTTTAAATTATTTTACCATGGAGTAGATGGGAAGAGAAATAGAGTAGGGTTTATTTGAAAGGAAACATTGGCTAAGAATATCTGGGAGGTGGGAAAAGTATCAGATCCAGTGATGAGGCTGAAACATGAAGTTACGGGTATTACTGGATGTAAAATGTTATTATTGGCTATGTCCCGCAGGCAGGATGTGACCTAAAGGTGAAAGAGAAATTCTGAAAGGAACTAGATGAAGTAGTTCTGAGCATCCCATACACATAAGAGGTGAGATAGGTTCTTGGTGGACAGGAGGAGCGCCCGGAAGACTGCACCACAACAGCCAAGGTGATCAGACAGACAGTCAGGAGAGTAGTTGGTGTATTTTCTGGTAGCAAAGGGCAGAAGGAAACATGGTGATAGAACCTCAAAGTACAAGAAGTATAGGAGTAGAGGTGGCAAAGACTAAGCAAGAGGCATATGAGGACATGTACACCAGGTTGGAGACTAAAGAAGGAGAAAACGATCTCCAAAGAGTGGCCAGGCAGAGGGATAGAGATGGGAAGGATGTGGAGCAACTTAGGGTGAAACAGGATAGAGATTGAAATGTGCTAAATAGATCGAAGAATACTTTGAGAAGTTGATGAATTAAGAAAATGAGAGAATGAATGGTAGAAGAGGCTAGTGTGGTGGACCAGGAAGTGGCAATGATTAGTCAGGGGGAAGTTAGAAAGGCACTAAGAGGATGAAAAATGTAAAGGCAGTTGGTCCTGATGACATACTTGTGGATGTCTGGAATCATTTTGGAGCGGTGGCTGTGAGCTTCATTGTGGCTTTGTGGATCTAGAGAAAGCCTATGATAGAGTACCAAGAGAGGAACTGTGGTTCTGCATGCAGAGGTCTGGAGTGTTAGAGAAGTATGGTAGAATACTTCAGGATATGTATGAGGAAAGCAGAATAAACACTGTTTGCAGTGGTAATGGATAGGGTGACAGATGAGGTTAGACTGGAATCCCCTTGGACCATGATGTTCACAGATGACATTGTGATCTCAAGTAAAAGTAGAGAGCAGGTGGAGGAACAATTAGAAAAATGCAGGCATCCACTGGAAAAGAGTGGAATGATGATTAGCTGAAGTAAAACAGAATATATGCATGAATGAGAAGGGTGGAGGTGGAAGAGTGAGGCTACAGGGAGAAAATATAGCGAGGGTGGTCGACTTCAAATACTTGGGGTCAACAATACAGAACAATGGCAAGTGTGGTTAGGGTCCAAACAGGTTGGAACAGCTGGTGGAAGGTGTCTGGTGTGTTATATGACAGAAGAGTCTCGGCTAGGATGAAGGGCAAAGTTTATAAAACAGTGGTGAGATTGGCCATGATGTATGGATTAGAGACGGTGGCACTGAAGAAACAACAGGAAGCAGAACTGGAGGTGGCAGCAATGAAGATGTTGCGGTTGTCGCTCTGAGTGAGCAGGTTGGATAGGATTAGAAATGAGCTCATTAGAGAGACAGAGTGAGATGTTTTGGAGACACAGTTAGAGAGAGCAGACTTTGTTGGTTTGGATACGACCAGAAGAGAAATATGGAATATATTGGTAGAAGAGTGATGAGGATGGACCTGCCAGGCAAAAGAGTGAGCGGAAGACCAAAAAAAAGGTTGATTGATGTTCTGAGGGGAGTTATGAGGACTGTTGGTGCGAGAGAAGAAGATGCAGCCTTCCATAGGGGCTTCCATGGGCTTCCATGGGCTTCCATTGGCTTACAAGGAAAAAGATGACGCATCGTGGTGACCCACACCTAGTTTGATTTGATTCCATCCATCTATTTTCTATACCACGTACCCTTATTTGGATTACGGGTGAGCTGGAGCCTGTCTCATCTGACGTTGGGCGTGTTGCAAGACCCTGGACTGTCAGCAAACTCACACTCAGATTGGCTTGTATAGGCAGTTTTGTGTTTTCAGTTAACCTAATAAATTATAGGAGCCCTGTAATTAACGGGCAAGCAGTCCATTGTTTACACTGGCTCTCGCACCAAGTCTTATAGGATAGGCTTCGTCTCATCCATGACCATAATCTGTAATGAATACAAGAAGGAGAGAAAAAGTGTTGTTGGTTTTGGAATATGGCAAGAAATCTCAGAACCTATAAAAAAGAGAAAAATGCAGTGAGAACATGGAAACCTGCACAGAGGAGATTGATCTGATTCATTCATTTTAAATTGAACATAGGCAATCTCATTGGACGTCTGTCAAATCTCATCAGATAAGGTTAGAATTTGTTGGGCGTATTTAGGATTCCATTACATTTGTTTCTTTGAATCCAGATGAGGCCACTCATAATGTCATGGTTCACATAGCTGAATTTTATGTAGCTGATGTGGGATCACTTCCCACTTATTGCCCCATTAACGACCACCTTGGCAACCAGTCAAATTGTCTACTGGAGTATAGACTCCTGCTCCGACTTTGAGCCTGAACAAGAAAGAAATTTGATGGCTGGATAACTCCAGACATCGTCATTTAAAAGCTATTAATCTCAGAGCTGTTTACAGACAAATTATTTATATACTGTATGTACTGGGAAGACATTGGCACTCCCTGAATGCTCTTGTGACTCTTTCATGATCACAGAAGTGCCTAACATTCTTGAATCCCAATTATACAAGATAACAGGCCAGTTAGGTTGCTAATTAACATCAGTTCTGCAACCTCCTTGTCATAAGACAAAGGAACAACCCTCATCCTGAAAACTTTGGAGGTCATTAAGGCTGACAAGAAGTTAGAAGTCACAATTTCTGCTTCCACAATTTCTCATCTGGATAGACTTTGTGGAGCAGGACCTCCACTTTTGGCGCAATTAGCCCTTTAGAAGCTGAACAATAAAGAAGCTGACACCAATTATTTCATGCTTAAATTTCATATTATCAATGCTTGTGTTTGTTTTTTCTATGTAGTAGCTAATTGAGCCATCACTTCATGCCATCCAAAATGTGATTACTTTTCAGATTAAACGAGGACCTTTTGAATGACTGGTAATTGACCAACAAATTTGATCAAATGCAAAGGTGTAAACTATTGCTTTATGGCTTTACACACAACTGAGATTAACAAAGTAATGGAGATCAACTTTTAAGCAAAGATTGTTGGGAATTTTCCACTAATATACAGTGTTCTCCCACTGTACCATGGTTCATTTTACAACGTCTTTCAAAAATAATCTTCACACCACAGCATCTCAAATTCGAATTAAATCCGAACTTTGACTTGGCCACTCTAAAACCTTCATTTCAAAATTTTTTTGCCATTCAGAGGTGGACTTGCTAGTGTTTTTCAGATATTTGTCCTGCTACATGATCCAAAAGCGCTTGAGTTTGAGGGCACAAACTGTTGGCCAGATGTTTTCCTTCAGGATTTTCTGGTACACAGCAGTGTTCATCAATCACAGCAAGTTGTCTTGGTCATGAGGCAGCAAAGCAGCTCCAGACCATCACACTGCCACCACCATGCTTCACTGTTGGCATAATGTTGTTTTTATCAAATGCTGTGCCATTTGGACGCCAGATGTAACGGGCCGCACGCCTTCCAAAAAGTTCACATTTTTACTCGTCAGTCCACATACTGTTTCTCCAAAAGTTTTGAGGATCATTAAAATATTGTTTGCCAAATATGAGACGAGCCTTTGTATTCTTTGCTGACCGCAGGTGTTTTTGCCTAGGAACTCTGCCATGAATGCCATTTTTGGCCAGTGTCTTTCTCATGGCAGAGTCATGAACACTGACCTTAATTGATGGCAGCAATGCTTGCAAGTCTTTAGATGTTGTTCGAGGTTCTTTTGTGACCTCCTGGATGAGTAGTCGTCAAACTCTTGGGGTAATTTTGGGAAAGTTTGCCACTGTTGTCAGTTTTCTCCATTTGTGGATAATGGCTCTGACAGTGGTTCTCTGGAGCCCCAAAGCCTTGGAAATGGCTTTGTAACCTTTTCCAGACTGATGGATTTCACTCGTCTTTTTCTCATTTCTTTTCTCATTTGTTTTGATCATGGCATGATGCATTGGTTCTTGAGATCTTGTAGCCTACTTCACTTTCTCTGACAGATTCTATTTAATTGATTTCTTCACCAAGTTTTTGAATTACTTTTTCAGTGGACTTTTTTGTGCCTTAATAAATCAAGTTGTTTTTTTGAAAACTGCATTTTGTACTCCCTTGGGTTTTCTTTGAGTTATATTAAAATTGTTTTGATGAGTAGAAATATTTTTGTGTGGTAGATGTGCCCTTCCCCAAAACAAAAAACCCAAAATAAAACAGGAGGGGGCAAATACTTTTTCACAGCACTGTATGTCCATGTTTTTTAGAGAAGTGGTCCCCAACCTTTTTATCACTGTGGACTGGTCAATGGTTGACAATTGGTACCCTGTACTGGGGGGTTAGGTAGTTGGTTTGTATTGAAAATCGAATGCAATACACATGATAATGAATACTAAAATAAGAATATATTAATTAAAAAAAATAAAATACACGTTAAAAAATACACACGGAAAAACTAAGAAGAAGAACTAAGCATTCCAAAGTTTCTTTCTCTTTTATCTAAATATACCATTCAGTTCAACTCACTTAATTATTAAACACTCCATTAATGTTATTTTTCAACAGCTGGAATAAATTTCCCATTATTGGAGACCACAGCCCTAGCATCTCTTAACTGGGTGCTACACTAACGTTTAAACAGGCCTTCCAAATAAGATACAGATACGTCATGAAAATGAATTTAAAGTGCATGAAAATTTCAACTCACCATAACGCTAAATCAATGGGAGCTCTGAGCTTGTTTCTCTGCAACGAGATGGTCCTTTCTGGGGGTAATGGGAGACAATGACGCCCGAAGTGTGTTGTTTATATCCAGTCTATTTTGTTGTTTTGTTTTGGTTGCTGTCACTCCAGAAAACCCTGGTGCACAGATATGTCAGAAATGAGAAAAATCTTTGCAGCGGCTCTCGTAATTCAAACACTCTTGTGAGCAATTTCCCTCTGGATAACCATCGCATTTCCTTGTATAAGATAAGCATCTGTGTCCATCTCTTCACAAAGCTCCTCAAAAAGGTGCGGGTTAGTTGTAGGCTCTTCTTCGATCTCTTTACTGGGCCTTTTCCCAATTGAAAAGAAATTTTCCAAAAACTTGTTTTTTCTACCTTATGGGGGTAAATTTGGCGCTCAAGTGACCGAGACGTAACACAGAGAATTCGGTCATTTTTCAAAATAAAAGATTTTTCAGACTCTGATAATGAATACAACGGAACTAATTATTACTTTGGCGGCCTGGGACCAATTGATCCACGGACCTGTACCAGTCCGCGGCCCGGTGATTGGGGACCACTGTTTTAACAACTTCTCATGCACTTTAAATGTACCATCAACGGTTCTTGTGAAGGAAAACAATAGTGTTTTTAATTTGAGAGCTTGGCAGGTTCCTTATAATTCTCCCATTAACCCCAGTTCCTATCATAAATACACACATTTTTGCGGAAATAAGGGTGTTAATCATTATCGTTCAGGTGTGTTCGTGTTACCTGTAGTTCTTTGTCTCTTAATGAACTTTTGACTTACATTTATGTTGAACTCTTTGCATGAAAGCCTGTATGTGAGTTGTGTGTGATATAATAACCTCCCGTTCAGTTTCATTGTGTCCATTTCATACCAAATATATAAGATGCTCAGGTGCTTTACCTTGTAATTACGTGACAAAACCTCCTTCCCTGATATAAAACAGCCTACAATTCTCTTTTCTGTTTCATCAATTCCACAAAACAACCATTACTGACAGTCTTTAAGCAAACTAGGTACATGGGCTTGCTTTGAAATATCTGTCCATCCATTTTCTGAGCCCTGTATCCTGAGTTTATCAATGCTAGAGTCTATGACAGCTATCTTTACACTTGTTGAACATAAAAAAACACTTCCTACTCAGTTTTCTTAATAGAAAAGGTGGAAGTGCAACTAAGCGATGCCTCCTTTCAAGTTGTGAATGGTGTGACTGCAACTTAACACTGATCCGCCATAGTAGCATAAGCATGTTTGTAACTTTCACCCCAAATAATTTTAAATTATTGCTCAGTGTGAGCTTTTCTCATGATTTCATTCTCATCCACTCCTTCCAGCCACTTGTCCTCCTCTGACATAGTTTGTTCTCTTTGTATGCTTTCACCACTTGTTCACTTTGCATAATCTTCAATACACCATTCACTGTGTGAAGATGCATGCCAGAAGTGGTGACACAAGCCAGGTTGACTTGGCAGACCTTGCCTCCTTTGCAGGACTCACTCAATTAGTTTCCTATTCAGCAGGAGAGGATGGAGCTTATTGAGACCTTTTAGGCTTTCTGTTAGTGCATCTTATGACTTCCCCTCTCTCCAATTGTATTTGGGTGCCAGAATGTTTCGGGATCCCATAATTACACCTCACTGATTTGCGTATGAGGCTGCATTCTGGGAGCATCATTACAGCCGCATGCTCATGGTGGATTTATTTTCACAGGTTCTCGCATTTGTGCATGATTGTTGCAGGAAATTTAAAGCGGAGAACATAACCCATAGAGAGAGAGATGGTTTACGTTGAGCTCATTGCCACTTAATAAACACACATATTGGGTGTTTGCCATGCTAACATAAAAAGAGTTAGCATGGTAAGAACTTAATGTGTTGCTTGGAGTGGATTTAGATATTTGTAAAGAGCGCCGTCCATATACAGTTTATGGAAGTGAATATGTGCCACCAGGATTTGAATTGGAAATGCTACAGAAAACAGGATTTGAATTTGAAATGTAAAGTGATCTCATTTTCAATAGTTGTATTTCAGTGTAACTTTTCAATGTTAACAATTCAACTGGCTACAATTCGATGTCTGAAATTCAACCGGCTAAAGTTTGCTCTCTAAAATTCACCGTCTGTGGCACCAGGCAGGGTTACTTCAGGTCAGAACCAAACAGCCAGCCAATTCAGTTACAGTTTCTTGGTCACGTGACTAAGAATTGTAGCCAGTTGAATTTCGGACACCGAATTGTAGCAACAATACAACATTACATTTCAAAGACCTAAGACGTTTGGACTTTACAACGTCCGTCCCCCTTCCTCCATTTTGTCTGGCTAATGCTTGTCCGAGTTTGTGCACCAGGAGTATCTTCGCATTTTTGGCCCTCCTTTTAATACATTATCGAAAGCTGTGTCTTTTACCATTGCTTCTACAGCCAAAAGAAAATCCATTACCATGGAAATGAAGCTCAAGATCATACAAAAATTGGAGAAAGGAGAGACACCAACACCACAAGGCTTCACTCGGTCGACCGTGATGACTATTATTAAAGACAAAGCGCGTATTTTAGCGCATGTGAAGGGATCTGTTCCTGTGTCGGATACAATGATCACAAAACAAGGTTCTGTGATACTTGTCGAGATGGAGAGGATTGAGGACCAGGTTCCTTCGCAATAGCTAAGCACAGCCTCCCCTTCTTCCTCTCCATCCACCTCTTAGCAGTAATGCTAAGTACATCATCTCGTTTATTTCAATGTATTTGGTTTTTATACAAAGTATTTAGATTTAAATTCTGACTTTAATGGTGGAATCCGACTTAAATTGAAATTCGAGTTAAGTCGCTACTGTAGGAACGGATCTCAGTTGTAGACCGAGCACTCCCCACATTGCGGTTCATTCATCCCACCCATGCTATAGTGCAGATTTCATTACTGCTTTGGAACACTGTATTCTCCTTCTGAACATTTAGGAATACAAACATGCCTGTATTTGTTGATTATTATAATTAAAAAAAAATATATCTCCACGTGCCCCAATTTGTTGCACGATTATGGCCAAAATAATAATCACAATTATTTTGATCAATACTCGAATTACAGTTATTCCTCATGTAAGGTAAAAATCTTCATTTTTACTGCACTACTTTTAACAAACAGTTTTTTAATTTACATTTTTTTTCTTTGAAGAAGAATAAAATGCAATACTTTAAAAATGTAAATTCACGCAAAAAATTCAACGTTAGCCAGACTTACTGAATATTAGTGCTATTACAAAGTGCAATCATGAATTGGAAGCAAATACAGTTTATCCATAGAAGGCAATGATATTAGTTTGCAGGCACAGACTTTTCATTTGAAAATACTCTGCAATACAGTGAGTTGTAAAGGACTGTACGTTGTTCTGCTTGACCTGTCATGCACAGTCGCAAACTACAAATAACTCGATAGTTGTAATGTATTTACTCAGTCAAGGCAGTCACTACAACAACTTCAAAATACAAGCTTCATATGTTACGACATTAAAAATCAATACACTTTTAGGCTTTAATTTTAAAATTGGCACCACAGTGTTGTGCTTTAATTTGAATGCCATTGGCTCCTTTAGAAGTCAAATATCCATGTTAATTGGGAGTGCTGGCACTGATTAAGTATGTGTTTTTCCCCTGGTGGATAGCTGACGAGGTTGTGGGCAGTGCTGCAAGTGAAGCACTTTTCATATGCAGCAGTGCCCATTAAAAAAAAAAAAAAAAAAAAATCCCAGATGATTTGGCTCATTTAATTATGGCACCCAAAATCACCGCCATGAATAAAACTAGATATTTTTTGCAGCCCTAATTTTTTGTATAGTGGCTCATTGTGCCGCAACATGCCCTGGGACCACTGAGGTCTACAGGGAAAGATTGATGTCCGGTTGAGTGAACACTGGCATGCTCTTTTGCTGCTGCTCACCGGCTTCTTATAGAGTTTCTTTTAGTTAGTTTTAAAGTTTTAATCTCATTTTAATCTTTTATTGGACAGTTGCAATTGATTCTAAGGGATTGACTGGTTCATACACAGGAGCCCCTGTTGATCTATGGAGCCCGGTGAAAGACATCAGTTTTCGCCTTTTTGCTTTTTGAGCTGAGTTTTTTTGTCTTTTGAAAACCACGTAGACTACCAGAGTGCAAGTGTGGGGATTGCTATTTTCGATCATCCTGATCGTCTCCGGCGTTTGCACTGCTTCAATTCTCTGCTTCTGAGCTTCTACGACTCAGCTTTCAGCTTTTCCTGGCCGCCACCATTGGTGGTGCACAATCATCTCTCGCTCGCCCCTCCAAAGGTACATCCCACTAATAACCCTGATACTGAAAACAAAAACACTGTTTAGATAAAAATAATTCAAGTGACATTTGCCCCATCTACAGCCTCCTATTAGTGGGGGGTGGGGGGTGGGGGGGTCATGGAAAAGACCATCAATTGGCTCCACTCACACATCACTTCCAATAATCTCTATGAACATTTCCAGTGTGGAATCAAACCCCCACCACAGCACCGAAATACCAGTCATTAAGATCACTAACGGCCTCCTCCTGGCAGCTGACTCTGGCTTATTTACCATCTCCATGCTCCTTGATCTGACTGCAACTTTTGACACGATTTCTCATAACATCCTCGTCAACAGACACCCCTCCAGTGGTTCAGTTCTTACCTCTCTGGCTGCACCAAATTTGTTCAAATGAAACCATTTAAATCCCATCCATTCTGTTGTGCCCCAGGGCTCTGTCTTGGGTCCCTCCAATTTACCACCTACATCTTCCTCATGAATATTTTCTGTAAATTCCAATTGCACATTCACAGTTATGCTGATCTTTTCCAGTTCAACCTCCCTCCCAGTCCTAATGCCACTCTTCTTCCTTCCTCGCTGACTGGCTGATTCTCTGAACTCAAAACACTGGTCGGCATGCAACATATTTCAAATCAGCAGTGATAAAACTCGAATCTTACTCACAGGTATTAAGTCCATGATAGCCAATATTGACAGTTTTTCCATTACACTGGATGATTCCTCTGTCTCCCCAGCCCCTCCCTTCCTCCCCAAAAAAGTCTGGGTGTCATGCTCTTCGGCACACTCAAGCACACAAACAACATCACACGGTCTGTATGCTTTCATTTAAGAAAAATCAATCGTCTTTCAATCTCTCACTCCCCAAAAACTGCTGCCTCTATTTTCACAAGAACCCCCTCCACTCACTTTATCACTCCAACCCGGCAACATCTCGACTTGCTCCCTGTCCATTACTGCATCCAATATAAAATACTGAGCTGCACCTTCAAGGCCATCAATAACTTCATCCTGCCATATCTTGCTGACCTCGTTCATATTGCCATACTCTCTCAGAATTTTGTTCTCCATCCACCACAGTGTCTCTTCTGCGTGTTTGTCCAATATGGGGGCCAGAGTTTTAAGCGGCTCTGCCACCCGTGTTTGGAACTCACAACAACTTAACTTCCAAAACACAGACTCAAGACACACATTTTCAATCATTTTCTGAGCCACCTACCCCCACAAGGGGCATGGGAATGCTGTAGCCTATCCCAGCTTACATTGGGCAGGAGGCGGTGTACAGACTGAACTGGTTGCCAGCCAATCGCACTGCACAGAGAGACAGACAACAATCACACTCACAATCACACCTCGGAGCAATTTAGAGCGTCCAATTAATGTCTGTTTTTGAGATGTGGGAGGAAACCGAAGTGCCCGGAGAAAACCCACGCAGGGACGGGGTGAACATGCAAACTACACAGACGTAGCCAGGATTTGAACCCCAGTCCTCAGAACTGTGAGGCCAAGGCTCTAACCAGTTGCTCCCCTGTGCCGCCATCGATATATTTAATATATTTTCAATTCCACGGTCTTGAACCTTTTTAAGAAGGAGCCTAATTGAAAATTTGTCACATTCAAAGCCCACCATCAAAGGGGGTTGGGAGAGGTGGCATTAAAACCAATCAATAGTATGTCTTCAGTTATTTTATGAAAATGGTATGATTTGCTTTTTCTTTCTTTTTTCTTTCTTTTTTTTTTAACCTGTCCTGTTCAGCTGCAGGGCTATGTAGAATAGTGTATCTTTATGCCTTTTGTGCTGGAACATTTTTGCAGTGCAAAATGGGAGTGTGAAATCCGCACTCTGCTTATTTATTTATTTGATTATCTATCTCTCTCTCTATCTGTCTCTGTCTGTCTATCTATCTATGTATTTATTTATTTATTACAGATGTTTTTTTTTAAATGCAGCCAGACAGAAAATGTTTTTTGGTGACAGAGAGGGACAGAACAGAAAAGTAGAATCAGGATATGAACTTCAGCAGCACAGCAGCTAAACTGTTAATTTTTGACGACAAGTGACGTTATAACAGTGAATTCGAGTTCTTATTTGCGGATGGTGAGGAGACACCTGAGGACATACATGCAAAAGCTAACTTTATTTCTGAAGTGATTTCAAACAGGCATGTCACAGATAAGAATTTCAATCCATTATTGCTGCAATTACTAATTGCGCATTCTACGAGCAATTAATCAAGTATAAGTCTAAAATATATTTTTGCCTGGTTAATGAGCAAATTTAAATACACAAAAGAAAATGAGAACTGTCATGCAATAAAGAAAAAAACAATCAACTTGCTCTTTGAGATAGTCAAAGGTATACTTCTTGAATTCATATTGTGTATAAAGCAGGAAACTATCTTCTTCTCGACAAACATTTGTAGTGAGGCAATTTCAAACAAATATAAATAGATTTCAGTTTAAATTTTGCATTTTTGCATCACAAACAAGACACTAGTTTCCCATCTTGTTGTAAAGGCACAGTTTTATCCAACTTGACTTTTGATTTTTTTTTTTTCTTTTCTGCAGTTACTTGGGACTTACTTGAGATTTGAAGGATGTGACTTGAGACTTGCCTGTGATTTACACATATGTGACTTATTCCCACCTCTCACAATCCATGGCATTTGACATAAGAGCGTCACATTAATGTAGCAGACCTTAAATGAAATAGTTTGGTTGAACGGTGTGGTGTTTTAAAGAGAGTTGTTTTCCTTTCTTTTCTTTAATATTTCAGTTTTTGTATGAACCTCAAATGGGAGTGCTACACATTGCTTCTTAGTAGAGAACTATTGGTCTACACAGCTGTGTCAAACGACTCCAATGTATACCTTTATATATTATATATAAATATTTTCAGAAGGATTTCTTTCAAAAAAGCTTCAAATATGTTCAAATGTGTTTAATCCGTCTCAATCTGTAAGTAAAACTTTATACTGTCGCTCTATGTCTCAGAGTTTCACCTATTGTTATTGGGTCCGAGACATAACCCCCGCGATACCCAAGAGTTTAGTGTATTAGTATTACAAATGTAATAATGAAATTTAGCGGCGAGTCCAAATAAGTCTGCTGTAGTAACTGACTAAGCTCTATTAATACCAGATGTCCACACGAGTAGCAGTTTGCCATCATTGCTGACTGATAAACTCTACTAGTAGCTATGACTAGCTCTGCAAAAAAAAAAAAAAAAAATAGTAATAATATACTAAATTAAGGCCAGAGCAGGAATGTAAGGAAGAGGCAATGTGTTGTGAGCAGGGCTTGTTTCATACCAGCTACGTATGACCGTCATCGCAAAGGTTATATAAGTTTGGTTCATTCCAGTTCAGGTGAGTGCTGTCAGCTGGTGGTACACATTCACATGCACGTGCACATGCACATGTCAGGCATGTTGTCCAGTCATCTTTGGCTTATGCATGCAGGCTGGAAGAAAGACGCACCACGCAACTCAAGGTACCTGCACTTTTTTTCCCAATTTTTTTCCCCTCATACCACCACATGCTTCATATGATTTTCACCTACTCAGTCATCCTCTTTCACACACACACACACACACACACACACACACACACACACACACACACACACACCACACACACACACACACGATTGTGCACCCAGCCAGGTAAGCAGAGTATACGTGTGCAGTCTGCAGATTACACATGGGGAGCTCAGCAGGAGAGAGAAAATTGGGACGGGTGGAGAGGAGACTGTCAGTGAGTAGAGGAGACTTTTACTACCCAGCACACGCACGCCGTCTGCTCTGTATGATAATGCGAGGGTGCAGGAACGGCAGAGTTTAAACCAGGACAACACACTCTTGCCAAATACAAATTCATTCAATGGTGACTTGTGTTAGCTGTTGTTATGATGATCCTTTACAAGGTCATATGATTTGACCCACCAGTGTGAAATTAATTGCAGATGTTCACACCAGTTTTTCCTGATGGTGTTTAACCCCCTCCTGTCCCCTTTGCTAAGATGTGAACACAACCAAACTAAACCAAGCTCCATCCAAACAAACTACAGAATCGTACATAATCATTTGCATCGTTGTTTCGGGTTAGCAACTGGCAACTTGTTTGAAGAAATTAGAGATTGCTTTTTTGATGTGCACGAGGGACACTATCAAGTTTGAAAATGTTATTTTGAAAATTGCAGTTCTGATCTGGAAATATACCAAAGTAATTGACAAAAGCTGTATTTCCCACAACTTCACAAGTTGCTTCCGAAAGTACTCTGTTCCTTCGTCTTTTGCACAAATTGAGTTTTTTTTTTTAAGTACTGTGGCCATTATGATGCAGACACACCATGCACAGGTTTAGGTTACAAAATGCTGCAATCTGTTTCGTTTCGCCAGTCACTGATGGTGTAGTGGTACACACGTCTGACTTTAGTGTGGGCAGCGTGGGATCGATTCTTGCTCAGTGATGGTCTTGATATTTGCCCTGCAACTGACTGGCGACCAGTTCAGGATGTAGTCCGCCTTTCGCCTGAAGCTAGCTGAGATAGGCTGTGGCTCTCCCGTGATCCTTGTGAGGATAAGCGATTTGGATGACGGATGGATGTTTTGTTTCTTGAATGCAACCAAGCTCCTAGTTAAATCTTTATTTTTAAATACATCCAGTTGCAGGATATCTCACAGTAGAATTATTTAGTTAAAAAAAAATGCAAGTATTTGTGAATTTTGCTTGTGTGCTGTTCAAAAGCTCGAGGCACTGTTTTTGGCTATCGAATTTATTTAAAAGAAAATTCGATAGGAAATGCGCTTCAACTGTATTAGTTTTTAAAATAGTTTTTTATAATCTTGGTCTTGACATGATCTCGGCTTTTCTCAGTATTTGTCCTTTCTCGGTCTTGATGTTGACCTTGGTGGTGACTCTCAAAAGTCTTGGTCTCAGTGAGTCCTGGTCCCAAACAAGTCTTCGTCTCGGGTAATGTAGTCTTGGGGACAATACTACTAACTATTTATCCAGCCTTTTTCTCAAATGCTTCTAAGGTTGTGGGTGAAACCGGAACCTATCCCAACTGACTTTGGACAAGAGGCAGTGTACATCATGGCACGGGGACAACATGCGAACTCCACACTGGTGTGACAGGGATTTGAACCCTGGTCCTCAGAACTGTGAGGCCAACGCCCTAATCTGTTGTGCCTCCCCAGTTGCAGATAATGTAATTATATTATCAATTACAAAAAATGTATGCAATGAGCTCATTGACCAAATATAAATTTAAAACATTCATAAACTGCCAAAACACCATTATTTTTGTTTTCTGTTAAAAATTGTGTTGTATTAACATTCCCTGTGTTCTATATTGTACACCACTCTACTTTCCAAAGCCCTTTGTGGTCCCCCTTTTGCCCTTTTCACACCCACGCAACTCAAGTTTCACTTTTAGCAGTTTGATAAGTAGTAGGCAGCTGGACAAGTATCGATACATTTATAGATGCCAATCCTGAACTTCGACTTCAAGAAATGCCCAATATGCAGTATCTGCTGCCTAACATGCTCTCGATAGCCCCCCCCCCAAAAAAAAAAAAAAATCCGCCATTGCCTCAAACTATCTTGCATGCAACTGAGTCTAATTGCCTGGAAATTAACATGCGCTAATGTGCTGGAGTAAAGGGCAGCGTTACCACAATGGCCCATGGCAGTGAGCACAGCCTACGTCACTGCATTATCACCTGAGATGAATCAGAAGCAAGGCATTATTCTGCCTGCCATTATCTACTCCCATTTCTGCTGGAGCACAGCGGAGGTCGGTGCACACTGTCAAGTGTGCTCTCATGTAGAGGAAAGCTGCTGGGAGTCATTAGCTGCACAAAGGCTCTTCAGGTCTCTTGAGCGCAGCCAAAATATTATTGCTGTGCTGTTATTGTGTGTATGAACAGTATAGAGAGAACACAGTTCAGCAGTACAGTATGCTGAGTGCATGAGTGTGAATGTTTGTAACTCAGTCTGCATTATGGCAAATGTCCCGAATATGGAGTGCTCACACTAAACGTACAGCTAATGACTGACTCTTGTTTCCTTCAATATAGCTAGGCTACATGTTTATGACTGACTGTGAGTGGCCAGACTGTAGTAGAATTTAGTAATATTAATTTAATAATACCTGTAATGTCTAAGACAAAATCTTCTGTGGGATACAGCCAATGCAGTGGGTATTTACTGAAACTAAACTGAAATTGCATCCATTCATTCTTGCTGTTTTTGTTGTTGTTATCCGTTGTCATCATTGTTAATCAGCAAGTATAGTAGTCACTTGATAAAAACCACAGATAACTGACGTATTATGGGACAGGTACACATACTGTATATTCCACGCACTTGACACTACAATTTCAGCTGCTGTGTAAACTTGGCTTGTTTATTATGAAAAGTGTGCATGGGCAACACAGTGGACGATTGGTGAGCACATCCACCTCACAGTTCTGAGGACCCGGGTGTTCTTGCCTGTGTTCTCTCCGTGCCTGCGTGGGTTTTCTCTGTGTGCTCCAGTTTCCTCCAACACCCCCAAAACATGCATGTTAGTTTGATTGAGGGCTCTAAATTGCCCATAGGTGTGAATGTAAGTGCAAATGGTTGTTTATACAGATTGTGCCCTTCGATTAGCTGGTAAACAGTTCAGACTGAGTCAGTTGAGATAGGGTCCAGCACCCCTGCGACCCTAGTGAGGATAAGTGGTATGAAAATGAATTAATGACAGTTGCGCATGGGTACCTTACCTACTTGGAAGTGTCTGTAGTTGTTATGGGATCACTCAGATCACCGATCAAAAGGTATGTTTGTCCACATTTTGTATTTGGACATATCAAAATGTATCATGGGCAAGCTTCCCTACAACTGGTCACATGTATATGCAGCATGTTTGGGATATCGGAAAGATTCCAGTCATTAGTTTCTTCTATATGTGATGATATAATTTTTAATGAGGCAATAACAACCCTCCGTCATGCATATTTTAAATATCAAATGCTAGTGAGGATAAGCGTTATGGAAAATGGATGGATGATGTGTAGATTTCTTTTGATGGACAAATTGACGCCGATATCTGCACATACAGTTAGCATGCATACACGTTGCCAGTAATTATATTTTGACATGAAACACTGTTAGAGGTTCTAATTACATTCTAATCATTATTAGTCTAAGACTTCAATGCTTAATTAAAGCAGGAATTTCTATGAGCTATCTCCTGAAGGATTTGGCAGCCATCCAACTCCCTCTGAGAGGAGCCAAGCTTCTACCTCCCTCCACATGCCTTATAATTAGCCTGGTATTTACTAGCATGCTGGAATGCAACAATTTTACTGCACATTATTAGCCAGTTGTTGCTTTGATCTATCAGAAAGCGACTTCCCTGCGGCTTTTGTCATATTCTACTCCGCATCAAAAGTCCTGTTATACGTTCAGAGCGAATACGGAGGTGTCCATGTTTTTCTCTGCTAACTATTGTATGCTCAGGTTCAGGCTGTCACACTGGAGTGACTTTTTTGTCCCTTTTTGAGGCAGATTTACTGTAATGATGACTGTGGTCATGAAATAAAACGGAGATATCCACCAGAAGCAATTTTGTCCGACTTGAGGGACTGTTTCAGTATATTAACAGTTTGAGAGGTTCACCTGTAGCAATGTTATGTTTGAGGGGTGTTACTGTCTTTTATTTTTTAATAGGGTTTTACTTCCTGTTCATCAAACCATTTTTTGATGAAGGATTTGGATTGTTACTGTGCACTTGAGTCCATTTGGGGTGTTTAACAACAAGGACCTCTCAGTGTAGTTGAAGATGTTCCGCTAGCGTCGAGCTCTAGTTGCTATAGCGACATTGTGAAGAAACTGAATGTAGCTGAAAAAAAAAAAAAAACTAATGGCAAGGTTTGCAACCTTCCCTCATTTTCATCCTAACGTAAAAACAACTTATTTTCTTATAAGTGGAATCTGGAAATTGCACCCAAGGATGAACCAGATTTGTGAAAGTCCACAATTTTTTCCAGATATCTTAGCTGATTTCCGACCCTTCAGTCACTGGACAAACTGCTCAACCAACTGAGCCACAGCCGCCTTGTATTTAAACTTCTGACTTTAAAGAAAATAAGTTAAATTGGTAGTTTCTTGTGCGCCACATGCTTGCGGCTAAGCTCAACTGAACTCAGATAGGAAGGAATCAGTTCATGAAGTGAATTTATTCAATATGTTTACTCAATAGAGTCATTTTAATTAGTTACCGAACAACACAACTCAAGCCTCATCTTTTGCTCCCTTCTCTCCAAAAGAAAATACAAAATGCAGTGACGCGCATGAATGTAGTGCATTTTTCCTATTTCCAGTGCGCATGCCCACCTGTGCAATGCTAATGTGCATCCTTATGTATTTAGAAATATATGTATACATCCAATCATTCTGTGTACCGGTTATCCTTACTAAGGTTGCAAGTGTGCCGGAACCTATCCCACCTGATTTTGGGCGAGAGGTGGCGTGCACTCTGAAACGGTCACCAGTCAATAGCAAGGCACATATAGACAAACAACCATTCACACGCACATTGACACTGATGGGCAATTTAGTCTTCAGTTAACCAACCATGTCTATTTTTGGAATCTTGGAGGAAACCGGAACCACGCAACAACGGGGAAAACATGTAAAATCCACTGAAAGGTTGGAGCCCACGAGCTCTGAAGTATGAGGCAAATGTCCTCACCACTCATTCTTGATATATGTGTATACAGTCACTCACATTTGAAAAATGTATGGGTGTGGTCAGTCATGTTTGCAGATAAAGTTGCGGGTGTGATTAGGGATCACCTTAAAAAAAACTGAATGGATCCATATAACATAACTGTAAATTAAAAATAAAATAAACAAATCCATAACTAAAATAGAAAACTAAAATTTCAAACTCAGAAATTATAATTTACAATTTCAAATGATATTGGTCGAACATGATAGAAAACAGTATTTAATATCTTTCATCAATAAAAATTCTTGATCTGGCAAACTTCATCTGAATAAAAGTTAAATGCACTGGCCTGTCAAGGAATAAACATGAACGGTCTATACCCGCAATGTTTTGAAAATGCTGAAAGTTTACTTCAACATAATCGGCATTCATGGCAACAAGCTAGCGATACATTGATCCCTGTCACCAATCGTGATGTGTTGTTGTGGAGGGGGGGAGCACGTATCGCAGGAAGTCCGTAAATAGGAGGCCGGTTTGCTAGAACCCGCCTTTATATGCATGCGCTCGATGTATTGGCCACACCTGAATAAAGCGACGAGGTGGATGATAGTCTAATGTCTTTTTTTTGGGGGGGGGCACGCCGTCACACTGTCTCGCGATCGACGCATTGAGCACCCCTGGTGTAACTGAATTTCCTTTGATATGGCTCATGATGTTGATGACCTATGACATAAATGCACTCGCAGTACGTGAAGCAGCTCTGAACATCTGCTTTCGTCCTAACGTTAACTTTCATTTCGTGTTTCTGGGTGAATACTGTTTGTTTTGGTGCAGGTTTGTTTAGTTAACAACCTGTATGAAATAAACACGCAAATTAATGTCAAGACTACACAAAATAAGCGACGTCTTTCAATATCTATTTTTTCTACTCATAACAAATTTTTACGCACGTGATTTTTCGTCCTCGACTGTGCTGGTTTGCGAGGACGGAGGCGCGCGGGCGCGGTCGCGCGCGTCAATTGTGAGTGACTGTAGATAGATGATATTCTTGGTATATGCTGGAGCCATTCACCCATCTTGGAGGTTAAGGGTCTCATTGGCCCAATTTATCGCCACCACTATTGCCTTTACCCTCCACATTTTGTCAAGTTCCTCCCTCAGTCCTTTACATTTCTTTCCGCTGTATTCTGTTGTCTCTCCACCACACCTACTATGTCAGACTGGTTGGGCATCACCAATATGTTAGTGTGGATCAGGAAGTCTCAGAAGATTTTGGCCTGGTTGTCCTCAACCACCGATGGTGGTGTCTTACATCTTGATTCTGGAAAATCCTGTCCATCTTTATGTTCAGATGTTACACTACACTATTCCTACTACCTGTTATGCTGCGCCTTGTGGGATCTGTGTGTGGGTATATCCCAGCTATCTTTGGGCAAAAAAACGGGGTCCACCATGAACTGGTCGCCAACCATTCAAACACACATTCACACTTGAGGGCAATTTAGAATCTTCACTTAATGCATATTTTTGGGATGTGGGAGGAAAGCGGAGTGCCTGAAGAACAACCACGCAGGCACGGGTAGAACATGCAAAAACCACATAGGTGGGGCCAGGATTTTGAACCCCGGTCCTCTGAAATGTGAGGCAGACGCTCTAACCAGTCGCTCACTGTGTGGCCGATTGGCTATTAAATCTGTGATATTTCTATACTGTTCACCTGTAGTTTACAGTAAATCTTAAAACTCAACAAAAACTTGTGGCCGATGGTGGGCCACACATTTTAGTAGTGGCACATCGCACGGCTGTTTAGTCTGCCACCTCTCCAGTGAGTTGACAATTTTCCAAAAAGATAGTGATGCGCATCAGTGATGCAGTGTTTATTGCCCTTGATCATTTGTCATTAAAGTTTGAAAGTTATGGTTTTAAATGTGTAGCTAACAATTAGTTAACTTCTGATTGTACTTTTTGGCAGTAATGTTAAAATATTGTCTATATAGTAAATAATCACATTTCAATTGTGTTCGCTTGTTCACCATCGGGCTTTTGTGCTCAAGTTAATAGTTTTATTCGAGGTAACATTCCTTATGAAATTTGCTTGGATAATTTTTGCAGTGCCTTGAGGCCCCTTTTAGCATCCAGTTAAAATGACCAAATATGATCCCTTGTGCAAAGCTCATGAGATTTCTCTCTGCTCATCTATCATATTGCTCAAACCTGATTCAGACGAATTTCTAATGCACATAATTTACTAATGGATTTTTCTCAAACTTAGCCGTCATTAAATCATTATGTTGCGCTACCATTTGAGCCCTGAACACATAAACGTGATTGGTGTTGTCTGTTGAAATTCTGGTTTTCAGGAGTTCATAAAATGTGCCTCCATCTCACAGGCACTTTACACAGGTTTTATAGTCCTTCTTGCACAGTTGATTCCGTTTATTTTTACCAAATCTTGTCAAACTCAGAAACAACTTGTCTTGTGTAGTTCACAAACTATCTGTTGAATTGTCTTCATAATTTTATTCAATATGAATGAAAGACCTAACCTGTCAGACATATTTCTTTGGGTTGCAGAGTACAATCACACATCTCCAGTTCTCATCCTTCCTCCTCCCTCGCTCTCTCGCTTCCTCTTTCGGAACGTTGCTGACAGAAGCTGTCACTTCTCCAGAGTATTTTTGCTCCACACAACTATCAGCAGGAAGCGCGCCACCGTGACCTCTCACTGCCCTGCAACCCAGATTGGTCCCGCTGTTATTTTGGAAAGACAGCGTTGGAATAAAGGCTGAGAGCATTTGTCTTTTGAAATCGGCTAAGCTGATGTGACACAAGCAGGATGGTTGCTAGCCTGTGAACTTCTTTTCCGATGTTTGGCAGCACAAGACACTGGCTTCCAAGTAGGAAAGCCGCGGCCATGGAGGAGTTGCATAATAAATGTGAGGCTTGTAAATGAGTCCAAAATAATTATGTGCACATTTTAAAACTTTTTATTTGAACATTTCTTCTCAGCCCTTGAAGAATGTTTTATACGAAACTGTCTGAAAGGATGTGATTACTAACACTTGAATCCAAAACTACTTGAGTTTTGGATTTAATTATTAGTAATTTCACAAGACCCTCCCTCATAAGGCACAAGGCCCTCCTCCACTCATCCCTACCAGAAAACACTGTTGACCGCTTTAGATGGAATTGGCTGGGAAAAGCTTCATTCTGAATGACGTATTTTGACGTCTTTGGCAGAGAATGACTTAATAAAAGCGTCATGTCTAACGACATCACTCGTGCTCGGGAAACAAAGCTTAGTTCGTTACCAGGAGAATGACAAGGCAAGAAAGTCAACGGTAGGCTTCGTAACGCGAGCTCAATCTGAGGAAAAATGCTTGACTGTTGCATTGGAACGTGAAGACCAATGTGGCAAAGAGTGATTGAGCAAGAGAGGCTTAAAGTAGGTTTGGGTCTTCAT
Organism: Syngnathoides biaculeatus; assembly: GCF_019802595.1. Lineage (NCBI taxonomy): Eukaryota > Metazoa > Chordata > Actinopteri > Syngnathiformes > Syngnathidae > Syngnathoides > Syngnathoides biaculeatus. The sequence goes on from NC_084641.1 coordinate 13,741,187, forward strand.
GGTCAATATATCATTAACAAGATGATTTTATGTACATTTTTTTTGTGCCAAAAAAAAGAAACATTTCCTTTTTCATCAGGGAGGCATTTTAATGATCAGTTAAAAGAAGCCTATTAAAAGGTTCATTTTCACTTTTTTTTTTTTGTCATTGTTGTCTAAAAAAAAAAAAAAAAAAAAAAAAAACAGTTAAGCCCAAAACATACAGAATACGCAGTATTTCAATGAAGAAATTTCCTCGCCTTCTGACTTGACCTATCAGGCTCTGACATGGTGACATGTCCGAAATATGGGCTGGACAAAATCTGTGTGAAAATCAAATATTCCAACAGAAAACAAGGTTAACATTTCTGGTGCTACATCATGTGTATTATGTCCAATCTTGCATTTCTAGTTGTTTTTTTGTAAAGTTGTGTTGAACTCGATCCCATGACATTGCATGTTGGGACATTGTGTCACAATCTCATCTCATTGCCCACGATCAGGTTTTTGCTAGACACACACACGCACACGTACACTAGCAAATTATATGCAATTAGTGTAGTGTGCAAATATTCTGTTTTAAAACACTAATGGATCTTCTAAAGGGATGTTTAGTTGTTCCAGGAAGGGGAAGGAGGACAGATTTCAATAACATAAAATATATTATTCAAGCATGCTACCCCACAGTCCACCTGTCACTCCATCTATGGGCTAAAATAAGGTTTCTGGGTGATACTGAGAAAACAAGAAACTGTGACATGGAAGACACCTTTTTACTCACCTTTTTGTTTATATCATACAATGTCTTGTGCAAACCATTTGTTTGTACTCTCCTATCAATCCATTTTATATACTGCTTATCTTCAGTAGGGTCGCAGGCATACCGCAGGTGAGAGGCTGGGTACACCTTGAACTAGTTGCCAGCCAATCGCAGGGCACATATAAATCATCAACCATTTACACTCACATTCAAACCTAAAGACAATTTACAGTTTTCACTTACAGGAGTAACCAGATGGCTGGTTAACACATCTGCATCACAGTTTGTTGCGTGTTCTTCCTGTGCCTATGTGTTTTCTCAAGGTGTTCTGGTTTCGTCCCGCATCCCAAAACTTGTTACGTTACTTGAAGAGCGCTCCAGTGGGTCCACGACCCTAGTGAGGAGAAGTGGTAGGGAAGGGTAGGCAGGG